>NW_026913964.1:6337500-6772500 GCF_034315485.1 Pezoporus occidentalis | reverse complement strand
CAGAGAGACACAATGCTTGCTCCCCATTCCAGCTACAGAGGAAATGATGTTTGGAAACATTTACATCATGAACTACACAGTTTTCCAAATTATGTTTATATTCCTGCTGTTTTATTTCCAGAAAACAGGTAGAAGGATCCTTGGATTCTCCTTAAAAATTGCTTAGGTGACAAGAGAGCAGATGTCTGCGATTTCAGGATATGACTAGCATTTGTTCCATCTTTAAAAAGTTCAGAAGATCATGGAGATTTTTGAGATCCACATATTTAGCTGGTTAGTAAGAAATAATTTAGAAGAAACTATGGTCTTGTTGAAATAAGCATGGAAATACTGTACTGCTTGGTTCTTTCTGGCATCGCAATTCTCAGAATGTGTTGTTTCTTTTGCTGCTGCAAATAAAGTCAGTGCAGAAATGCATAGAACTGAGAGCAGAAGATACATTCATCTAGTAAGAATTTGAGGTTTCTTTTATCTTATCTGGTGTTATGGTTTAGAAAATGAAAATTATATGGTGTGGTCAGTAAGATAACTGAAATAGAACCAAGAGTTAAAATCCATTCCGGAAGTATGTATGGCACAATAAATCTCCATTTTGAGTGAAGAAAGAATATTTTATAGTGATAGCTGCTTCAAAACTTTTGAATTACTCATGTTTTTCACTTAGGAGTTGTTCAATCAAAATCTTATTTTATGATATATGTTTGATTTACATGTTTATGTTGTGGTTGCATCCTAACATATTTTGGATCTGGTGACATGCTATATCTAATAGCAACACACATGGAGTGTGTTTGCTGCTAAAACATGAAGGTTCTGAAATGTATTATCTCTCACTTTTTGCTTTAAAATATGCAATTGTGTTTACAAATTTCAGCAAATATAGAACTAGTTGGTCCCATGTAGCCTAGTGTAAATTTGAATGAAAGTTTCTAAAGACAGATACTACAAATAACATAAAACAAATAAGGAACAAGTAAGGATAAAAATCTTTCAAATCCTGATTCACATATATAGTCTTTTAACAGGCAACTCATCCCCTGAAATCAGTAGGAACTATGTGGAGTTTGCGGGATTAAACACCAATTTTCTTCTTTCCTTAGGATATTTTGTGCAGTCAGATTGCTATCAATCTGAACTACATGTATTGCATTAGCAACACAATAAATAAACTCCATGCTTCACTGTTAAGAAATAGAGTTTTCCTGAAACACTGAGATAACACATATAGTTTCAGAACTGGTCCACATTTGCAGCATATGTTGTGAAACTGCTGTGTTTGTATCTTTGGGATTTACTGTGGTGCTTACTCAAAAATAAGCATAGATATCCATGGAATACTGAATTTAGGCTTAAAAGCATAATTAAGGGGAGAAACATCTCGGTAAGAAAAGATGAGCCTAGCAATTCAAAATGCTTTGAATAAAAGGGCTGCTTTTCTTCAAAGAATACATTCCCAACAACATCTTAAAGTATGTACCATAATTTGTCTTTTTCTCTGAAACTTATTCTTTTGTACCTAGCAAACTGTTCATTGACATCAGATCAGAGAACAATATATATAGATTAGTACTGCCTTAGGTTGCAGAGAAAAAGTTAGTTTCAAATTTCTCTCTGTGTCTGATTTCCTTCCCCTCAATACACATTGAAAATAGGTTCTGACATCTTCAATGCAATTTTTTGTTTTGTTTTGGTTTTAAAATATTGACTTTCTAAGTAGCACTTAGAAAGAACTGTTACTGAGTTACTTTCCATATGTTTAGCATGAATTCTGTACTACAAAGCTAATACTGTGAAGAGTTATTTCCAAGCCCATAAACTCCATTGTTAGTCTGGGCCTGAATATCTGTTGAGTAGCAGTTCTTTTCCACTTCTGACCACAATCAGCAATTAACTCCAGGCCTCCAGAAGGGGAAGGCTAGGTGTTAGCTGATTGCATTTCCTTAGCATCCTTCTGCTTTCCTGACATCAGGCCATATGGCTGCAGTAACCACATCTTGCGTCTCAACACGATGGCTTCAACCTGAAAGAGGAGAGGTTCAGATTAAACATTAGGAAAAAAACAAATTTTGTGAGGGTGGTAAGGCACTGGCACAGGTTGCCCAGAAAAGTTGCTGATGGCTCATCACTGGCAGTGTTCAAGGCCAGGCTGGATAGGGCTTGGAGCAACCTCGTCTAGTGGCAGGTGTCCCTGCCCATGGCAATGGGGTTGGAACTAGATGACCTTTAAGGTCCAGTCCAACCCAAAACATCCTATGATTTTACTATTCTACGAAAATTTATATTTACTGAAGTTGAGTGATACTTCACCATTAATTTCAACAGATTTTGCATGCTTAGAGCTTAAGTCATGTAGATAACTCCAGTGGACCATTTAGGCTTTATTTAAGTATCAACATGTCAGACTAGTTGATGTTTCAGCCCTCCATTAACACCATCAAGTACAGGGGAAATTGTATATTTCAACTGGGCCACAGTGCAAATGTTGTCTCACCTTCCAAATTAGTCCTCAGTCCCTTGCCATATATTGCTGCTGATTCCATAAAATTGCACATAATCCATTGAGAATACTTCATTATCCAGTGAAATCATATCTAGATTGAAATTCCATTGATTTAAATAACAGATTAACTGCTAATTCCAAATATGCTGGTCACAAATGTTTCAGTGGAGCATAAAATTGAAAAGGGATTACTTTGAGTCAAATGCAATGTTTAACGTAACAACAAAAGTGTTGTTTAAATCATAATTATTCTTTTAACAAATTTATTTTGCAAATAATTGGGAAAAAATGAGTCTAGGTTTTGTTTTTTTTTTTTCATCAATGTGGACTTTAAACAAACTTTTTGGATAAAAAAATGTCATTAGCTCTACTGAAAAGATGGGGCCTGTTATGTCATGAGCTCTATTTAGAACATAGGCTCTGGTAATGTAGAAATCTTTGGTAGTTCTGGACAGGACATGAAAGAAGAATGATGAACGGAATTGAAACTGCAGGGAGGGAGAGAGTAAGTGACAAAGTAAGTACATGAATTGGAATTTGTCCAGGTCCCTAGAACTAGAAAATGCCAAAATGCTACTTACCAAGATATTTCAAATAAAAAAAAAAAAAAAAAAAAAAAAAAAATTGTAAAATTTTCTACACTTGTGCAGCAGGAAATCTTCAATCTTTAGCATTCACTCTGACCTTCTGTTTCCCCCTGAGCTAAGTAACTTCCTTCTCTTTCAAAGGAATGCTTTAAACTAGTCTATTCCTGAAAGAGAACAATGCCTTTTCCTGGAAATCTTTAGCCTTTTTCCCTACCATATTGACTTTCCTGTTTAGAAACAGCTTACTAATGAGCACGAATTCCACCCCCACCCCCCCCCCCATTAAAAGTCCACTTAGTTTTGTTTCCAGTTTTCAAGAAAAATACATAAATTCAATGCATTTCTACTTATAGTGCTTTTATAGTAAAACTTCACTATACTATCTAAAGATATATTGGACCAATTACAGTCAACCATTATACTGTAATGTTACAATAATATTACAACCTAGTCTATTATATGCAGTACAGAAATAAGTCTGCTGGCATATACTCTTTCTTAATCTTGGGCAATCCCAAGCACAACTACAGGCCAGGCAGAGAATAGATTCAGAGCTGTCCTGAGGAGGACTGGGGAGTACTGGTTGACAAGATGCTCAACATGAGTTGGCAGCGTGCTCTTGCAGCTCAGAAAGCAAACACATCCTGAGCTGCATCAAAAGGAGTGTGACCAGCAGGTTGAGGGAGGTGATTCTGCCCCTCTACTTCACTTACATGAAACTGCACCTGGAGTCATGCAGCCACCTCTGGGGCCCCCAACACAAGAGGGATGTGGACCTCCTTGAGCAAGTCTGGAGGAGGGCCATGAAGATGATCAGATGGCTGAAGGACCTCTGCTATGGAGACAGGCTGAGAGAGTTGGGCTTACTCAGCCTGAAGAAGAGAAAGCACAGGGGAGACTTTATAACAGCCTTCCAATATCTAAAGGGGGCCTACAAGAAACCTGGAGAGGGATTTTTTACAAGGACATGTAGAGACAGGACAATGGGGGATGGTTTTAAACTGAAAGAGGACAGATTTAGATTAGATATTATGAAGAAATTCTTTATTATGAGGGTGGTGAGGCACTGGTACAGGTTGCCCAGAGAAGCTGTGGATACCCCAACCCTGAAAGTGTTCAAGGCCAGGTTGGAGAGGGCTTTGAGAAACCTGGTCTAGTGGAAGGTGTCCCTGGCATAGCAGGGGGGTTGGAGCTGAGTGATCTTTAACATCATTCCAACCCAAACCATTCTATGATTTGAGAGATTCAAATGATTCTGCGATTAATGGATTTTATCCTATTAGCGTGTACTAAGTTCTGAAATTTTCAGTACTATTGCTAACTCTAGAGTAAATTACATCCATCCTACTTCAAAACCCAAGTGTTTCTAGGAAGTTTCAATGACTATACAAAATAGAGGTTTTATTTCAAGGCTTAGCTGTTTATGTGCATTAAATTAAGTGTCAGAGTCTGCTGAGGTTCTTTCATTCAATAAATGAATGAAGAATACTTGTGTAGAGGTTACCCACAATGCAAACAGGTCCATAAACAACTTTTGAACTAGAATTTTCTCCACCAGAACCCCTCTATATAACGAAAGTGCTCAGAATATCAGTTCTTGAACACTTCTTTATTAAGCTGCCTTGGTTAGGTAACAGAAATTGTCCCATGGTCTTTGGGTCAGGGCTCTAAACCCCTTTTTTATAAGGCTCTTAATCTCAGCTGCTTTGAGGAAATGGAATACTCAGAAAAAAAGGATATTTACAGAAAGGGAAAAAAAAGAGAATATTGTTCTGGAGATAACAATATACAAGAACAATGGAAAGAAGAGTGTGTTGTGGTTTAAACCTTAGCCAGACAGCTTGTTCACTCACTCCCAGTGAGCGGTTCTGGGCTGGAAGCAATCGAGGCCCCCCCTCGGGGCTCTCCCCTTCCCTGCTCCCTGAGGGATGGGGAGGAGAAGCGAAAGAGTGCAACTCCCACGGGTTGAGACAAGAACACTCCAGCAAACAATGTGCAACACAAATCACCACCGCTACCACCAACGACAACAATGATAAGAGAAAATAACAAGGGAAGAGAATACGATACCACCTGCTGAGAAACAAGTCTGACCATGAAGACCCTGTATCCTTCTGGGTAACTCCCAGTTACCCCCCACCCCGGGCATGACGTGCTGTGGTATGGAATACCTCTTTGGCTAGCTTGGGTCAGGTGCCACGTCTCTGCTTCCTCCTGGCTTCCCCTCCTCCCTGTCAGAGCCTGAGACTCACAAAGTCCTTGCTCAGAGTAAACATTACTTAGCAACAACTGAAAACATCGGTATTATCAGCACTGTTCCCAGGCTGAAAGTCAAAACACAGCACTCCACCAGCTACGAAGAAGGAGAAAATTTGACTGCTGCTGCTAAACCCAGGACACTGTGTAATGACTGGGGGTGGGGGAGATGGGAGGTACTGCAAAGTGGCTTGTGGCATTTTTAAAACCTAAGAGGTTGCAAAGGAGATGGCAGAGCTCTTCCACCACAAGAGGATTAGCTATGGAAAAGGGGAATGCACAAAGATGTTAAACAAGACCGGTCCCAACATCAATCCCTGAGGGACTCCACTCGTTACTGGTCTCCAGCTGGACATTGAGCCATTGACCACAACTCTTTGTGTGCAGCCATCCAGCCAGTTCTTTATCCACAGAGTGGTCCATCCATCAAATTGATGTCTCTCCAATTTAGAGACAAGGATGTCATGTGGGACAGTGTCAAACGCTTTGCACAAGTCCAGGTAGATGACATCAACTGCTCAACCCCTGTCCATCAGTTCTGTAGCCCCATCATAGAAGGCCACCAAATTGGTCAGGCAGGATTTCCTCTTAGTGAAGCCATGCTGGCTGTCACCAAGCACCTTGTTGATTTTCATGTGCCTTAGCATGACTTCCAGGAGAATCTGCTCCAAGATTTTGCCAGGCACAGAGGTGAGACTGACTGGTCTGTAATTTCCCAGGTCATCCATTTTCCCCTTCTTGAAAATGGGTTCTACATTTCCCTTTTTCCAGTCATCGGGAACTTCACCTGACTGCCATGATTTTTCAAATATGACGGACAGTGGCTTAGCAACTTCATTTGCCAGCTCCTTCAGGACCCACGGATGGATCTCATCAGGTCCCATGGACTTGTGCACATTCAGATTTTCAAGATGGTCTCGAACCAGATCCTCTCCTACAGTGGGCCCAAGGTCTTCATTCTCACAGTCCCTGAATCTGCTTTCCAAGACTTGGGTGGTGTGGTCAGAGCCTTTGCCAGTGAAGACTGAGGCAAAGAAGTCATTCAGAACCTCAGCCTTCTCCAAATCCCGTGTAGCTAGTTCTCCCGAGAGCTTCCTGAGGGGGCCTATGTTCTCCCTAATCTGTTTTTTATTTGCTATGTACCTGTAGAATCCCTTCCTGTTATCTTTCACATCCCTAGCCAAGTTTAATTCTAACTGGGCCTTAGCTTTCCTAAGCTGGTCCCCACCTTCCCGGACAACATCCCTCTACTCTTCCCAGGCCACCTGTCCTTGCTTCCACTTTTTATAAGCCTCTTTTTTCATTTGAACGTTCTTCAGCAGCTCCTTATCCATCCAAGGAGGTCTCCTGGCCCTCCTGCTGCACTTCCTTCTGGTTGGGATGCAACACTCCTGAGCTTGTAGCAGGTGATCCTTGAATATCAACCAAGAGTCTTTGGCCCCCCTGCCCTCTAGGGCTATATCCCATAGAACCTTACTAAGCAGGTTTCTGAAGAGGCCAAAGTCTGCTCTTTTGAAGTCCAGGGCAGTGAGCTTGCTGCACGCTCTTCTCACTGTCCTGAGGATCTCAAATTCAACCATCTCATGATTGCTGCATCCAAGGCTGCCCTGGAGCGTCATATTTCCAACCAGCCCTTCCCTGTTGGTGAGCACGAGGTCAAGCACGGCACCTCTCCTTGTCGGCTCCTCTATTACTTGCAGAAGGAAGTTGTCTTCTACACAATCGAGGAACCTCCTGGATTGCTTGTGCCGGTCGGTACCATCATTCCAACAGATGTCAGGGTGGTTGAAGTCACCCATGAGAACAAGGGCCTACGAGTGTGAGGCTTTTCCTATCTGTCTATAGAGTGCTTCATCCGCAGGTTCTCCTTGATCAGGCGGTCTGTAAGAGATCCCCACAGTAATGTCTCCCATAGCTATAATTCCTTTAACCCTGACCCACAAACTCTCTGTTAACTGCTCACCTGTCCCCAGACAGAGTTCCATACTCTCCTGCCTATCCCTAACATAAAGGGCAACTCCCCCTCCGGCCTGCCAGGCCTGTCTTTTCTGAAAAGCCTGTAACCTTCCATTCCAACATTCCAGTCATAGGAGCCATCCCACCATGTTTCTGTGATGCCTGTTATATCATACCCCTGTAGACGTGCACACATCTCTTAATTCCTCTTGTTTGTTCCCCATGCTACAGGCATTTGTATAGAGGCATCTGAGCCGAGCTCCAAATGAAGCCGGCTCATTGGCTGGAGCAGCTGGGATATCTCTACAGTGCTCTGAGCATTTATGACAGGTTCTGGCAACTGACTGGGTGTGTTGGAATGGAATGATGCCCCCTCCCCCAACACATCTAGTTTAAAGCCTCCTTGACCAGTCTGGCAAGCCTCCTACCAAAACTGCTCTTTCCCTTCTTTATCATCAGACCAGCTCCACCAGCCCCCACTAGACCTGGTCTACAAACTTGAGTCCCGTGTTCAAGACACTCAAACCCCTGACTATGACACCATCCTTTTAACCATTTATTAACCTGGCTGATCATCCTAGCCTTTATTTTAGGTCCTCCCCTGTATCCTGGAGAATTGATGACTATCTGAGCTCCAGAGCCCCTAACCACCTCCCCCAGGGCTCTGTAGTCCTTCTTTATGTTCCCCAGGCTACTACTATCTATATCCCTAGCACCCACATGTATCACCAGAAGTGGGTAATAGTCCGTGGGACTTACTAGAGCAGGCAGCCTCTCTGCCACATCCCTGATCCATGCCCCCGGTAGGCAACACACCTCCCTTGAGACAGGGTCTGGCCGGCAGACAAGTGCTTCTGTCCCTTTCAGTGTAGAGCCCTCTACTACTACAACCCACTGCTTTTTCCTGGCAGCACTAGTAGAGATCTTCTTTACCAGGGCATCAGCCGGCTCTTTCTAGCTCAAGTGCGTCTCCTCATCAGCCCCCTGCAGGACAGCAAAGCGGTTCTGCATGGGGACAATTGATTTAGGGGGAAGCCCCTTGTTTTTGATTGTCCTTTTCCTCCTTTTCTTTTTTTTTTTTGTTGGTTTTATTTTTTTTTTGTCACTAATTCCTAGCTTCCCGGGTTAACGGCCTCCTTCTTTCCTTCATGAGGTAGAGGGGAAGCTCGAGGCCCCTGCACAGTTTGGGCCTGGAGCAAGCATTCCTGCTTCTTCCCAGCTTCCCTGACATCTCGCAGTCTATTAACAGCATCCCGCAGCTCAGCCCCTGCTGCAGGAGCACCTCCACCAGGGAGCACCGAGCGCAGCCCTGCCCATTGCGCACCCTCCCCTCACGGGACCAGTGCAGGCACTCTCTACACCCCGAGCTCTGCACTGCAGCCTCCCCTCTCATCGTCTTTGTCTGGGTGCCTACGCTGGCCACCGCCGGGGCAGCCAGAGCAGAGCTCCCAGACCGGGCCCTGATCATACGACGAGTGCTCCCCTGCCCGCGCAAACTGCCTCTACCCGCTCTGCTCGTCGCGCTCCCTGGGCAGGTTTTTACCCAGTCAGGGCTGGTGCCGCCCCTCCTGGCTCCGCCCCCTGTTAGTCCCTGCTCGCGCCAGCAGAGCTGCCGGCTCCTGGGCAGGTCCTGTCGAGGACTTGAGGCTCCCTCGGTGGCTGTTGTCGCTCGGAGTTGAGGCTCCTGGACGCTGATGTCCCCCCGCTCCGGTGTTCAAGGCGTCCTCTCATTGTCATTACAATTTTAATTGTCATTACAATTATATTTGATTCATTTTGGATAAAACTAATACTTGATGCAATAATTAAATAAAATCCAACAACCCCATAGTCACCAGCCATGCAGATGTTTTCAGTGGGACTTAATTCCTTCATTCATTGAATATGTGGGTATCCAGCCTTTATCAATCTACATGCCCTTAAAAAAACCCTTTGAAAGTAGCTAATAAAAAGAGACCATAAAGGATTTGTGGTTACTTTTCTAAGAAGTAATGCCTCTCATTTACTTTTATATGTTGCCTGTTACTTCAAAATGTTTGACAGATTATAAAAAAATGCCATGTTTAGCACTGTTCAAACCGAGTCACCCTTGCTTCGGCAGGACGTTTTCTTTTTTCACATAGAAGTCTAAGGAGACCAAAAGGACCGGGCATTTTTGGCTGAGTTTGCTGGCAGAAATTTTCTAATTGAAATGATGTAGAAACTTTATTGTCTACATTGAAAAAAAAAAAGGAATTGTGCTCATAATACCTTAATTCAGTTTTGCACACTGCATTTCCCATGGCATTCAACATATCCACTTTTGAAAGCAATGACCTGAGTTAGACAAGATGTAAACTTCTATTTTCATCAACAACCTGGATGGGGGAACTGAATGTACCCTCAGCAAGTTTGCTGATGATACTAAACTGGGAGGAGTGGCTGACACACCAGAGGGCTGTGCTGCCATTCAGGGAGACCTGGGCAGGCTGGAAAGCTGGGCAGGGAGAAACTTGATGAAGTTCAACAAGGGCAAGTGTAGAGTCTTGCATCTGGGGAGGAACAACCCCATGTACCAGTACAGGTTGGGGGTTGACCTGCTGGGCTGTAGTGAAGGGGAAAGGGACCTGGGGATCCTGGTGGATAGGAGGATGGCCATGAGACAGCAATGTGCCCTTGTGGCCAAGAAGGCCAATGGCATCCTAGGGTGCATTAGAAAGGGTGTGGTTAGTAGGTCAAGAGAGGTTCTCCTCCCCCTCTACTCTGCCTTGGTGAGGTTGCATCTGGAATATTGTGTCCAGTTCTGGGCCCCTCAGTTCAAGAAGGACAGGGAATTGCTTGAAAGAGTCCAGCGCAGAGCTACAAAGATGATTAAGGGAGTGGAACATCTCCCTTATGAGGAGAGGCTGAGGGAGCTGGGTCTCTTTAGCTTGGAGAAGAGGAGACTGAGGGGTGACCTCATCAATGTTTACAAATATGTGAAGGGTGAGTGTCAGGATGATGGAGCTAGGTTTTTTTCAGTGATGTCCAGTGACAGGACAAGGGGCAATGGGTGTAAACTGGAGCATAGGAGGTTCCATGTGAACATCAGGAAAAATTTCTTTACTGTGAGAGTGACAGAGCACTGGAATGGGTTGCCCAGGGGGGTTGCGGAGTCTCCTACATTGGAGATATTCAAGGCCCGCCTGGATAAGTTCCTGTGTGATGTACTCTAGGTTACCCTGCTCTTGCAGGGGGGTTGGACTAGATGGTCTTTTGAGGTCCCTTCCAACCCTTGGGATTCTGTGATTCTATTTCCAGAGAATCTCAATATTTTTATTTGCAGTTATGTAGCCTCCATACCAGCCTGTCTGTGAAACGTTGCATTCAATCCACATCAGAAGCTCCTAGATTAACTTTTTTTTTTTTTTTTCCTAAGGGGTAGGGTGGGGGGAAGAAAGAAAAGAGCAGAATTAATAAGAAGGGTCATGAAAGTATGAAAGCAAAGTTTATTTTCTCCTCTCACTATAAACCAGATAGACTGAAGTCTCCTTTTTTTTCAGAAACTGTAATGTAATTTGCTTGTTTCCTAAGTTCCAGCCAGGGCATTGCCATAATTCAACTCTGCTTTTCTGAATGCTTCCCTTTCTCCACCAGAATAATCTTTCATTTTTTTAAAAAGGAGACATTATATGTTTCCCCTGTTCCAGTTCTGCAAAACTGATTTTATTTTAATTGATTTCTTATAAAAGATTTTGGGTTTATGTTATTGGCTCTTTAATGTAGAAAATCTTCATGTTGAGGATGTTTTATATATTCATGTCACTGATTTATTACATTTGAGTTTTTAACTTTATGAATTTACTACAGAAATTTACTTTTCCACATCCTGAGAATTTGCTATGTGAATACCTTTATTGATTTATGGTTTAGTACCTAATTAAGTGTGCTCTGAACAGCTGGAAAAATTCTCATTTTCAGGACAGGAGATACGCAGTGCACATTGAAGAAGAAAAGCTAAGCTGCTTTTATTTATCTCAGATTGAGTGTGCCCTCAGCAAGTTTGCCGATGACACCAAGCTGTGTGGTTCGGTTGATACACTGGAGGGAAGGAATGCCATCCAGAGGGACCTTGACACGCTTGTGAGGTGGGTTGATGCCGACCAACCTCATGAAGTTTAACCATGCCAAATGCAAGGTCCTACACTGGGGTTGGAGCAATCCCAGGCACAGCTACAGGTAGGGCAGAGAATAGATTCAGAGCAGCCCTGTGGAGAAGGACTCGGGGGTGTTGGTCCGTGAGAAATGTAACATGAGCCAGCTTCAGTGTGCATATCCTGCCAACCGTATCCTGGGCTACATCAAAAGCAGCGTGACCAGCAGGTCGAAGGAGGTGATCCTGCCCCTCTACTCTGCTCTCCTGAGACCTCACCTGGAGTATTGTGGGCAGTTCTGGTGTCCTCAACATAAAAAGGACATGGAACTGTTGGAACAAGTCCAGAGGAGGGCCATGAGGATGATCAGGGGCCTGGAGCACCTTCTGTATGAAGATAGGCTGAGAAAGTTGGGGCTGTTCAGCCTGGAGAAGAGAAGGTTGCGTGGAGACCTCATAGCAGCCTTCCAATATCTGAAGGGGGCCTATAAGGATGCTGGGGAGGGATTCTTCATGAAGGACTGTAGTGATAGGACAAGGGGTAACAGGTTAAAATTTAAACAGGGGAAGTTTAGATTGGATATAAGGAGGAAGTTCTTTCCTGTGAGGGTGGTGAGGCAGTGGAATGGGATGCCCAAAGAAGTTGTGAATGCTCCATGCCTGGTGGTGTTCAAGGCCAGGTTGGAGACAGCCTTGGGTGATATGGTTTTGTGTGAGGTGTCCCTTGCTGTTACAGGGGAGTTGCAACTTGATGATCTTAAGGTCCTTTCCAACCCTAATTATTCTATGATTTTATGATTCTATGACCTTCTCAGAATCAAAACCTACCAGAATCCAGTGTGACATATATTTTCTTTTAAATGTTACATGTATTAAGTTATTGTTACAGAGAGCATCCAACTGCTTATTCAAGTAACACAAGTAATTGTCACAATTATGTTTGTACTGTATTTTCAGAAAAAATATTGACATTGCACTGCTGTATGTTAAGTGAATTCTTGGGATTTTTCTTTATATATTAAGAAGAGAAATAATTAATCTAAAGAGAGACTTCTTTAAGGACCTTTAGTAAATAAAAGTAATAGTAGCAGCAAGTAAGTACACGCACAAAATACAAGAAAGCAAAGTATCAGAAGATCTGAACAAAAAACACATCTGTGTCAGTAGTCAGATGATTATTATCTTCAATAAATTAGAATTCTGGCCCTATCTTTATGTATTATAGATATCTTCCTCTTTCAAGCTCATTCAGTAAACTGGATTTATGAAAAGAAATTTAGCATATGTAGTCTTGAACTTGTGTTAGGATGCTCAAGTTTTTCTCATGATAAACAGAAAATTTCAAATAACATTTGAAATTTGCAAACATTTTGACAATTTTACATTAGTCACAGTGAAGAAAAATACACCTCAAATGGAAATTGTAGGAATTTTCCTGTCCTTCCATGTTTCCAAATGTCTTCACAAGTGCATAGTCTTTAGTTAAGTGCTAAATTTCAGAAAGTATTTCTAACATTTTTTCTATTTTTATACCTTATGTTTCATTCTTTATAAAGTTTATTTTTTCCAGAGTTCAGGCTCAGGTACTACCTTGTCTCTACTGCCTTCTCAGTAGTACTGTCTTTCTTCCCACTAGGACCTATTTGTGTCCTATCCTGCATGTATTCACCTAAACCACAGGGATATGGGATATCATTGGGGCATTTCATTAAAAAAGATATGACTAAAATGAACAAAATATTTGCAAAGCAGTCCACTGCCTTGTGCAGTTGTGGTTTTTTTTGTTTGTTTGTTTGTTTATTTTTTTGGGGGGAACTGTGTTTCCCATGGTATTTTTTTATATGTGTTCTACCATCAGACATTTTCTGCAGTAAAATACCAATAATGATTTTTCTCTGGCAACTTTCAGTCTTTCCCTTGGCTAAAATTTATCACCACTCACATTGTTGAACACTTACTTCCTAGTTAGTGCTAAAAAACAGTATTTCATATTTATACATTAAACCTGATTTTCTATTACATACCTGTATATGTTTTATTCAGCATTCTATGAAATATTTGTGGTTTTTTTTTCGTGTTGCCTATATTAGTGTCTTCAGTGATCACAGTATCACAGTATCACAGTATGCTAGAGATTGGAAGGGACCTCAAAAGATCATCTAGTCCAAACCCCCTGCCGGAGCAGGAACACCTAGATAATGTTACACAGGAATGTGTCCAGGCGGGTTTTGAATGTCTTCAGGGAAGGAGACTCCGCAACCTCCCGGGGCAGCCTGTTCCAGTGTTCCGTCACCCTCACTGAGAAGAAGTTTCTTCTCAAGTTTAAGTGGAACCTCTTGTGTTCCAGTTTGTACCCATTACCCCTTGTCCTATCATTGTTTGCCACTGAGTAGAGCCTGGCTCCATCCTCATGACACTCCCCCTTTATATATTTATATACACTAATAAGGTCACCCCTCAGTCTCCTCTTCTCTAAACTGTAGAGATGCAGCTCCCTCAGTCTTTCCTCATAAGGGAGATGCTCCACTCCCTTAATCATCTTTGTTGCCCTGCGCTGGACTCTCTCCAGCAGGTCCCTGTCCTTCTTGAACTGAGGGGCCCAGAACTGGACACAATATTCCAGATGCGGTCTCACCAGGGCAGCGGAGAGGGGAAGGAGGACCTCTCTCGATCTACTAACCACCCCCCTTCTAATACACCCTAGGATGCCATTGGCCTTCTTGGCCACAAGGGCACAGTGTTGGCTCATGGTCATCCTGTCGTCCACTAGGACCCCCAGGTCCCTCTCCTCTACACTGCTCTCTAACAGGTTGTTCCCCAACCTATACAGGAACCTGGGGTTGTTCCTGCCCAGATGCAGGACTCTACACTTTCCCTTGTTGTATTTCATCAAGTTATTCCCTGCCCAACTCTCCAGCCTTTCCAGGTCTCGCTGGATGGCAGCACAGCCTTCTGGCGTGTCAGCCACTCCTCCCAGCTTAGTGTCATCAGCAAACTTGCTGATAGTACACTCAATTCCCTCATCTAAATCGTTGATGAATATATTAAATAACACTGGTCCCAGTACTGACCCTTGAGGCACTCCACTGGTTACAGGCCTCCAACTAGACTCCGCCCCATAGACCACAACTCTCTGCCTTCTCTCCGTCAGCCAGTTCACAGTCCACCTCACTACCTGATCATCCAGACCACACTTCCTCAATTTAGCTGTGAGGATGCTGTGGGAGACTGTGTCAAATGCTTTGCTGAAGTCAAGGTAGACCACATCCACCGCTCTGCCATCATCCATGCACTGTGTTCTTTCCTCATAAAAGGCTAAGAGATTGGTCAAGCATGATTTCCCCTTGGTGAAGCCATGTTGACTGCCCCTCATAACCCTCTTATCCTTGATATGCCTTAAGATGGCACCAAGGATAAGGTGTTCCATCACTTTCCCAGGGATGGAGGTGAGGCTGACCGGTCTATAGTTACCCGGGTCCTCCTTCTTGCCCTTTTTGAAGACTGGAGTGACATTTGCTTTCCTCCAGTCCTCAGGCACCTCTCCCATTTCCCTGTTATCTCTGTTATGTTCTTCTTATTGTTTTTTAAAGTGAAATTAAGATGTCTTCTTAGGCAGCCTCTATAGTTTCTTAACTATAATATGCTTACCATTAAAAAAACCAATAACTTTGTGAAACATAATCTTGTATAGTCATATATGAGTTCATTATCCTTGTTAGACATCATGATGCTATCTCTCCATCTTTTTTGTGTGAGTGTGCATGTGCATCACTATGTTACTATTTGCTAATCATTTTTATGCTCTAAACAACACTCATCTGCTATATATCCCATATGAAACTTAAGTCATGTCTTCAAAGAACTCTAATAAATCATTAAAGCAATTATTTATGTAATTCAGTAAACTTTCTTATAAATATGTGTAGCCCACTTGTATTGTAGCTTTCAAGAAGTTGCTTTACAAGTAACATTTATTCAAATTGGAATAAACAGGACCAAACATTAAAAATAAGTTACCATATTAAATCCGTGCACCAAACTGGTGTTTCCAAAATCTAACTCTAAGCTATTAATTCTATGTTTATCAATACTTATTTGTATACTGTTTTTCTGAGAATAGTTCATTTTATCTTACTCAGTACTATCTAAAAATTAAAGATCAATTGAACATAATAAATGGAAACTTATTCCAAACATCTGATATAGATGCATGCTGTGAATACTTGTGAACCATGCACCTTATGCATAGCAAAAGTGAACTGTAGGAAATCTGTATACGTAGCTGTCGTGGTTTAAGCCCAGCCATAAATCAGACCACGCAGTTCCTGTCTCACTCCTCCCCTTCCCCGCCCCCCCCCCCCCCCCCGGAGGGATGGGGAGGAGAATCGAAAGAATGTAACTCCCATGGGTTGAGATAAGAACAGCCCAGTAACTAAGGTAAAACACAAACCACTGCTGCTACCACCAATAATAATAATGATAAGGGAAATAACAAGGGAAAAGAATACAACCCGTCATCACCTGCTGACCGATACCCAGCCCGACCAAGCAGTGATCTAGCCCTTCCAGGTAACTGCCCCCGCTTCTCCATTCTGGGCATTACATGCTGTGGTATGGGAATTACCTCTTTGGCTAGTTTGGGTCAGGTGTCCTGTCTCTGCTTCCTTCCAGCTTCCCCTCCTCTCTGGCATAGCGTGAGACTCAGAAAGTCCTTGGTCAGACTAAACATTACTTAGCAACAGCTAAAAACATCGGTGTTATCAGTGCTGTTCCCAGGCCGAAAGTCAAAACCACAGCACTGCACCAGCTACTAAGAAGGAGAAAAAATGACTGCTGCTGCTGAACCCAGGACAGTTGCCTAAAAATAAGTACATAAAACAAATATAAAAGTAACAATTAAAACACAAGAGATTTCTCATTTTCATTATATTTAGTCCTCTAGGGTATAAAGCTATTTTAAGTGTAATGCACTGACCTGTATTTTTAAGTGACCAAAATGAATTCTGTTTTGTTAGCCACTCTTTGGTACTAGAATTGAGCTATTGCTTAAAAGTTTATATGCTTCTTTTATTTATTAAAGATTATTAAAGTTTATTAAAGATTAATATTCAGTTGACAATTACTGTGAGATCACACTTCATAATTCTCTGAGATCTGTTAGTTACTTATAATAATGTGAAACTTGATTCTAGTCTTGAATATTTTCTAATTTCTTAGTTGTGATAAGAAAAGTTGAATTAATAAATCTAGGAATCATCTTCAAAAACAGTTTTCTAAAATTGTACTGTTTGGTGAAATTGGGATGGATGACTTATCACCATTTATTTATTCTTGGGATTCCAAGTTGTCATAGTAATTTCTTTATGTTCAACTGATTTCAATGGGATTTATGTCTCCTGAAAAGCTGGCCTCATGTATGTGACTTACAAGTATATGAATATACGATCATAGTAAAAACATCTCAGTATAGGAGGATAGCTTAAAAGGTTGTAAAGACATGTATTCCAAACAATATGAAACAGAAGAAAAAAAAATCAGATGGCTTTTTAGATAAATCCCATTTCACCATGTAAGAAAGATTATCCAAGAACAATCATATAATTTGAAAATCCTCAAGAGGTGAGCATTAAATTTAAAAAACAATTTATGTCCTACGAGAGAGGTTGACATCTATAGATGGCATTGAAACTTTAGAGGATATTTTGTCCTGGAGAATGCAGAATGAAAAACCATTCTAGAGAGTAGCTAGCTGACTAAACGCTGTACTTTGCAACCTATAAAAAGTTTTAAATGTCATATAAACAAGGTCTTTCAATAAATAAGTTAATGAAATAACTTTTTCTCTGATTTCTTTAACCCTAAAGACTATAAAGTTTCAGCTGAGCAATGCAATACTGGTCAGAGGAGATGTGCTTTGAACTTCTGCTTGCCTCAATAGAAGAAAGAACAGGACATTATTCCTTTAAGAGTGTTCAGTGTCTTTGTTGGGTGACATGGCTTTCCATTTGCAAAAAAATGAAGTGGGGAGGGAGAGAGAACATCTATGAAAACAAAGGAAGATTTATGCCTCACCAGTGGCAGCTGTAGAAGACACAGGATCTGTTAGGAAGACTATATTATCAGACTCAGCAAGGGAGATAAGAAAGAGAGTTACAGCCCTGGGTCCACTTTTCCTGTTCAGAGGAGGGCAATGAGACGTGCTTTGATGCCTCTTCAGGCTAATGATGCCTTGGTAGGCTTTCTAGATCTGCCTTCAAGGGGAGGTCCTTGCTTGATTTCAGATTTCAGTTAGGTGCCTCTGGGCAGGCACAAAATAAGCAAGAGTGGTCTGTGAGGTGCTGTCTCTGAGGATAAAACATATTTGTAGCATAGGAGTTTTGTATATGTATATTTTTTTAATATATTTTCATATATTTGATGTAATTATAGTGCACTCTTCTAGATGTTTCTGCTAGAGAAGCAAGGTTGAAAAGCTTATCTGTGCTCTTGCTGTACATTATGAGAAGACTGCTGTCTTACTATAGTAACTTTTTAAAGTCTGGAAATGCTGGAGAAGCAGCTGGGCTCTGTATCCCTTATGCTTTTCACAGAAGATAGATAGAGTTGGGATGGTGCCTATACTAAAGAGTCCTTTGGCCTCTGACCACTAGAATACATTACAGTTTCCTGACCATTAATTTTTAATGAGTCCCCCCCTTACTGACCACGAATTACATAGAGTCAAATGTAGGATACAGGGCACCAATAATTATTTTTTTTAATAGGAGACATTAAGATAGGTAATTAATTAACATCTCTCTCCCTTATACAGTACCAGCTGAGACAGAATTTAAATTAACTGGCAGAAAAATTTGACACATGCATAGACAAGTCATGTAACACAGGATATGGTGGATGTTATGAGGTTATTTTCCTACAAGTGCATACAAATACCTCCCTTATGAGCTCTTGGTTTAAAATCTCTCTAAACTGCCACACAGGATTATGGGCATATAACTGCAGTCTACCAGGAGAGTGCTTTCTGTTCTCTTTTGTGGGGGTGCTTCTGGCCAATCCTAGGCACATACTTACAGTGCGTACTTTGAAGTCTGTATTCAAACCTTTTAATAATTTCATATCTAAAGCACTGCTAGAGAAACATACCAAATAATGTGTTGTAACCATTGATCTTACTACTAGATGAGGTAGCTCTAATCAACAAGAAACAAGGCTGAAATTGCCAGAAACTATAGATGTGTCCACAAAGAAAAAGCATGTGTTTCCACTTAGTACTTTACTGCTTTTCAAAATAGACATCCAGTGCTTACTAATTTTCTGGGATCCTTCTTTCTAAGAGATAATGTCAGTGTTCACCACTCTAAGAATCTTGCTAGGTTAGATGAAAATCCTTAATTGGAGACATGTATAAATTACAATAGCAAGTAGAGAGGAACACTAACATTGCTGATTTTGTACCATACAGTGTTCACTACATTTCCTCTGAAGGACCGTTGTACATTGCTTGGCTATGGAAGGCCTGATGAGGTAGGCCAGTATAAAGAAGTCTGCATGGCTTAGAGGCTTTATTACTCAGGAGTGACAACCAGACTACCTGATGCTATTCCCAGCTACTTTGGACATCTCAACATGACCCATATCTTCAACTAACAATAATCCTCTTTCACCAGAAGACATTCACTCAGACTTTATATACTTCGATACAAAAATCTAAATAAATTACAATAACATTTATAAAAGTACTAATTTTCTGCTTCTTGTATTCTTGTATTAAAGAATTCTTGATTATAAAACATTTTAATTCTCATATAGAGATCATTTCCTTATTTTATACAACTGTGTAGTAAAATATATGCAGAAAGCCTTGAAATTTATCTTTTACTTGAGAATACTATACTGATGTTCTTGGAGAAAAGATGCTCACCACTTACCTCCTTTTCATTATGAAGCTAGATTACCAACAAATAATATATTTTTCTCTGGATTGATATTGATTCACCCTGCTGTGAATACAAATTATGAGATATGACATTAAGATAATAGGACAAGAAAGAAAAAAAAAAGAGAAATTTTCTTTATTTGCAAATCTGGAGCATTAATTGTGTTCCTGTGAGGAAATCTGAATGAAGCTTCTGCTAAGCAAATTAGATATAAACTGAAGGTGAGGGCAAAAAGGTCGCCACAGCAAGGGAGCATCGAGTGACAGGCACTGGGACCTCCGATGCATGGCTTGTAGAGCAGATGTTCACAAGGATGCAGTGATTATTGAACTAGTAATAAAAAAGCATCAGCTTACAGGCAGCCAGGATGGATGCTGGTAATTATAAAGCATCCCCTGGGAGGAAAATGACACAAGTCAGCAGCATCTCTGCGATCACAGGGGCATAATTAAAGCTCTAGTAACAGTTGTTAATAGGGTGCAAATGAAACAGGGGGAAAATTTGAATGCAGTCTTTTTCTTTTTTAAAGAGACGGCAAAGCACAATGTAATTACAGAGACTGCATGCTTTTTAATTTCATGATACAGTAAAACAAAGACCTTTAATGTATTTTATGCGTGCATATATGTGCCACATCAAATAAGGCAAAAGTGATTTAGTCTTTGTGTGGCATGATGGGGAGAACAGATTTTTTAACCAGAATGTTTATATTTTAATTTTCAAACTGGGCAAAACACAAATATATAAAGAAAATGTAATATGTATAAATATTTGGCCATTTCATCCACACAGGAGAGGTACAGTGACAGTGTGTATGGCTAGCTACTGCTATTGGCGCTATTGCATACACAATAATATTAAGACACTAGCAAGGTAGGTCATACTATCTTTTATTAAACCCACTTGAAAGAGCAGACAAATTCCTAATTTCTATACTGTTCAGGTATTTTTCACACATTTAGATCATATTTTTTACATCCAAAAGTGGAACTGAGTATGACTGGTTAGGCTTAATGATCTATGAATGGTTTATGTGTTCAACATCTAGCACGCTTAGGACTTAGACATCAGTTTCAGTAGAAATCCTTATGAAGTGTTAGCTACATAAAAGGTGCAAAATCTGTCTTTTGTAGACAATAAAGACCAGTCATCACACTTTGGCACAGAGTGATAAAAAAGAAATTCCTGTTTGTAATTCTTTGTCAGTTCAAAGCCACACAGCCAAAAATTTTGATAATAACAGCTAGAATAAAATTTTAAAATTGCATATTGTTGTTAACATTTGCAAATAGAAGAACTTGCCTTCAAATCCAAATAGATTTTTAAAAGTATAATAATAGGTGTGGAAATATTTTCACACAGGACTATATCAGACTGGTCTTGATGACAGCAGAATGAAGACCATTATCCATTGAACAACAAAACTGAAATGTCATGAACTCCAACAACTTTACAGTATGACTATTGTCCTGGGTTCAGCAGTAGCAGTCATTTTTCTCCTTCTTGGTAGCTGGCGCAGTGTTGTGTTTTTGACTTTCAGCCTGAGAACAGCATTGATAACACTGATGTTTTTAGTTGCTGCTCAGTAATGTTTACTGTGACCAAAGACTTTCTGAGTCTCATGCTCTGCCAGGGAAGAGGGGAAGCTGGAAGGAAGCAAAGACAGGACACCTGACCCAAACTGACCAAAGGTGTGTTCCATACCACAGCACATCATGCCTAGGATATAAACGGGGGGCACTTACCCAGAAGGGCTAGATCACTGCTTGGGTCATGCTGGGTATCTGTCAGAGAGGGGTGAGCGGTTGTATTCTCTTCCCTTGTTATTTCCCTTATCATTATTATTATTGGTGGTAGCAGCAGTGGTTTGTGTTATACCTTAGTTACTGGGCTGCTCTTATCTCAACCCATGGGAGTTACATTCTTTCAATTTTCTTCCCTATCCCTCCAGGAGAGGGGGAGAGGATGGGGAGGGAGTGAGTGAGCAGCTGCGTGGTTGAGTTGCCAAGTGGGCTTAAACTGTGACAACTATTTTCAGACATGATGCTAGATATTAAGAAGGTTTCATCCCTCTAATACCATTTTCTACCTACTTCTGTACAATACTTCTAGTGCCACTTGCCAATGGCAGAATTACCTACTTCCAGAAAACTGTGCAATCACTAACAGTGAAATAATGGACTCTATATACTGGAAATTCAATCACTGTAAAATAAAGAGAATTGCCTACATACTTGGGAAAAAATTTGTTTGCCCTACACCAAAGTGAAAGAAAGCCAGCTAACAGGAATTACATTTATTCCTTACACACAAACACACAAAGAAATTTGGACTACTGATTTCACAAACACCAACATGAATTGTACTCTTACACTCTTGAGCTGCAAACTGAGAGATACTGCCATCAGATGTTTCAAAATATTATTCAAATACGAGTTGATTACTTTGGTTTGTATAATACATTTTTAACTGAATCCAGAAAATTCAGAGATTTAGATACATATTTCTTCTGTAGAATAATTAATGAGTTTGAGAGCCATGAAGATGATGAACGGACTGGAGCACCTTCTGTATGAAGATAGGCTGAGAAAGTTGGGGCTGTTCAGCCTGGAGAAGAGAAGGCTGCGTGGAGACCTCATAGCAGCCTTCCAGTATCTGAAGGGGGCTTACAAGGATGCTGGGGAGGGACTCTTCATCAGGGATTGTAGTGGCAGGACAAGGGGTAACAGGTTAAAATTTAAACAGGGGAAGTTTAGATTGGATATAAGGAAGAAGTTCTTTCCTGAGAGGGTGGTGAGGCCCTGGAATGGGTTGCCCAAGGAAGTTGTGAATGCTCCATGCCTGGTGGTGTTCAAGGCCAGGTTGGAGAGAGCCTTAGGTGACATGGTTTAGTGTGAGGTGTCCTTGGCCATTGCAGGGGGATTGGAACCTGATGATTTTAAGGTCCTGTCCAAGCCTAACCTTTCTATGATTCTATAATGATCATCCTGTTCTTCAGGCAGCTCAAACATATTTCTATTGAACAGATAATCTTAAATGCAATAAGATTTTTCCTAGATACAATTTTATTCTTCCAGTATAAAAATTCTCACTAGCTAATAAAATACTACTGCTAATAATATACTAATTTTTCTGCAGTCTACATGGCCTAATTTCTGTCTATTTCCTTCCCTCCAGGAAAAGGAAATAACAGGAAGATAACTTCTTCATCATGGAGAAGTTCATATAACTTTCTGAGTCCATATAACCATTGAACATTCATATTCAAGCAGATTATTCAATCTAAAAACAGTTCCTTCACAGGCAGCATTTGATCTGTTCTTGCTAGCTTTCTGTCTTTCCAAGGTGATGATGACTGTGCTATAGATTTTGCCTCTTTCTTTGATTTGCCATTCTGTAAACCCAGGCTTTTGGCAAGTCAGATTTTTAATCTGCAGGAAGGCTGGGAACAATGAGCAGTCCTATATTTTCTCCTGAGATTTTAGGGCTCTGCTTTCAGAATTTTTGTTGTATTATCACAGAGAGGAACATCTTGTCTAGAGAATTTTAGCTCCTATTGCCTACTTAAGCAGTAATCTGTCCTGTTTAGGGATAGCTGATGACTCTGCACACAAAGAGTTTACATTGTGCTGTTGGTTGAGATTAAATCTCGTCTTTGTCATAATTGGCCTTGTGTTTATGCTTAAGTATTCATTGATAATAATTAATTTTTTACACCATTTATTGAGATTTTCAGCAGAAAAATGCAGGTCTATATTTGTACAATTTATACAAATATGTATGTACTACAAATATATTCAGTGGCTGAATGCCACTGGCATTCAGCTTTTTACTATATCTTTAGTTTCAAAGTAGCTATCAGATACTAGGCTAATGTTATGGTCTCTATTAGTCCAAATGGTAGCTAGCCAAATTGGCATTTTGTTGCATTGTTATTATTATTGCTACCAGTAGCTTCACGTGGCATCTGGTACCTCTATAGAGAAAATGTGTCCAGTCCAGGAGATTCTTTTGCAAGAACTTATATATTACTAACTTTTTTGGTGGTAATTTCTTGTAGTTGGCATTTCTTCACATTCTTTCACTGGAATTACTATGACTAATTAATCACTAAGTCAATTTGTCCCACAGCTGGTTCGCTTATCTCCAACTGCTTTGAGGTTATACTTGCTACTTCTAGAAATATTGCAGTTATCACATACAGTTCCTGGGCTTGGATTCCTTTAAGATAACAGTGTTCAGCTGGTTTCATTTTAGCACAGACTTTTATGACAAATTTGGGTACAATTTTATAAGTAATAACGTTATGATTCTGGGAAATACTGGTAAGAAAATGGTATTTCTGCAGTTAGTTGAACTATGTAAAAGTATAACAAAGGATTTCCCCTTAAGGGTTAATATTAGCTATCATCAGTATTTTGTCTCATAATATTATTTTGCTTGGTGTAGCTAGTGTAGAGTAGTATCTGAGTTAACAGGGTAACTTCATAGTAACTTCATAGTAACTTCAAAAAAAAATGTGGAATGCAACACATTAAAAAATGCTTACTTTAGGTCTCTGTGACTTCATTCAAGTGTTTTGTGCATTTTGGAGTGCTTATGGCAAATAGATTAAGAGATACTTGATTTTGATCACCACCAGTGAAGCAGCAGTACTCTTCCTGGTCCTTCACCTTATTGTTATAGCAGAGAGAGTCTGTATTGATTGGTGATTGTAAGCATTATACAGTGACAAACTTTTATATTTTAAAAATATTTCACCTTCTACTAGTATATCTCCTTGATGAACTGTAAATCTAAGGAAAATTTAACTTCTAGACTTCCAATTAACCAGAAACAGTAAAAATTTTCAAGTCTGCCAAAATGTTTACTTGGTATCTTCAGTCAGTTTAGAAGGCAGGAATATTCATTCTGACATGGTCTGCAGTCTGCAGTGATTTTATTGTTTTGCCTAATGCTTAGTCACAACGGAAGCCCTTTGCAACTCCTACTTCATAGAAATTCTTGGCGCAACAGTTCTGATTTTAACATCAAATTATCTCCAATTTGTTTTGTTTGATTTCCCTCTTGTGAATGGCTTTGTGCTTCAGATAGCTCCGTTTCTGTATGTTAACCTGCAGCAGGAGGGCAGATGTCACAGGGTGACTTTAGTACCTGTACTTTCTCCTCTCTGATAGAACTAGTTCACATGCCAGTTTTAAATAGCCTCCCCAAAATGCATAATGGCCACCCACCCACTGAGATCTAAGTCAGCCCTTGCTCACTTGGAGGTTGGCCAAAACTGCACTGCTGTGATGCAGAGCATGTCACACTGCTTCTCCCTCTGATGTGGAAATGGAACTTTAACAGTCAGCAAATATCCTTAATTTAAGTCTCTCAGTTGAGGGATATCAGTTCGAATCTTCACTTAAAATACCAGCATCCAGGAATAACATCAGAAAGCCCCTTTCTAGTTCTCTAACCCTTGTTTAAACTTCCAAAGGTGAGCAAAGGATGGAAGCAATAACAATAGGAACAGTTGGTTTGTGCAGGAAGAAAATGCATTCCCCATTAACTCATTTTCAATGAACAGACAGCATCTCCCTATATATCTGACTCCTCAAGCCTCTAACTTACTAATCTGTATTTCTGAAACACTTATTGCTGTAGTTTTGAAAATAGCAAAAACTTTCTAATATTTGTGCTAATGTATTATGTCTAACATTTATGATTCTTTAAATTCCTTATATTTAATCAGATATAGAATGTTCTCACTGCCTATTGTGTCATAATAAGAATGCATATTGTGTTTATACACACAAATGTGCATATTCATATTATGCACATGCATATGCATATGCATGTTACATTAAATGTGGGTAAAATTTGGACATGATCTTGTAGAGATATAATGAACTTCAAATTTATAATTAATTTAAATTGTAAACAGATTATAAACAGAACAAGGTGAGGCATGACAAAAAGTGAATGAAGAGATAAAGGGATAAATGAGGTTAGAGTCAGCAAATTGGCAGTTGCAGTGTTATTACTGCTTGTTTGCAGGTTTAGTGAGACAGAGAAATACTAATGGAGGCAAAGAGAAAACTGATTCACCGGGTTCTTTTCTAACACAGTTCCCTCCAAAGTTGGCTCTTCTCCCTTTCTAGTGGAAGTGTGTCCACTAGATGTGGACATACATGTTTTCATGTCTGAAAACAGCAACAGAATTTACTTTGTGTCACATACAAGAAGTAAGTAGCTTGTTCACAGAAGCAGTTTGCAACTGACAGCTTGCCAGGCTAGACATGGTGACTGCTGCACCTCTTTGGAGACCTGCCATAACAGCCAGGCCGTATAGAAGTGAACAGTGCAGAGCACAGCAGTGCACATGTATGTTGAAATGCTTCAAATACGCTGATGTGTGTAGGCAGATGACCACAAAGTGGGGATGTAACTGCAGAGGAAAAGCCTCCATTTAGGTTTTGGTTCAGTTTGTTTGTTTGTTGGGTTTTTTGGGGGGTTGTTTGTGTTTTTTTTTCCCTAAAGCAGAGTCCCAGCAGAAGTAGTATTTGGGAATGCTTAGCATACTTTCAGAAATGAATATGTATTCCTAAGAGAGTATTTCCTATCTGCCCTAGGGCAGATTTTAAATACCTTGCAGTACTTGCTATAAACATTGCTGCTACCTGACAACTCTTGTTGTGATCAGGTCTTTAACCCACAGAGAAATAAGACTGCCTGGTTAGAGCATAAATGGGTTGGTGCTACCTCCACACTGGAGGAATGATTAATAAAGCAATGATTTGCATGAGATGGTATGGGGACAACAAATGCCACTGCTATAATCAAGAACATATTCAGTAGCCAACTAACACTGACAGAAAATTACTTTGATACTGCTGTGCCCTGAAGATAAAAAAAAGAAAAGCTAGATATTCAGGATCCAATATGTGCTATTGTGAAGGATGTAGTGCTTTCTGAGTCAATAGGAAGCCAACCAACAGATTACTGAAAGAAAACTTAATTTCACCCTTCACTTTGTCACTGACTGGTCATATCACAGAATCATTTGTAAAGTTTCAGTTCACCTGTGCACAAAACAGAGATGATGATTATATCACATGGCTATTTGTTTTGCAATAAAAATTCCCAAGGTTAATTTTGTTCAAAACTAATGGCAGCTTAATTTGATTTTTCATATTTTTTCTTTAAATTGCAACTTTGTGAAAGCAGTCACAGAACACAGTTTGTCATACACACACAGAGTTTTCAGCACAGGCAATTAAGCAATCAATCCACCTTAATCTACATCTTCTGTGACTAAAATATTTGGCTGAAAAGGTTTGAAAAACTTTGAAATACAGGGATGAATTCTGAGAAGCTAGGGACCAGGTTAGGAAAGTTAAGGCCCAGTTAGAATTAAACTTGGCTAGGGATGTGAAAGATAACAGGAAAGGATTCTACAGATACATTGCAAATAAAAGACAGACTAGGGAAAACATGGGCCCTCTCCAGAAGCTCTCAGGAGAACTGGCTACCCTGGATTTGGAGAAGGCTGAGGTTCTGAATGATTTCTTTGCCTCAGTCTTCACAGGCAAATGTTCTGACAACACCACCCAAATCTTGGAAGGCAGGTGCAGGGACTGTGAGAATGAAGACCTTAGGCCCACTGTAGGAAAGGATCTGGTTTGAGACCATCATAAGAACCTGAATGTGCACAAGTCCATGGGTCCTGATGAGATCCATCCGTGGGTCCTGAAGGAGCTGGCAAATGAAGTTGCGAAGCCGCTGGCCATCATATTTGAAAAATCATGGCTGTCAGGTGAAGTTCCCGATGACTGGAAAAAGGGAAATATAACCCCCATTTTCAAGAAGGGGAAAATGGATGACAGGGGGAATTACAGACCAGTCAGTCTCACCTCTGTGCCTAGCAAAATCTTGGAGCAGGTTCTCCTGGAAGTCATGCTAAGGCACATGAAAGTCAACGAGGTGCTTGGTGACAGCCAGCATGGCTTCACTAAGAGGAAATCCTGCCTGACCAATTTGGTGGCCTTCTATGATGGGGTTACAGAACTGATGGACAGGGGTAGAGCAGCTGATGTCAACTACCTGGACTTGTGCAAAGCGTTTGACACTGTTTCACGCGACATCCTTGTCTCTAAATTGGAGAGACATCAATTTGATGGATGGACCACTCAGTGGATAAAGAACTGGCTGGATGGCCACACGCAAAGAGTTGTGGTCAATGGCTCAATGTCCAGCTGGAGACCAGTAATGAGTGGTGTCCCTCAGGGGTTAGCGCTGGGACCAATCTTGTTCAGCATCTTTGTCTTTGACATGGACAGTGGGATTGAGTGTGCCCTCAGCAAGTTTGCCAATGACACCAAGCTGTGTGGTTCGGTTGATGCGCTGGAGGGAAGGAATGCCATTCAGAGGGACCTTGACACGCTTGTGAGGTGGGCTGTTGCCAACCTTATGAAGTTTAACCATGCCAAGTGCAAGGTCCTACACCTGGATCGTAGCAATTGCATGCACAGCTACAGGTAGGGCAGAGAAGAGATTCAGGGCAGCCAGAGATTCAGAGCAAAGTCCAAAGTTTTAACTAATACAGTTTGCATAGTGTGAAAAAAGGGTCTTGTTTACCAGGAACAGAATCATATGTATATTACTGTCTGGTGGCTCACCGCAATACTTCAAGAGAATTAATATTTTTAAGGAAGCAATCAAGGCAAAGTTTAAAATTATGTGTTTATATATCTGTAGACAAACAATTTTTGTGGGGATAAGTATTACCACCAGTACTTTCTCATGCACCATTTTCTAAATGATTTCATGTTGGTTTTAGTGAGGTTTTACTGTCAAAAAGCAGCTTTCATCACCAGACTGGGGCTCTCTGTTCAGCATTTTTAGAGCAGTCAGGAGTGAGGGTATGCAACTCCCATGCCCACATTAATGAATTGCCATTTGCCTGCTATCCATTACTCCCTATGCAGCAACAGATCATATACTGATAGTAAATCAGATCTAGTATGTTTTCCTAATTTTAGTTTTGGGCTAATCTATCTAATGGTAAAAACATCTGGTCCAGTTTTGCTTATATTCTGATCTGTACAGCAGGAACTTTATCACCAAGGGAACAGTGGAGTCACACAAGGTCAAGTTCTGTACCTGCATGAAGCTAATGTGGAATATATGTGAATAATAAGGAATTACTATGCATTATGCATGATGGGTATCACTGTGACTACCACAAAAATTTCAACAGTAAAGTTGTAAAATTTATAATGGGAAATTACTTTTTGTTCTGTACTTAATCTGCTGAGATAGCTATGCTGAAAGATGACTCTAGTCCTGTGAAAAAAATACGAAAAATTAAATCCCTTACAGAATGCTTTCATTTCTTTTCTCATTTGAATTTTTCAGTACTTCCCCCCTTTTTTTTTTTTAAGTATATTTCAACATTCAGGAGAATTTTGATCAACTTGATGGAAACTATAGTTTTAAATTCTGTGGCTCTTTCTCTGCTGTCAAAACAGCTAATTCACTTCTTTGTTTCTCTCGTTTTATAAAACTGAGAGTATTTTAGGGTCATCTTGAGGCAATATGAGAAACAATAAAACAAAATTCTTATAGCCTGGAGCTATAAAAAAGCCTTTCCCAAATCATCAGTATGTTAGAGGACTTCTGCTCCCTAAAGTAACGTGACTGTTTATGCACTCCTGGCTTTTTTTTTCACTTGGCCTTAAGAAGAATATGTAAACAGCAACATTGCGTTAGTCAGAAGGAATTAATTATTGAAATCAATTATTGTTCCTTTCAGACTACTGAAATCATTCCACAATGACTTGGTGTAAAAAATAGTTGTCTCATTTGCTTTGTGAAGGTAAAATCAAATAAATCAAAAAGAGTGAGCTTCTGGCATGAGATTTCTTCTTCCTTCTACCACAATAGATTTTTTTTGGCTTTTATTGTCCTTTATGCTTTGCGGCTGGAGGAGATAGTCGCATTGGCTTTAGGCAGAAAAAAGTTCCGCTTTGGCCATCTACATTTTAGAATGTAGAGTTTTAACCTGAAAAACCATATGAAACGAGATTTTCTTCTGCTTAGTACGACTTCAGCATTCAAAGGCTTGGAATCTGGAAAAAAACACAGCTACAGTTTGGGTTGCATGCAAACATAGTGGGAATAAGAGAGAAAGCTATAAACCAAGCAAGATTTCTCACACAACACAGGATGCCCCAGGCCAGGCATCCAACATCTGATTTATACCAAACCAGAATAAGGGGCTTTGTATCTTACTAAGGTCACTATTTTTTTGTTGTTGTTGTGATTAAAGTTATTTCTATCTTGTTTCTTTTGCAGTAAAAAAACCCTTTAAGTGAAAGAGAAAATTCTTTTTCCAGCTGTATTTTCTAACATATTCACTGGGAAGACTATGAAGCAACCATGATTTTCAAGTTTTCTCTCTAAAGTAGGTTATACTACTGTCTTTTTAGTTACCATCTTGCTTAGTTTTTAGTTCCCTAGAGTAGAGTGCATGCCTGTCTAATGTTATGCTTTAGTCCTTACACAAAACTTTTTCTGAATATCTAACTTTTCTGAGAAAGGTGACTCTACATTTAGAGGCTGTTCCCAGAATGGGTATTTCCTGACACCTGAAGGCTGTCTGTGAGCAACAGATGGCTTCTTCAAAGATGTGTCATAGAGGGCAACAGACAGAACTTCCTGCAGGTACCAAAATACCTCTGTGAGCAATATTGGTTTGGGGTTTTTAGATTTCCCCCTAGAACTTGAACTTGCCACAAAGGACAAGAGGTAACAGCACACATGCTGCCTCCTTGTAAAATTCAGGGAAAGATCTGACCTCTCCTAACAGCTGTTCTTCCAATCTCAGGATGCTCTGTGCTGATTTAGGTGCTTTGACTTATTAGACGTGATAATGGAGGAACCCTATTATACACACATACATACTGACAACAATATGTATGTTTACTAAGTATTTACAAAAGATGTTATTCAATTTAATAGTGTGGGCCAATGGGTCTGAAATCTCAGAAATGCCTGCCTCTCTTGAGTAGTCTAATATACAAAATTTGTTTTTTATTTATGGGTTCCTTTCTTCATAAACATATCAATATGTTGATATATAAGAATCATGGATCATGTCCTTTGGTAGTTCAGATTGGCATAGCTCCACTGGAACCAGTGGTTCTATATTAATTATGACTATAATTGCAATGGAAGGTACTGTACTGTGTACCTTAAATTGCAACTTTGACAGATGACACATGCTGCATGCGTGATAGATTACTTAAAGCTAGCCTAATCTGGCCTGTCCTGGGTTCAGCAGTAGCAGTCATTTTTTCTCTTTCTTAGTAGCTGGTTCAGTCTGTGTTTTTGACTTTCAGCCTGGAAACAGCACTGATAACAGTCTGATAACACTGGCCTCACCACTACTTCCTGCTAGGCACGCTAACAGTGCTAACTTAAGCAAATAAATACATTGCATTCAGCAGCTCTTGGCCTACAACAAGTGATGTACCATGTGGAAATGAAGATTCTGTTCACACACTTACAAAACAGACTGAGTGTTAAGAGTGCCAACAGTATCAAACAACATCTTAGACTGTGAGGTTCGTGAATCTGATGGTAGACCAACTTCTACTTCACTCTATAGGAGCTAATGCCTGACTGAGAATATTATACAAATACAAAATTGCAATTTAGCCTCTCCCTATAATCGTTTCCTGGGGAGATTAATGTTGGTACCTCTCCTAACTCTGAAACCATAGTTATCAATGCTCTTAAGTCACGATTTTTTTTATTATATAAACCTAAATACAGCTGATTAAAGTTGGAGAAGTTTCTATTTTTATTTACAGAAAATTTGATAGATGACAACATTTAACTGCAAAATGAGAATTTATCTATCTTCTTCAGCTGATAGAAAAGTATATTGTTTTTTTGACCAATTGTTTCAAAGAACACTGGTTCTCAAATTGATGGTCATTTGTTGTTTTATGCAGTATGTGAAACATGTTATTCATTTAATGATACAAGAGTCAGTTTAAAAATACAGTATTGACTGAGTCTTGCTGAGTGAAAAGCTGTCGTATTCACGTATTCTCAAATAGTCTTTCATATGACTTGGCAACGAAAAGCGTGTATACTTTGTGGATGTAAAAGTTTGATTTTCTGGTGTGGGCTGCTGACCCTGGTAGGGGACAGAATTATGGTCAGCCCTATACAAGCGCACAAATTACTGAAAACTCAAAATTATCCTACATGGAATACGTGATAAGACGTAGAATTTTCATTTTTAGTCTCTTACATGTAGTCTTTTGAAAGTAGAAAAATATCACAAAAGGAAAGCAATGCCAAAAAAAATATATCACTGGCTTCTCCTAAAGAAAGCTTACAAATGTCAGGAGATACTCACTATGCTTTGAGGTAACAAAAGAGTGACCTAAACTGCACTCATAAGAAGGAAGGCAAGGAATCAAAAAAGAATACTGTTAATTCTTCATCTTTATTTATAATAATCTTCATGTCCTAACCTTTTTTTTACTCTGGTCTTTCTGCTTGCTTTCCTTTTATCTGCTTTCTACAGGTTTTTTTCAGTGTCTCTGGGTGAAATTCCATTTCATTATGATTTCCATTTCTTAATGATGTCTTTAAACCTTAACTATAGCAACCTATAAAAAAATGTCAAATTCTATTTTGTTGTTTCTTAACAAAATTTAAAACTATTATTAAAAAAAATAAATTATTGTATCTTGACAAAACCTCCTTTAGTTTTGCTAACTCTTGAGAACTTGTCTTGTAATAAATAAAAGGAAATAATGATGCTTAAGAAGTTTCTTCTGGGAGTACATTCCAATCCAGAAAACACACATTTTACCTGGAAGGAAGGGATTTAAATGCAAGGTCAGTTTTTATTCTCTGTATTGTCAGTGCTATGATTATAGTGCATATGTTACTTCACAAATAGTCTTTGCCATTTGTGAACTCTGTTCTCTAAAATCAATAAGCATGTGCAGCTACTTGCCATTAAAATAAATCAGTACTACCATTCAGATTGATGTCACATCCAACTGTAAATATCAAGTAAGATGTCACCTGGTTTTCATTGTGTTTTCATTGTGTTTTACCTTTCAAAAACAGATTTCAATCACTGAATTGTTGAAACCTTCTTAATTATTTCTGATACTCTGAAGTGGAATTAGGATCTCTTTGGGGGGAATAAATGACTGTCCCTTGTCCTGAGAGAGTATTAAGTCTTAATATAAATGGCCTGCAACTACTGATGATTTTAAAATTAACATCACTAAAAATATTATGTTATGAAGAAAGACTAGAGAAATGCATTTGGATATTACTACTTGTTTTGTAGATATTAACCAGTAGAATTAGCTAATATCTTAGTGCTTTAGTTTTGAAAATATGCAGGTTGGTTATTCCTAGATATGACTTATTTCTAGTGGGATTAATTTGGAAAAATCTCATAAATGCACTTTCATGGTTGTCTAATTGCTGTGTATGTGAGACAAATGAGACAAATTCTGCTTCATTTATTTCATGATAAATGCAGAAAAATTAAAATTATTTCAGAGGAAATGATTTTCAACTCTAATGGCCAGAGAAGTTCTTCATTTCTTACATGAAAAAGAAAAGAACTAAGATACTAAAATTAGCATGTGGGATTTAATCCTCTCACTTTGACCCAGGAAAATGTAAATTATATATGACATAAAATAGACATAAGAAAACATGCATTTCTTGAGGACAGCAAAAAGTGATAGGGCTGTTACTCTTGCTAGGGCTGGTGTAGTGTGTGGAATGATTGGGGTTCCAGTCTGGCAAACCCTTATGAAAAGAGAGGTCCCTGTTTAGCCTTCCCCACCTCTTGAGTTGCACTAGCTAACTTTAGGATTTCTAACTGAATCAGGATTATGAAGGATTCCTGCTTTATCCTGCCTCTAGGTAGTTTTTTATCCTCAGTGTTCATTAAATGAATTCTTCTAATGGACTGTGTCAGATGTTGTCCTCCACACTGGTGCCACTTTGTTTTGATTTGATGCCACATTCATAATAAAGCAAGATTTGCTGAAGATTTTAATTTCAGGTTTGAGGGTTTTTTTTACTAAGCGTGTTTTTTTTAAGGGCTTTATATTCTGGGTAAGAGTTGTATATGATTCTTGTAATTTTTATTTGCAGCAAACTTGGTATTTAAATGTCAGAGATAATTAAAAATGTCTCCCCAGTAGCAAAAATATAGTTAATCTATTATTTATTGTATCCATCTCAATATGAGAAGATCTCAAATAAATGAATTTGAATCATAAATGGAATTGGATTTCATTTAACACTTCAGAGTAGTGTTTGGATCTCCTTTAATGACTCTTTGACTGACATTTGTACATCTACATTTCCCCAAATGCTAAAATACTCTACTAACTTTACAGGTTCATTTACCTTGCTCACTCTATACATTGGGAAGTCACCTGTATAACGTTGTATAAACTCACCTCTGAAATAAAACATCATTCAGAAAGTGGCTCACTTATACCTCCAAACCGAAAATAAATCATATATCTCGTAGAATCACTATTGGAGTCTTGCATCACCTGAATGCAAATGTCCAGTGGGAATTTGGGTACAGAGAATCTTGTATAAATTGCCATGAGAATTTTTGCTAACTTGTTACTTTGAGGCTCAGAAGAAGAACTGAAATTTCTGATGAGCAGAGTACCACGCCACATTGCACTTTCTTTGTTTCATACACTGCAGATACCATGAAGAAGAGGTCATAAAGCTAAATCCTGAAACTCCTGAAAAAAAGAAAAAAAAGCTGAGTGGCCATGTTATTTGGGTTGTGAAGTAGCTGAAAATTTGAAAGAAAAGGAGATAAAACTGTTACCTAACTATAACATTTATGTTCTTCCAGCTTGACTTTTCATCTTGAAACTTTCTGAAAATACGTCATCAATAACAGAAATACAGTCCAAAGCTTATACTTTGCAAATGTAGTTTTATGATGTTAAGTAGTAGATGACAGCCTCGGGCTTTCTTTGAAGCTCATAGGAAATAGTTCCCTGAGTCATATAAATTATTCAGGAGATTTTAGCCTATTTCATCAATGAGGTGTCCTCACAGAGCCTGCAGAGCGTTCAATATTTCAATGACAAAAATATTTGATTTTTCTTTTTGCAGATATTTTTGGTAGTGGAAACATACTCCCATGATATCCAGCAAGGCTTCAACCTCGCTATTGCACTATAAGTTAATCTTGACCAGCTCTTTGCCTTGTTCTTTCCCTTGACTAAGATTTTCCCATGGGAATTTAATTTTATTCCAGCTAATGAAAATGAAACCAAACCTGAATTTTCTGTCTGAAATAGCACCATGGTTTATTAATGTCTTCAACTGAAGCTTTCTGTGTAATTCTACAGCAAATAGTAGAGTTGCATGCAAACACATTGCTGTCTCTAGGGAAAATTTAGATAGATAAAACCTATTCCTTGGATGTGTTTCTCTTCAGAAACTAAAGTACATGAAGAAATTCATTACTTGGGTTATGTGGCTGGTCATATTGATAACTCCATTTAAGTCAAATCACCCGGTAGACTTTATAAGAAATTTCATTTCAAATGTAATTTTAAAGATTATTTCTCATTGAGCCATCTTTAAGTCAGATTACCACTTGCTCAAAAGCTCATTTCAATACATTGTAATATAGTATATAGACTATCCTTCATGAAAAATGGGTAGTTTTCCCTTAAAGCAGCACATACACAATCATACAAAACCTCTCCAATCCTGAGTGACTTTGTTTCCAAGCTAAGTTTACATGCAGTAGAAATACAATATTTTGATTTGCAATTGCCACTATTAACCAATCAGCATTAACGAATACATATACAGCATTTTAGGGCATATTGAATATTCTCTACATTTCATGTTTTTCACATTTTAATTTTATTTGTTCTTGTTCAGTTTATTATCTATATTGTAATTTCTTTGCTTTTTCAATCACAATAGGTTCCCTGTTTTATGTGTATTTTAAATTTCTCTGGTCTTGGTAAATAGTCTAAACTGCTTACAGTCTTCATTCTGGTTTGATTTCTTGGCATTTTTTTATTTAGTTGGTTTATTTTTTTTACTATGTGTGCTTCTTCCTCAGATGCTTTGATTCAATTAATTTATTAATTTAGTTTTAATTAATTAATTTCATTAGAGAACAACTGTTTTGCAGGTATCCCAAGTCATATTAATGTTGGACTGCCCATTGTAATTAAAATCAATCTACAGTCCTTAATGAAGTGATTCCTATCTCAACTAGAAATACTAGATCAATAAGTAGCCATGATTTAGTTCCTAAAATGAGAAAGAACTTCATGCTCTTTCATTTCCATAGCTAGTACAACAGTGGTAAGAATAAACTTTATTTTCAGCCTTACAAACCAAGGTTACTAAAATATTAATGACTAATCAGGATATGTTTCAAAGACAAAAACATAACAGGGTGAAAAAAGTGGTTGTGCAAAGGCTTCATCTTGCTTCAACAAAAGGAATCCCTGAATCAGTGGTCATAGACCACTGACATACATCAACCATTATGTGTATGATACCACAATCCCAGATTTTCTGAGGTTATTCAAAATTTGTATTTATTTCACCAAAATAAGGAGTTAGGATTTGTTTCCATTTGTTTAATGTATTTTATTATAGCACACAGTCTCTGAAAGAATTGCAGTTTAGTAAGTTAAGAGGGAGCTGGGACATTTTTTGGCTTGGTATATAAACCTTGTTAAGATATAAAGTCTCTATTTTCAGGTTGCCTGTTTCTACCTAATATACAGTTTAAATAACAAATGTTTAAATATTTTGAGTATAGTTTTTGCTTTAGTAAATGATAATAAACAGTTCTTCAATCAACGTATTTATCTAACTGAAATGTAGTTTGATCTTCCAGATATTTTGGCAGACATATAATCCTTACATAACTTAAAAAATATGGGATTGGATAGATTTAGATACCAACCCTTTCCAAAAAATGATTTTCTGGGCTGGTCTTAAAGCTACCCTGAACAACTTTCTCCAGTGTATTGCTCATTAGCTATCACTAAAGTGGTTTTCAATCACTCGACAGGTTTAAGAGTATTGGTCCTTGCTGTGTCCTTGCTTACTAAAAAACAAAAAAAAAGTAAGAATTTCTTACAAACTTCTCTTTCTATTACAGTAAGCAAAAGATCAGACACCAAAAATATTTCAGAATTCCAGCCTACTGAGCTACATTACTTCCTTATAGTGTGTTATGACCAACTCTACAGACTTACAAAGATCCTTTTGATTCAAGTCTGCATAAATTAATGATATGCCAATTGTTAATACATATGTTGAATTTTATTATGCTGGGCACATTCTGTTTTTTTTCTACTTTCAGCTTTATTGTGATTTCTTGACTTCACATTGCTGTGCCAGGTTCTCAAAACTATTTGTGAAAATGTCTTCAATTGATTCTAGAATAAAAAGAGCCACAGAAGAGGAGACTAAATACCCACTTAGCTGAGAACAGTCTCAGATAGCAGCCAGTAACCAGTGCTTATGAAAAGACTGTATGCTCAGGCAAATACAGAGTGGTATTTTCAATCCATTTCTGGTGATAAGAATCAAGAAACCAGAGGCTGTACCCAAATAAAACTTAGGAGAACTTATTGTTTAAAATCCCCACTTATATTCAGCAGAGTGCACACACATTTCATAGAATCATAGAATAGTTAGGATTGGAAAGGACCTTAAGATCATCAGGTTCCAATCCCCCTGCAATGGCCAGGGACACCTCACACTAAACCATGTCACCCAAGGCTCTCTCCAACCTGGCCTTAATCACCACCAGGCATGGAGCATTCACAACTTCTTTGGGCAGCCCATTCCACTGCCTCACCACCCTCTCAGGAAAGAACTTCCTCCTTACATCCAATCTAAACTCCCCCTGTTTAAGTTTTAATCCACTAGCCTTTGTCCTATCACTGCAGTCCCTAAGGAAGAGTGCCTCCCCAGCATCCTTGTAGGCCCCCTTCAGATACTGGAAGGCTGCTATGAGGTCTCCATGCAGCCTTCTCTTCTCCAGGCTGAACAGCCCCAACTTTCTCAGCCTATCTTCATACAGGAGGTGCTCCAGTCCGTTCATCATACTCATGGCCCTTCTGTGGACTTGTTCCAAAAGTTCCATGTCCTTTTTATGTTGAGGACACCAGAACTGCACACAATACTCCAAATGAGGTCTCAGGAGAGCAGAGTAGAGGGGCAGGATCACCTCCTTCTACCTGCTGGTCAAGCTGCTTTTGATGCAGACCAGGATATGGTTGGCTTTCTGGGCTGTGAGAGCACATTGTCGGCTCATGTTAAATTTCTCACGGACCAACACCCCCAGGTCCTTCTCCACAGGGCTGCTCTGAATCTATTCTCTGACCAACCTGTAGCTGTGCATGCGATTGCTCTGACCCCGGTGTAGGATCTTGCATTTGGCATGGTTAAACTTCATAAGGTTGGTCGGCATCAGCCCACCTCACAAGCGTGTCAAGGTCCCTCTGGATGGCATGCCTTCCCTCCAGTGTATCAACCGAACCACACAGCTTGATGTCATCAGCAAACTTGCTGAGGGTGCACTCAATCCCACTGTCCATGTCAGCGATGAAGATGTTAAACAAGACCGGTCCCGACACCTATCCCCGAGGGACACCACTCGTTACTGGTCTCCAGCAGGACATTGAGCCATTCACCACAATTGTTTGCGTGCAGCCATCCAGCCAGTTCTTTACCTATCAAGTGATCTATCAAATGGATGTCTGTCCAGTTTAGAGACAAGGTTGTCATGCGGGACAGTGTTGAATGCTTTGCACAAGTCCAGGTAGATGACGCCAACTGCTCTAGCCCCATCCATCAGTTCTGTTGCCCCATCATAGAAGGACACTAAATTGGTCAGGCAGGTCAGGTCAAATTGGTCAAGTCATAAAACTTGTTTTAATCACACTGTCACCCTTTTTCCAAAATACAGGTTCCTCCCCTGCCTGTTTTTTCCCTCTGTGAAAACATAAGTCTCATCAAGTTTGCTGCTCTTCTATGTACTTTTTCCTAGTCGTAATGTATCTTTCTTGATACTGGGGGACTGAACTGCTTTCACTGTTCAAGCAGGTGTTTAAATACTCTGATGCTTTGGGCTCCAGCCTGTATACGCTTAGTCATTGTGTACCAAGGCAATAGAGTCAGACTTTAATGATTTGCAAAAGCCCAAATTTATTAAGAGCTTGAAGACAAAGGAGAGTCACATTTCAACCAGGAGTTATAAGGCTATGTCATGATAAATGCTATATTCAGTCAATGCTTTTATGCTAATTAAGTCTGGCATGTTGACTCGCATGTTTAAAGTTAAGTCAAAAATAAGTCCCAGAAGCCTGCCTCCTTGAAAGAGTCCACAGAGGTTCATCAGCAAAATTTCACTGCTAGTATAAAAGCTGCCTATACATTCCAGTGAAAACTGCTGGATCTATCCTCAACCTAGTGTGTTCAGCTTTACCATTTGGAAACTTTCCTAAAATATTTTTTCACCAATTATTCAGATATTATTTACTTAAATGCCCTGCCACTGTTATCCCCTTTTCTTATAAAGTTTAGCTAGCTATAGCTGACATCTTACTTTTGTTCTTTCAAGTTACAAATGATTATTTTCCTTTGTCATCCATTTAGTTCTTTAAATAAATATCTAAAGTTTTTATCTTTTAATTTAATATTTACCATTTTAATTATTTTCCTTCTCAAGCACATGCCTACACTCTAGATTTACTTATAACCTTCCTTTCAGCACTGTTTATAATATCCTGTTATCTCTCATTGTCTCTTGGGGAACAGTACATTTTTTATGTATCTGAAAACGTATCTTTTACATATCTGAAACCAAAGTGTTTTCGATCTAATCTTCAGGGTCAGAAATAGAGCAAAGAAATCCCCTGTTCTTGCAGGTTTTATAGCTCACCTGCAAGATACAGTATAGAGTATTTCCCCCCACAGATCTAACTGATATACATTAGAAGAAAACAAGGGCTAACCTGAAGATATACTTTCTCATTACTGTTGATACCTATGAAACTACACAAGGAATAATGCGCCTGGTAAATCTAAAGACTAATATAGTTTGCGCTTTCAGTGAGATATAGTGAAGTAACAAGTCAACTTTTTAGGGTTAGAAGCCTCTTGAGCTTTCTTTTTTTAATCAGACTATTGATTTTCTCCTAACATTGATTGTCTAAAACTTGGTAACTGCCACTTTTCACCTTCATAAAAAAGGACGCACTGCAGCCTGAATAAAATATCTTGAAGTTCACAGAACTCCATGTAAAAATTAAAAATCTGCCAGTACTGGTGGACAGCAAAAAAAACAGGGATCTTGCAAAATACAGTAGTCTGTGGTGTAACTTACCACTGCATCTTGTGGATATACTCATTAAGATGTTTAGGAACTTTGTGACTATTACGCAAAGGTTACAAGATAAACTATCAAGACCCAAGCTAGTAGTAATGAACAGAAATACAGGATGTTATGTAAAAGTTCTCATGCATGCCGTGTTTCTCCTGTGGGAGTAGAAAAATGATGAAAAGTAGTATCAACAAAGCCTTTCCTCTGCAGAGGAGAGAGTAATGCAGTTTGAGTCCTGATTTGGGAACATGATACAAAATTTTTTGAAACAAAGTTACAAAATTAAGTGAGAATTCAATGCTTTTAAATTGAAATATATTACAGCATCACAGTATCACAGTATCACAGTATGCTAGAGATTGGAAGGGACCTCAAAAGATCATCTAGTCCAATCCCCCTGCCGGAGCAGGAACACCTAGATAATGTTACACAGGAATGTGTCCAGGCGGGTTTTGGATGTCTCCAGGGAAGGAGACTCCACAACCTCCCTGGGCAGCCTGTTCCAGTGTTCCGTCACCCTCACTGAGAAGAAGTTTCTTCTCAAGTTTAAGTGGAACCTCTTGTGTTCCAGTTTGTACCCATTACCCCTTGTCCTATCATTGTTTGCCACTGAGTAGAGCCTGGCTCCATCCTCATGGCACTCCCCTTTTATATATTTATATACACTAATAAGGTCACCCCTCAGTCTCCTCTTCTCTAAACTATAGAGACGCAGCTCCCTCAGTCTTTCCTCATAAGGGAGATGCTCCACGCCCTTAATCATCTTTGTTGCCCTGCGCTGGACTCTCTCCAGCAGGTCCCTGTCCTTCTTGAACTGAGGGGCCCAGAAATGGACACAATATTCCAGATGCGGTCTCACCAGGGCAGAGGAGAGGGGAAGGAGGACCTCTCTCGATCTACTAACCACCCCCCTTCTAATACACCCTAGGATGCCATTGGCCTTCTTGGCCACAAAGGCACAGTGTTGGCTCATGGTCATCCTGTCATCCACTAGGATCCCCAGGTCCCTCTCCCCTACACTGCTCTCTAACAGGTCGTTCCCCAACCTATACTGGAACCTGGGGTTGTTCCTGCCCAGATGCAGGACTCTACACTTTCCCTTGTTGTATTTCATCAAGTTATTCCCTGCCCAACTCTCCAGCCTTTCCAGGTCTCGCTGGATGGCAGCACAGCCTTCTGGTGTGTCAGCCACTCCTCCCAGCTTAGTGTCATCAGCAAACTTGCTGATAGTACACTCAATTCCCTCATCTAAATCGTTGATGAATATATTAAATAACACTGGTCCCAGTACTGACCCTTGAGGCACTCCACTGGTTACAGGCCTCCAACTAGACTCCGCCCCATAGACCACAACTCTCTGCCTTCTCTCCGTCAGCCAGTTCACAGTCCACCTCACTACCTGATCATCCAGACCACACTTCCTCAATTTAGCTGTGAGGATGCTGTGGGAGACTGTGTCAAATGCTTTGCTGAAGTCAAGGTAGACCACATCCACCGCTCTGCCATCATCCATGCACTGTGTTATTTCCTCATAAAAGGCTAAGAGATTGGTCAAGCATGATTTCCCCTTGGTGAAGCCATGTTGACTGCCCCTCATAACCCTCTTATCCTTGATATGCCTTAAGATGGCACCAAGGATAAGGTGTTCCATCACTTTCCCAGGGATGGAGGTGAGGCTGACCGGTCTATAATTACCCGGGTCCTCCTTCTTGCCCTTTTTGAAGACTGGAGTCACATTTGCTTTCCTCCAGTCCTCAGGCACCTCTCCCGTTTCCCAGGACTTGGTAAAGATGATGGGGAGTGGTCTAGCAATGACTTCCGCCAGTTCCCTCAGCACCCGCGGGTGCATCCCATCTGGGCCCAATGATTTATGGATGTCCAGATTGCTCAGCTGGTCTCTAACCCATTCCTCATCGACTAAGGCAAACCGCTCCGTTGACCTGACTTCATCTAAGGTCTCATGGGTACAGGGCTCCTCAGGACTGCCTGCAGCAGAGTAGACAGAGACAAAGAAGGCATTCAGTAACTCTGCCATCTCTGTATCTTCTGTCACCAGGGCACCCATCCCGTTCATCAGTGGGCCTACATTGCCTCTGGTGTTAGTTTTGTCTGTCATGTGTTTGAAAAAGCTCTTTTTGCTATCCTTGACCCTTCTCGCCAGGTTTAATTCTAAGGAGGCCTTAGTCATCCTAGCTACCTTCCTACATCCTCTAGCAGCAGCCTAATATTCCTCCCAAGTGGCCAGCCCCTCCTTCCATGACCTGTAAACTCTCCTCTTCCACTTGAGCATACCCAGCAATTCCCTATTTAGCCACGCAGGTCTCCTGGCCCTCTTCCTTGACTTCCTACGTGTCAGGATGCTCCGATCTTGAAGGATTGATCAACACCTCTCTCTCTGCAATCAGTTCCTCCATTTTTTGATGCAGTTTTCTATTTTGCCTTTCTTGGATCATGATATTTTTCTGGCCTCTTGATATTCACCAGACCATCTTGAATTTTACCACAATTACAAAACTACTTCTTTCTTTAACTATGAGAATAAAGAGGGCAGCACTTCAGAAGTGCTTTAAGCGCAGTAATGTACAGCTGGTTTTAATTCTTTTTATGACTACCATTCAGTTACAAAAACCCACAGGAGAAGGTGTTTTTAGCCTTTCTTTAAGATCAAAAGATGCACTTCAAAATTACTTAGAATCAATTTCAACTTAATGAAAAAAGGGAAGAAAAACATCCCTTCATGAGAAACTCTCAGATTCTACAATGACTCTAGAAAGTCCTAGTCCTCCTTTCTATACACTATGTTTCTTATGCTAATTTTATTAGCTACCTTCATTTGCTTTACTTCATGAAAAAACACTCACAGACTATAATAACTTTAGAAGCATAGGATAGTACTAGGGAGAAGAAAAGGGATATATTTGGTCCTGTGGAAGTCCAACACCAGCAGAAAATTTTTACTTGCAAAAATAACCTCTTCTGAAAAAAAACAAACCCAAAAAAGCACAAACCACCAAACAAGAAAACAAACCAAAAAATGGCTTGAGACAAAAAGAAGGAACTGTTCTTGGAAAATTATAAAATATGCGTGCAATCAGAGGGAATTTTAAGATTGAGTGGAAACATGCCATTCATCTTTCGCTGCAATTAGGGTTAGACTGATACAATCGCTTGGTCTTAAAGCAAAAAGTATTAGTTTAAGCAATGAAATTAGAGGACTGGGACGTTTTCTGGGGATTAATAAATGGCTGGGATGAGCTAATAAACAGAAATGTGGTAAAAAGCAAACCCATATAGTAATGAGTCCTCAATAAATTTCTTACAATAGTGGTATTGTGTTGTTCTAAACTGTAAACTAGGGGAGAAATTATTTTTTCCCATCAACACTTAATTTTTTTTGTAAAAACAGTGGATTAATCTTTGTGATTAGCTCTGAGAGTCAGAAAAAAATTAAATTTCATGTTTCAGATGAAGAAACAAACATGCTTAAGTGATGAGTAAGTTTTTGGGTTTTATTTTCAGAAAGCCTGATCTTGTATATGTTGACAAGGGAATTCCATGTGAGGACTGGTAGTATATCACAGTACATCCCATCCCAGTTCTTTTGAGTTTGTTTCTTTTCTTTTCGTTTTTTAAATTGAATTAAATTTTCAGATTATGTAATTCAGTTATTTCAGGACCTTTCTTAATTATTTGCTGCTCTAGGGATAAATGGAAAAGCTAACCATATCACCTTGGAATATCTCAGTCATTATATAACACCAACAGGTGCAGTACAGGTGCAGTATAAAAACAAGCTGAATAGATATTATGAGTTAGGATAATTCAGATAACTACTGGTATGTTGGAACCACTGTAACCATAAAACTTATATGGAAAAAAACTTTGGTAGAGAAAAATATATATTTACAGTTCTTTTGGTACATCAGTTGGGCACCTTTATTTTGAAACAATGGAGAATCAGTACATGGTAATGAGATTCCTAGAAGATAGAAAGTGCCAATTTACACAAGGAAAAGAAGAAGATGAAAGGGAGGTGTAGTCTATTGAAAAGAATTCACATGCATTAAAACAAAGAATACAGAGGGACTGTCAGACTGCACTGATCAGCTGAGACAGATAGAAATTAATTATATTTTGTTTAAGGAGCTGCCTCTGCAGCCTTGGTCGATTTTAAAAAGCACATTAGAGGATTTTTCAAACTGGCTTTCCAATTACCTTGGATGGCAGGCAAAGTGCTTTGAAACAGAATTTTTTTTAAATTAGTAACTGCAACCAATTCTGACTGACAGTGTTTTCAGAATTCTACTACTGGTCAGTGTAATTCTAAAGGGTACACCAAAAGGAGCTTTCTTTTCTTTCAAAGATCAGGAAGCTGAGTATATCAGGGAGAAACTAGAGACATTATTATTTAAGGCAGACTGAATGAAGAAGAAGAAAAGAAGAAAGGGTTTGCCTGATAAGAAATTATCTTTGCTTACAAAATTAAATATGGGCTCTTCCGAGCACAAATATAGTGTGCCTGGAAAATATACCACTGCTGACATTAGAAAGTGTACTGTCCTGAAGTTTTTTTGTTGGACCTCATGGTATATGTGACACCCAAGAAAGTATAAATCATCCATCTGAATTGCTAGGCACCGGACTCCTGCCTTTGCGATAACTGTGCAGAGAATGATAGCGTAATGCTTTCATTGTTTTTTCATTGGTTGACCAGGGCAGCTTTTTTAGCTTGTAGGAAAACTATATAGATGACCTTCTGTAGTGAAATAAAATATTTCTGCTTCAAACATTTTGATAATTTTACAATGATCTTTGACTAACTGAATTCTCAGTAGGCTCATACTTTCTGATAAAGCTCAAACTTTCATAAATTTTATCACAATAAAAACACTGATTCCTTGAAATTGAAGGTGTTCCCTTAGAGTGGTGTCAATAGAAAACCTCAACAAAATCCAAGGACTCATGAAAAGAAAGTTCTTCAACAAAGTTTTAGGATAATTTACAAGTAACAGAAGAACGTAGTAGCCTATTTTTTGCATGACAGGTTTCAATAGATATATATTTTTATGAAATACATACGGTGTGATTTGTTGCTAAGTTGTGTTGCTGTCACTGACGCCTCTTCCTTAGCAAAAAGGTCAACAGAATTTTGTATCAGCAGGCTATCATCTATTATGTTTATGTCATTTTAGATACTTATTGTGCGATCTCTAGCTGCTGGAATAAACCATGTTATAATTTAAATTTCATCAGGTTATTTTTTAAAAACCAAAAGGTGAAACATAGATCATATCACAGTATTGAGTGTACTGCATTCAATTCAGCAGTTGCCAATATGTTGCAACCTTTTCTACTCCGGTAGAAAATAGGCTGTCCACAGAAAGAGTTTGCTAAGGATCAGGGTGTAGAATTAAAATGTTCAGTGCTGGTGTCATTACCTATATGGGTTATCACCTGCTTTATTAGGCAAAAGGAATCACATCTCAGCTGTCATATATTGGCACAAATTTTTCTTCACTGTTCACAAGTATCCAATTGCCAATGCCTATGCTGATACTGTTAGTTTTCCTTTAATCTTCCATACAATGATAAATAAGCTCTGTTCATTCAATGAGACATAACTGCAGGAAAAAAATAACACCAACTCTAACCCCAAGTTTTCAGAAATCACAAGTGAATTTCCAACCTTTTGAGAATCACTGAAGTTTGTAAAAGCAGTGTAATGTTATCAGATAGATCTACGCTATGCACATATGCTTTAGAAATTCTCAGAGGCTTGAAGTTTAAGGTAGCAGGTACGACATTTAGTCAACTAGATATTTGTCCATTACCCCTTGGACAATGATTCCATTAGCACTTTTGTGTTTTCTAGTGTAAGCAACGTAACTTTTGCCTACTCCTCCTCTTTTGTGAATATGCAGCAGTTCATTCTTTCACTTGTGGACTTTATTTTGTGTTTTGCTTGCGCTTGCCATCATCTTCCTATAACTTTACACTTTCTGACTTTATAATTATATTCTCTTTCACACTGCAACTTTAATTAGTCTCAGTTCCCACTAGCTTTTTTCTTCTGGATCATTCTTCCCTACACATTTCTTAGGGCATTTCATTCCTCCACGTTTTTTTCCCTTACAATTCACTTATCAGTTTTAAAGCCATGGGTATCCATAATGGCTGATCATTACCCAACTTCTGTTCTGATGAAAGCAATACTAAGAAACTCATAGTTCTTACCTCCCAAGCTACAAGAAAATGTGTCATTAACACAGAAATACTGCTAATATTAAATTAGAAAGACATTAATGAGTATTCTGTAAGCAAGTTCATAACAGAGTCTAATGTTTACATCAACATCTTCATGTGTGAGTCTCATGAAGAGTACCCTAATTTCATTTACTGAAATGAACAATTTATTTTCATTTATTGAAATAATCAAATTTAAATTAATGTATTCACTGAAATTGAATGTGTAAACATTGAATAGTGTCTGCTGACAGAAGAATAGACAGATGTAAGGTGCCTTATTTAATCTCTTACAAATCTATTTCCAGGCAAATGCAATCATTATTGACTATGTCTTTCAGTGCCATACAATAATGCCTTACAACAATGACTGCAGTTGTATTACCAGCACTGACTTATGTTGATGAGCTTCATATCATACAGTCAAATACATGGCTGAGGGACACACAACTAAACAGTTCATTAAATCCTTAAACATCAGGAGCTCTAGATTTAAGTCTTGACCCAGTTTTGCTCAAGACAATCTATAGATTCTTCTACTATGAATTGAAACAAGTCTTTCACTTGTTGATTTTGTAACTTTTTGCAAGGCGATAACAAATACCAAGTAAGAATTGAGAGAGTTGCTCAACCTCCATTTTCCCACACTACTCCAAAAGTTAACACAAAAATAACAAGTCCTGACTTCCCTGAAGAACAGCTAGCAAATACCTTAGAGGTTTCAATGAGGGTTTAGAAAACTAAATGCAGTTTGTACTGTAGTGCATCATGACCATTAAATCTGCAGATGCCACCAAATATACGAAGAAAAAACACTCAAGACTAATTAGGAGGGAGGTGGTTCTTACTTACATCCATTTTTCTTTGGAGCTAGCAAAGGAAGTTTAAAAAATGTATCACAGTGAATAGAAGTGTCCTGGGTTCAGCAGTAGCAGTCATGTTTCTCCTTTGTGGTAGCTGGTGCAGTGCTGTGTTTTGACTTCCAGCCCGGGAACAGACTGGTGATACCGATGTTTTCGGTTGTTGCTAAGTGATGTTTACCCTGACCAAGGACTTTGTGAGGCTCATGCTCTGCCAGGGAGGAGGGGAAGCCGTGAGGAAGCAGAGATGGGGCGCCTGACCCAGGCTAGCCAAGGAGGTATTCCATACCACAGCATGTCATGCCCGGGGTGGGGGGTAGCTGGGAGTTACCCGGAAGGACACGGGCTTCCGGGTGGGACTCGTTTCCTGGCCAGTGGTATTGTTTTCTCTTCCCTTGTTATTTTCTCTTATCATTGTTATCGTTGGTGGTAGTGGTGGTGATTTCTGTTGTACATTGGTTGCTGGACTGTTCTTGTCTCAACCCATGGCAGTTGCACCCTTTCGATCCTCCTCCCCGTTCCTCCAGGAGTGGGGAAGGGGAGAGCCCCGGGGGGGGGGGTGGCCCTCGATTGCTCTCAGCCCGGCACCACTCACTGGGAGTGAGTGAACAAGCTGTCTGGCTAGGGTTTAAACCACGACAGTTCTTTTTTGGCCCCCAACGTGGGGCATGAGGGGTTGAGATAACGACAGATATGACCGGATTAAAAGTCACTCGTCACAATGCTGATTTATTGGCTCTCAAGGTTTTTGTCTCATTGTTCTTTATGGTAATGACTTGTAATACAATAGAATCATTGATCATGAAACTGATCTGGCTTATGTTCCCAGTGTGGCCACCACCTTTATACTTTGGGAGGTATATAATAGAAGTGCTTAGCAATTACGCATCTTTTTTCTCCTTCTCAGGTGCTCAACCTGTGAAGAAGACATCCTTTTACCCTCCCAGTCCTCCCCCCAGGCCATTTACATTTGAGAGTTTTGAAGTTTTTGAATGGCCTTTTAATGCTGTTGAGACTTGTTTCCTGATCGTGATGGGGATCACCATGTTGGCACGCATACAGAGTGTGCTTTGCCCACGACTGATTTCAAGAGTTAAGCAGAGTCAGGTTTGGGTCTTGTCTGGGGTCAAACGACGATGTAGGAGGACCGAGAGATTTTCCCTGAGGCTGGACAGCCATGAGTGCCAGGGTGTGGGGGATAGTATGGGCAAGTATCTAGGTCAGTGCACCCCTCCAGTACTTTGGAATTTCACTACCGAACAACTGCAAAATCCAGAAGAATTAGTAAAACACAAATGAGGTGTGTGGTCATTCTGGCCATACCAGTGATGGACAAATCATGGCAACGTGCTGGGGCTTGACCTATGCTTACAGGGCCTTGTTCAACACTATCCAGCACCTTCAAAAGGAAAAAAATGTCGGTGGATCTGAGGGCAAAGCAACAGTCAGCGCAGCTACTCCAGCTCCAAGCACAGCAGCTACACCACCCCCGCAACAAGTACAGTCGCCACTCAAACTTTGTCTGCAATGAACAGCGCGGCTACCCCAATGGCAAGTACAGCAGCTGCTCAAACTTTGACTTCAACAGACAGCGCGGCTACCCCAGCTCCAAGCACAGCAGCTACACCACCCCCAGCAACAAGTACAGTCGCTACTCAAACTTTGGCCTCAATGAACAGAGCAGCTACCCCAGTGGCAAGTACAGCAGCTGCTCAAACTTCAATTGCAACAGACGCAGTTACCTCCAACACAGACGCTCCAAGCACAGCAGCTACACCACCCCCAGAAACAAGTACCGTTGCTACTCAATCCACAGTGATAATTACTGCAGCCAAACCAGAGGACCAATTTGTACCAGTATCGGTTGCCCCTGTACACAAGAGAAAAAGCAAAAAAGAAGCAAGAAGGGTGAAGCAAGGTGAAGAAACAATGTGCTCACCACCCGGTCTAGCATCTGATCAGGAGTCACCATCACATGACGAAGAAGAAGAAGAAGAGGTAACTTCTCGACCTTGGACCTCAACCGAGCGATGTAATATGCAAAAAGATTTCACCCGTAAACCAGGGGCGCACATCATCCCCTGGTTACTCCAATGCTGGGACAATGGGGCTTATGGTCACGAACTAGAAGGTACAGAAGCCAAGCAGCTGGGATCACTTGCTAGAGAATGGGGATTTGACAAAGCAATTGCAAGACCGAAAAAGTCCCTCAGTCTTTGGAGGTGGCTCTTGGCAGCTTTGAAAGAAAGGTTTCCATACAAGGATGATGTTATGAGTCGTTCGGCCAAGTGGACTACTATAGACAAAGGCATCCAGTCTCTGAGGGAATCAGCCATCGTAGAGATGATCTATCACATCAAGCCGAATAACGGGGATACACCCATAGATCCAGATGAAGTTGAATGTACACAACCCATGTGGCGAAAACTTACACGGAATGCACCGTCATCATATGCCCATTCATTGGCAACAGTAACCTGGAATGACATAGTACCACTAACAGTGGATGAAATGGTTCATAAACTCCGAGAGTGCGAAGACAATCTCACCCCTTCCATCATCTCAGCTGTGAAAAAACTGTCCCAGGACCTCGAACAATTGAGGGACGATCTATCTGATTTATCCAGCTCCTCACGTGTACCAACACACGTCTCAGCTATTAACAAAAGGCGTCCTATTGTTCAAGAGAGGAGATACAGGAGGTATACGCCACGGGGTACCCTATGGTTTTACCTGCTGGATCACGGAGAAGACATGACAAAGTGGGATGGAAAACCTACTTCAGCTTTGGAGGAACGGGTGAGTGAACTGAAGAGGGGAGCAAGGGCCAAGACTGATCGTCCCATGAGAGCTACGGCTTCAGTCTCTGGTGAGCAGTTTCCCAGATGGAATGGAAGAGCTGATTTTACTCCAGCTCCTGTGATAACGAAGAATAATCCCTTTCACCACGACTTAAGTGTCCAACGCTGTGATGACCATTAGAGGGGCCCTGCCTCCAGCCAGGTGGAGGCAGGGGACAATTGGATTTACTGGACTGTGTGGATCAGATGGCCGGGCACATCAGTCCCACAGAAGTATAAGGCTCTAGTAGATACCGGTGCACAGTGTACCCTGATGCCATCAAGCTGTCAAGGGGTGGAACCCATCTATATTTCTGGAGTAACAGGAGGATCCCAAGAGTTGACTGTGCTGGAGGCTGAAATCATCCTGACTGGGAGGGAATGGCAAAAGCACCCTATTGTGACTGGTCCAGAGGCTCCATGCATTCTCGGCATAGACTACCTCAAGAGAGGGTACTTCAAAGACCCAAAAGGGTACCGGTGGGCTTTTGGTATTGCTGCTTTGGAGACTGAGGAAATTGAGCAGCTGTCCACCTTGCCTGGTCTCTCAGAAGATCCTTCTGCTGTGGGGTTGCTGAAAGTTGAAGAACAACAAGTGCCAATTGCGACCACAACAGTGCACTGGCGGCAATATCGCACCAACCGAGACTCCCTGATTCCCATCCATCAGCTGATCCGCAGACTGGAGAGTCAGGGGGTGATCAGCAGGACCCGCTCGCCCTTTAATAACCCCATATGGCCAGTGCGAAAGTCTAATGGAGAATGGAGACTAACAGTAGACTATCGTGGCCTGAATGAATTCACACCACCACTGAGTGCTGCCGTACCGGACATGCTAGAACTTCAGTATGAACTGGAGTCAAAGGCAGCCAAGTGGTATGTCACGATTGATATTGCCAATGCATTTTTCTCAATTCCTTTGGCAGCAGAGTACAGGTCACAGTTTGCTTTTACTTGGAGGGGTGTCCAGTTCACTTGGAACCGACTGCCCCAGGGGTGGAAACACAGCCCTACCATTTGCCATGGACTGATCCAGACTGCACTGGAACAGGGACAAGCTCCAGAACACCTGCAATACATTGATGACATTATTGTGTGGGGTGATACAGCAGAAGAAGTCTTTGAGAAAGGGAGGAAAATAATCCAAATCCTGTTGAAAGCCGGTTTTGCCATAAAACGGAGTAAGGTCAAGGGACCTGCACAGGAGATTCAATTTTGGGGAATAAAATGGCAAGATGGACATAGACAGATCCCCACAGATGTGATCAACAAGATAACAGCAATGTCTCCACCAACTAATAAGAAAGAAACGCAAGCTTTCTTGGGTGCAGTGGGGTTCTGCAGAATGCACATCCCAAATTGCAGTTCAATTGTAAGCCCTCTCTATCATGTGACCCAGAAGAGGAATGATTTTAAATGGGGCCCTGAGCAACAGCAAGCCTTTGAGCAAATTAAATGCGAGATAGTTCATGCAGTAGCCCTTGAACCTGTCCGGACCGGGCCAGTTGTAAAAAATGTACTGTACACTGAATGGTCCTACCTGCAGCCTCTGGCAGAAAGCTCCAGGGGAGGCTCAAGGTCGACCCCTCGGCCTTTGGAGTTGGGGACACAAAGGATCTGAGGCCAGCTATACCCCAACTGAGAAGGAGATACTGGCAGCCTACGAAGGGGTTTGAGCTGCTTCAGAAGTGATTGGCACTGAAGCACAGCTCCTCCTGGCACCCCGGTTGCCTGTGCTGGGCTGGATGTTCAAAGCAGGGTCTCCTCTGCACATCATGCAACTGATGCTACATGGAGTAAATGGGCTGCACTAATTACACAACAAACTCGAATAGGAAATCTCAGTCGTCCAGGCATTCTAGAAGTCATCATGGACTGGCCAGAGGGCAAAGATTTTGGAATGTCACCAAAGGAGGAGGTGGTGCGTGCTGAAGAGGCCCCACCATATAATAAACTGTCAGAAAGTGAAAAGCAGTATGCCTTGTTTACTGATGGCTCTTGCCGTATTGTGGGAAAGCATTGGAGATGGAAGGCAGCTGTATGGAGTCCTGGACGACAAGTTGCAGAAACTGCTGAAGGAGAGGGTGAATCAAGTCAGTTTGCCGAGGTGAAAGCCATCCAGCTGGCCCTGGACATTGCTGAACGAGAAAAGTGGCCAGTACTTTACCTCTATACTGACTCATGGATGGTGGCAGATGCCCTGTGGGGGTGGTTGAAGCAATGGAAGCAGAGCAACTGGCAACGCAGAGGTAAACCCATCTGGGCTGCTGCACTGTGGAAAGATATTGCTGCCAGGGTGCAGAACCTGGTGGTGAAGGTAAGTCATGTAGATGCCCATGTACCCAAGAGTCGGGCCACTGAGGAACACCAGAACAACCAACAAGTGGATAAAGCAGCTAAGATTGAAGTGGCTCAAATGGACTTAGATTGGCAACATAGAGGTGAATTATTTTTGGCCCAGTGGGCCCATGTCGTGGTTTAAACCCAGTCAGGCAACTCGTTCACTCACTTCCCCCCCTTTCTTGCCCTCCCCCTGCTCCCGGAGGGACAGAGAGGAGAATCGAAAAGAATGCAACTCCCATGGGTTGAGATAAGAACAGTTTAGTAACTAAGGTATAACACAAATCACTACTGCTACCACCAATGATAATAATGATAAAGGAAATAACAAGGGAAGAGAATACATCATCTCACCACCAGCCGACCGATAACTCGCCCCCCCAGCCCGACCAAGCTCTGACCGATACCTCCTCCAACCCTGCAGTCCCCCAGCCCTTCCCTTTCAGCTAACTCCCAGTTACCTCCTGGGCATGACGTGCTGTGGTATGGAATACCTCTTTGGTCAGTTTGGGTCAGGTGTCCTGTCTCTGCTTCCTCCTGGCTTCCCTTCCTCCCTGGCAGAGCATGAGGCTCACAAAGTCCTTGTCCAAACCAAAACATCGCTATCAGTTCTGTTCCCAGGCCGAAAGTCAAAACACTGCACTGCACCAGCTACCAAGAAGGAGAAACATGACTGCTACTGCTGAACCCAGGACAGCCCATGACACTTCAGACCATCAGGGCAGAGATGCAACATATAGATGGGCCCGTGATCGAGGGGTGGACTTAACAATGGACACTATTGCCCAGGTTATTCATGAGTGTGAAACATGTGCTGCAATTAAACAAGCCAAGCGGTTAAAGCCTCTTTGGTATGGAGGACGATGGTTGAAGTATAAATATGGGGAGGCCTGGCAGATTGACTATGTCACACTGCCACCAACCCGCCAAGGCAAGCGCCATGTGCTTACCATGGTGGAAGCAACCACCGGGTGGCTGGAAACATACGCTGTGACCCATGCCACTGCCCGGAACACTATCCTGGGCCCTGAGAAACAGATTTTGTGGCAACACGGCACCCCAGAGAGAACTGAGTCAGATAATGGGACTCATTTCCAGAATAACCTTATAGATATTTGGGCCAAAGAGCATGGCATTGAGTGGGTATATCACATCCCCTACCATGCACCAGCCTCTGGGAAAATTGAACGGTACAATGGGCTGTTAAAAACTACACTGAGAGCAATGGGTGGGGGAACTTTCAAGCATTGGGATACCAAAGAGGTATTCCATACCACAGCACGTCATGCCCGGGGTGGGGGGGGTGGGGGGGTAACTGGGAGTTACCTGGAAGGACACGGGCTTCTGGGTCGGACTCGTTTCTTGGCGCGTGGTATTGTATTTTCTTCCCTTGTTATTTTCTCATATCATTGCTGTTGTTGGTAGTAGCGGTGGTGATTTGTGTGGTACATTGGTTGCTTGTCTCAACCTGTGGGAGTTGCACTCTTTCGATCCTCCTCCCCATCCCTCTGGGAGTGGGGAAGGGGAGAGCCCCGGGGAGGCCCTCGGTTGCTCTCAGCCCAGCACCACTCACTGGGAGTGAGTGAACAAGCTGTCTGGCTAGGGTTAAAACCACGACAACTAGAAAAAGAGTGAGAAGGGAACAATGGAGAGAACATCAAAGTCAGAGAGTAGAAGGTGCTCCATGGTAATGCTGGTACTCCTACAACAACAACAACAAAAAAAAAGTGGGTGAGTACGGATTAGGAAGCAAGTGGTGTGTAGGATGCTGCCCAGAAATCAGAAAAATCTTTTGAAGTCCAGTGAGACCAAATTACTTCTTTCAAATGATCAGAGTATAAGTAACAAAAGGAAAAAAAAACAAAACTCTCTTGTGACTTTCTTATATGTGACTTTTTTTTAAGGTGAAAGCTACCAGGGAGTTAAAAGAAAAAATGTCAGATAAGGTTGTTTATTGTTACATACAGCTAATTTCTTTGTTTTTTTTTTCTTAAATACACCTAGCAGCTACTTAAATTGCTGTTGTCTTTATGTTTGTTGTAAAAGAAGCAAGCAATTGCTTCATTTAGGCTTTCACAATCTCAATCTAATAGTTTGCTAGTATAAAGACAGATTAACCGAAGTGTGTATTTTACATATCTATGCTTGTAATGAAAACTACTGAAAAAATTAAATGTGCACTCAAAAGGGAAATTTGTATAACTGCTGTTAAGGGAAACAAGTGTTTAGACTCTTCACAGCTTCAGAATAACTGTTAGTTAGATAATGTATTCTGAAAGCCAGAGAGATATTAGACCATCTGATTTGTCCTCCTGCATAATATGGGATTTAGGATCTTCCTGAATAATTACTACATAAATTAGGATGAAATATACAGAAAAAAAAAACCTGTACCATGGCTAAAATATTTACTGTGATAAGGACTCCACTTATGCACTTGACAAATAATTCCCATGGGTAACCACTCTGTTTAGACATGATTTACTATAAGCTAGAATTTCTATTGAAATTTTACATGTTGACTGCCTTTATACTTGTTTGCCATGTTCATATGAGCTCATGTTAGATTTCTACTTCCCATATAGATTTTTTATAGGTAAAGAATAGTTATGAAGTCACAAGTTAACCATTAACTTTGATATTAGATTGACATCATTGAATCTTCATTTGTAAATCACTTTCAAAAACCTTTTAAACGTTCTCATGGCCCTTCCTCAGATTGGGTTCTGGTCTTCAGAAGTAGCTGTGATTTGCAGTAGCCAGTAGTACAGCATTCAAACCCAGGGAAGTATGCTTTTACTTCTGTTCATCATTTCATTGTGCACTATCCCAGGTTACACTAGCCTTTCTGACTATAGCAATGTGTTGGGAGTTCGTATCTTACTAAAATGTTTTGTGTATTTTAGCAGTATTGAGAAGAAAGATTGCTATAGTTGTGGGAAAAGATTTTAATAATGGTCATGAAGTATGTCTTTGATCTAAAAGCAATCACAGACACTGAAGCTGTCAACCGTATGAAAAAAAAATTAAAAAAACCCTCAAAACAAAACAAGACCAAACAAACCAACTAACCAACCAATTAAAAAAATCAAACCGAACAAAAAAAACTATCGTAGAATTGTAGAATATTTTGGTTTGGAAGGGACATTTAAACATTCTCTAGTTGGGTTGGAACTAGGTGATCTTTAAGATCCATTCCAACCCAACCCATTCTATGTTCTATGTAGATGCAGGAATTAGGGAAGTGTTTAGTTGCAACTTTTGCCTACCTGAGAGAGAAATCAAAAAGCCCTGGAAAGCCCAAGAGGTAGGTATGAGAAAAGATAAATGAAATATTGTGTCTGCTTCTTAGAATCGGTAAGAAAGGAAATGTTTTTACTTGCAATGTTCAGAGAAACGCTGCAGATATTTCTGCATATGAAAGGACTGTGGAAGATTCAGAAGACTTTTTCTTCCTAAATAAGTCTGCAAGATGTTATTGTGTTAGACAATGATATAATCTACAGTACAGCATCATTGTTTCTAGTATGGTAGATAGAGCTGATAATCTCTGATGTTGTACTGCAGTACAGTACAAATATACAATTCATCACCTTGCACAGTTGAGGATGATAAGACAAATGACATAATTGAGCAAGATTCTGATCAGTGATCATTCTGGAGTGAGAAACACATCTTCTTCTTTCTATGGTGCTTTACTAATTAGACTACGCTGCCTTTCAGTAAGAGCAAGTATTTCCAACTGAAATGACAAAGGACAAAAGTAAATGCTAATTTCAGTTTTTGTCAGAATAATAACACATAATGTTTTTGCAAAGCGTAATAAACCAGGCAAGTTTAGAGGAATATGCTGACATTCTTCTGGTAAAGTCATGAAAGTCTGAACCCAATGGCTAATGCCTAGATCCAAAAATTCCCCTTAGTTGGCTGTGTAAATGTAAAGTTACTGTGTCTAAATGTGGATAGATGAAAACCTAAACCTGTTTTTCTCATCACAAAATGCCGTATTTACTGATCACTGAATTTATAATTCATATTGTGAATTACTATTTTAATGAATGTTCAGCTTTATTTACTGAAATATTTTTGAGGTTTGTAAGGCAAAATTTTCTAACTATATTTTTTTAAATTTTTATTTAGAAGGCAGCCGTATGGAGTCCTGGACGACAAGTTGCAGAAACTGCTGAAGGAGAGGGTGAATCAAGTCAGTTTGCCGAGGTGAAAGCCATCCAGCTGGCCCTGGACATTGCTGAACGAGAAAAGTGGCCAGTACTTTACCTCTATACTGACTCATGGATGGTGGCAAATGCCCTGTGGGGGTGGTTGAAGCAATGGAAGCAGAGCAACTGGCAACGCAGAGGTAAACCCATCTGGGCTGCTGCACTGTGGAAAGATATTGCTGCCAGGGTGCAGAACCTGGTGGTGAAGATACGTCATGTGGATGCCCATGTACCCAAGAGTCGGGCCACTGAGGAACACCAGAACAACCAACAACTGAGGGAATTTTTCTGTCTTGCAATTGCTTTGTCAATTCCCCATTCTCTAGCAAGTGATCCCAGCTGCTTGGCTTCTGTACCTTCTAGTTTGTGACCATAAGCCCCATTGTCCCAGCATCGGAGTAACCAGGTGATGATGTGCTCCCTTGGTTGACGGGTAAAATCTTTTCGCATGTTCCGCAGCTCGGTTGAGGTCCGAGGTCAATAAGTCACCTCTTCTTCTTTGTCATGTGATGATGACTCCTGATCAGATGCTAGACTGGGTGGTGAGCACACTGTTTCTTCATCTTGCTTCACCCTTCTTGCCTCTTTTTTTCTTTTTCTCTTGTGTACAGGGGCAACCGATATTGGTACAAATTGGTCCTCTGGTTTGGCTGCAGTGATTATCACTGTGGTTTGAGTAGCGACTGTACTTGTTTCTGGGGGTGGTGTAGCTGCTGTGCTTGGAGCTGGAGTAGCTGCGCTGACTGTTGCTTTGCCCTCAGATCCACTGACATTTTTTTCCTTTTGAAGGTACTGGATAGTGTTGAACAAGGCCCTGTAAGCATAGGCCAAGCCCCAGCACGTTGCCATGATTTGTCCATCACTGGTATGGCCAGAATGACCACACACCTCATTTGTGTTTTACTAATTCTTCTGGATTTTGCAGTTGTTCGGTAGTGAAATTCCAAAGTACTGGAGGGGCGCACTGACCTAGATACTTGCCCATACTATCCCACACACCCTGGCACTCATGGCTGTCCAGCCTCAGGGAAAATCTCTCGGTCCTCCTACATCGTCGTTTGACCCCAGACAAGACCCAAACCTGACTCTGCTTAACTCTTGAAATCAGTCGTGGGCAAAGCACACTCTGTATGCGTGCCAACATGGTGATCCCCATCACGATCAGGAAACAAGTCTCAACAGCATTAAAAGGCCATTCAAAAACTTCAAAACTCTCAAATGTAAATGGCCTGGGGGGAGGACTGGGAGGGTAAAAGGATGTCTTCTTCACAGGTTGAGCACCTGAGAAGGAGAAAAAAGATGCGTTAATTGCTAAGGACTTCTATTATATACCTCCCAAAGTATAAAGGTGGTGGCCACACTGGGAACATAAGCCAGATCAGTTTCATGATCAATGATTCTATTGTATTACAAGTCATTACCATAAAGAACAATGAGACAAAAACCTTGAGAGCCAATAAATCAGCATTGTGACGAGTGACTTTTAATCCGGTCATATCTGTCGTTATCTCAACCCCTCATGCCCCACGTTGGGGGCCAGAAAAGAACTGTCGTGGTTTAAACCCTAGCCAGACAGCTTGTTCACTCACTCCCAGTGGGCTGAGAGCAATCGAGGGCCACCCCCCCCCCCCCCCCCGGGCTCTCCCCTTCCCCACTCCTGGAGGAACTGGGAGGAGGATCGAAAGGGTGCAACTGCCATGGGTTGAGACAAGAACAGTCCAGCAACCAATGTACAACAGAAATCACCACCACTACCACCAACGATAACAATGATAAGAGAAAATAACAAGGGAAGAGAATACAATACCACCGGCCAGGAAACGAGTCCCACCCGGAAGCCCGTGTCCTTCCGGGTAACTCCCGCTACCCCCCACCCCGGGCATGACGTCCTGTGGTATGGAATACCTCCTTGGCTAGCCTGGGTCAGGCGCCCCATCTCTGCTTCCTCACGGCTTCCCCTCCTCCCTGGCAGAGCATGAGCCTCACAAAGTCCTTGGTCAGGGTAAACATCACTTAGCAACAACCGAAAACATCGGTATCACCAGTACTGTTCCCGGGCTGGAAGTCAAAACACAGCACTGCACCAGCTACCACGAAGGAGAAACATGACTGCTACTGCTGAACCTAGGACATTATCCACCCCTTACTCCATCCCATTCACATCATGCTCAGATCGCACATTTTCAACATGCCATTGCTCTCCCACATATATACATCCATATACATACAGACCAAGAGAAAAAGATCATTTTCTTAGTGCATGGACCAATCCCTATAATGCTGCCGAGTCCATTTGGTCCATGATGTCAGGTTCCATCTCTTGTAACAATCTTTCAGGGCAGGAAAGGCTGTGTGCAGTATGGGATCGTTGCCTGCTGATGCTCGTCGTTCCTTTACTGCAGAACTCATCCGGTTCTATCAAAGTTCACTCTCTGTTGGGATGATGGTTGGAGGGAAGTCAGGGCTAGTCGCTGGTGACCTGGAGACATCTAGTTGATGAGCTATAAAAGTATTACACAGCAGGCAACAGCATACAATTGAGTTCACTGGCTGTTTTTCCCTAAAATCAAATCCCCTTGAGGTATACATCAGACTTCCCCATCTTCCCGCGTTACCCACCAAGTATATCCAGGTCCCTGAGCAAAAGCAATCCCATGAGTGGGTTTGCCTTTACCTGAAGCAGGAATAACCCAGACTGTCTTCCCCAGCAAATTCTTCATACACACCACGGGAACTTTGTCCCCCTCTACAATATGTAACAGTTCTGACTGGGCTGGGCCAGCCCTGTTGGGAGATCCTCTGGTGTTGACCAACCAGCTGGCCTTTGGTAAGTGTGTATCCCAATGCTTGAAAGTTCCCCCACCCATTGCTCTCAGTGTAGTTTTTAACAGCCCATTGTACCGTTCGGTTTTCCCAGAGGCTGGTGCATGGTAGGGGATGTGATATACCCACTCAATGCCATGCTCTTTGGCCCAAATATCTATAAGGTTATTCTGGAAATGAGCCCCATTGTCTGACTCAGTTCTCCCTGGGGTGCCGTGTCGCCACAAAATCTGTTTCTCAAGGCCCAGGATAGTGTTCTGGGCAGTGGCATGGGGTACAGCGTATGTTTCCAGCCACCCGGTGGTTGCTTCCATGTGAGCATGAGCCTCACAAAATCCTTGGTCAGAGTAAACATCACTTAGCAACAACTGAAAACATTGGTATCACCAGCACTGTTCCCGGGCTGGAAGTCAAAACACAGCACTGCACCAGCTACCACAAAGGAGAAACATGATTGCTACTGCTGAACCCAGGACACTTCTATTCACTGTGATACAGTTTTTAAACTTCCTTTGCTAGCTCCAAAGAAAAATGGATGTAAGTAACCACCTCCCTCCTAATTAGTCTTGAGTGTTTTTAATTCGTATATTTGGTGGCATCTGCAGATTTAATGGTCATGATGCACTACAGTACAAACTGCATTTAGTAAAACCAACTGTTCTTCCATAACATTAACTAAAGGACAATTTTGTCAACTCTGTTTTATAGAACAATTTCAGCAAAAGAAAAAATTTCTTTGTATTAGGCAGAAACACCCAAACCTGGTTTCTTTTTATTAATACAGGTATATATAAAATTACCAATACTGGTCAGTAATCATTGGCTTTTCTAATGGGTATTTTTGAACCCATATTTATTTGAGTAAATTTGTTTCTGCTAAGATCAAGAATGAAAAATGACTCATGTTCTGCATGACATGGCTCAGTACTTTGAATTAAATGATTGTAACTATCAATAGCTATTTTGTAAAGACAGCTGTTACTGCATCTGATAGAATGACTATGTAGTGCTTTTAATAATTCTAAACTTAACTTAGTTTTTTTTTAAATGGAAAACCACGATAAACGTTAAAAGTGCAGATTTTTTTTGTATGATTCTTCAGCTTCCTCTCTACTTCCTTTTTAGGCAGTTATTCTGACCAATAGATTTGCCTGTTTGTATCCTATGAATTTATTCCACTATTTTTTATGGTACACACAAAAGTATGCTAGCAGCATAGGATTTATTGTCAGGTGTGAACTTTGCCAGCTTATTAGATATGCAACAGTGAATGGTGACATTACTTTGAATAAAGTCATAGGAACTACAATAATCAGATCAAACTCAAATGGATCAAACCCACACTTTTTTTTTTTTGATTTTGCAATAAACATAGTCAAAGCAGCAGACTGCTGCAATGCCACAGGATAGTACAGATTCGTCTAGTTCTGTTTCTTCTCACCAATTAAGATACAAACAAAAAGATATAATGAAAGGTATGTAATCCAGCAGACTATAGACATTGCTGGACTTCTGGTTACAGAACATTGTAGAGAAAAGGATGGTGGCAAACCAGTGGAGTCCTGTCCTTTCTCACTTGTGGGGCAGTTGTCTTCTTAAAAACAGAAAACAAGATATTTTTTTCAGCATCAGTCAAACAGACAAGTAAGACTTTGCATTCATGTTTGTACAGGGAGTGCTTGAAGAGGAATAGTCAGACTCAAGGAGAAATGTATCCATTACAACCTTATGTTTGGTATTTATTTCTGGGAAAACACTGAACAAGACAATGCAACTTCTGATCTTTTTTAGCATTTCTTTAATCCAGATTACACTTAGCACGGCAAAAGCAGCTGCAACATCAAAACTTAAAAGACAACTATGTATTTATAGCCATCTAGAACTATTGAAAAAATCATTTTCCAATAGTCTTGAGAAGACATTCAGACAGAAATTTATTCTACTCAAAGTGTTGTGCAATAATTAATTTGCAAAATATTTGTAATCTGAAGCAATGGTAGAAAGGTAAGATAATTTTGGTTTACAAGTAATTTATGATTTAAAACCTATAGTAATTCTTTATGATGTACAAAGATGGGTCACAGGGATTTATTTTCTCTACAGTGTTTCCTATTTTTACCTTCAGGACCAAAGGAATGTTGTCTAGTCTTTCCCATTTCACAGGGATCAAAGAAAGAAGTGGAGGCTCTTATAGAAATAATGACAAAACCTCCACTGAATTCAATGGCACTAGCTTTTTTTTCATCTGTCTTCATGAAAATCACTTACCTTCCAAATTTTATTGTTGAAAAATACAGTGGAAAGAAGTAGGATGGAAAAAGAAGGATCTTGACATTATTTTCTTACTTTGTCTATGTCTAAATAATACAAAAATACATTTTATGCAGAGATATAAAAAAGAAGATAAAAAATATTACTTGAAAGTCCTATAAGATGCTTTCTTTCTGCATGCAACCCTTGTTAATTTGCATAATGTTCCTTTGGCTGATCTGACAATGCAGCCAATTAGATATTTTTCCACAAGCTTCAAAAGCCATTCCAGCAGACATCTAGCAAACTATTAACTACAGAAAATGTACTGATTTTTTTTTAATTTCTCAATATACAGTATATAGAGAGATACACACTTTTCTCCATTTTTACTTACAGCCCTACACAACTGTTGTTTTAATGTAGAAGACTGATTTTAAAGAAGCAATAATATTAACCCAATCCTCATGAGTACTCAATATTTTATCCCTGATACTTTTCTGAGATAAAAATCAAAGTGTACACAGATCTGAGTCTTTAGCATTTTTAACTTTATTTTCAATGTTAAACAACAGTTTGATCATTTGAATGCAACAACTGTTTGATGCAATTTTTCTTCTTTGGAAGCTTACTTTTACGAAAGCTAGGTCTGGCTGGGTAATCCTTGAGTGTGATAACAGGGTTTTGTTGCAGAAGGACAAGGAGTGAGAAAAGGTTGCAGTGCACAACTGAAGTCTGCATGTTCTGACTTTTCTGAATAGATATAAGTCATACACTGAAGTGTCACCGAATGAGTAACACACATGCTTTCCATATCCAGTCAAACTTTAAGAGAATGAAATATGTTTACTTGTATCAACTCGTCCCAGTAGACAGCGATCCACATCACAAGAAACACTTAGTTGAGTCCATTTGGCAGTTGCTGCTCAGCAGGGGCCTTGTAATGAAATAACATGTAATAGCATATCTCTCATCCCCAGAGAGAATGTCCCTGCGGATCAAGGTTGGGGTCATTTCAAGGGCAAGGTCAGTTAGCTTGTGTTGTAGCTGCTATTGCCACATCAAATTGCTTTTCTTTTCTTTTTTTTTCTTTTTTTTTTTAAATGGAGAAAATTCATTTTATAAACTATTTTCTAGCTTTTAACTCTCTCAAAAAATTCTTTGCCCTGTCTCCCTGCAAAACATCTGTAATATTGAAGCAGGATGTTATCATAGAAAATTGAATATCCTATGAAAATGGATTAATGTTTCATATTTGTTATTTACTAAACTCATCCTAATATATAAGTCTTTGATCTCTTTGTAAATTACTACATAAAGCTTTTCCCTGTCAGCAAAGAGAATTTTTATAAACACCACCTGAGTACCTAAATGGTATGAAATACCTCACAAGAAATTCTGAGAACCTTACAAAACTGGACATTACATTTTAAGATACAAAGAAAAGTTAGTGAAACCAATGGACTTTACTTTTCCATTCTATGATACTATTTTTATAGCAATAAAATATTCTTAGGAAAAATTAGTAAGAAATAATGTTTTTATTTTATGCTCTAATGAAAAAAAAAACAACCTGATAATGGATTTCAAGAAAGTAGTGTGTGAATCAGCAAGCTAAAATGCTAAAAGAGGGAAATTCCGCCTTCTGAAATGATATGGTCAAGTACGGGCTCACATGGCATGCTTAAACTTCATAAGGTTGGTTGGCATCAGCCCACCTCACAAGTGTGTCAAGGTCCCTCTGGATGGCATTCCTTCCCTCCAGTGTATCAACCAAACCACAGAGCTTGGTGTCATTGACAAACTTGCTGAGGGTGCACTCAATCCCACTGTCCATGTCAGCGACAAAGATGTTAAACAAGACCAGTCCCAACACCGATCCCTGAGGGACTCCACTCGTTACTGGTCTCCAGCGGGACATTGAGCCATTGACCACAACTCTTTGTGTGCGGCCATCCAGCCAGTTCTTTATCCACAGAGTGGTCCATCCATCAAATTGTTGTCTCTCCAATTTAGAGACAAGGATGTCATGTGGGACAGTGTCAAACGCTTTGCACAAGTCCAGGTCGATGACATCAACTGCTCAACCCCTGTCCATCAGTTCTGTAGCCCCATCATAGAAGGCCACCAAATTGGTCAGGCAGGATTTCCCCTTTGTGAAGGCATGCTGGCTGTCACCAAGCACCTTATTGATTTTCATGTGCCTTAGCATGCCTTCCAGGAGAATCTGCTCCAAGATTTTGCCAGGCACAGAGGTGAGACTGACTGATCTGTAGTTCCCTGGGTCATCCATTTTCCCCTTCTTGAAAATGGGGGTTATACTTCCCTTTTTCCAGTTGTTGGAAACTTCACCTGACTGCCATGATTTTTCAAACATGACAGACAGTGGCTTAGCAACTCCATTTGCCAGCTCCTTCAGGACCCCCATCAAAATTACCAGTGATGATGTGCCTCAAAGTAGAATTTTCCAGTAGCAGACTGGCTTCTGTTTTTACTTTTAAGGCATGATATTCCACTTCTAACAGCTATCCCAGAATTAATTACTTATTTTTAACACATAACAGGGAACTGAATTTTTTAACCTCTAAACCAGCTCAGTGCAGCCAAAAGCCTTGAATACTTTGTCAGATTGTTTTGTTTGTTTGCAAAGTATGATATGCAAGCATCTGTGGTCTGTTTCTCTCTCATTAAAGATTTCAGAAAGATATTGTTTTATGGTATATACAAAGAAGAGTTTATGTGTACACTGGCTGACTGGGCATGACAAGATTTTGCTAAACAGCGGTGATAGTTCACTCTTGAAGATCGGCAACATTTAAAGGAACCTAGTCAAAGAAGGACTGGCAGTTATTTTCAGGAGCATGAATATATAGATCCAGACTTTGGTTTTGATATGGCAAAAATAAAATAACTTAGCAAGAAGTTTTCCCCTTTTTTTTAATCTAATCATGTTTTAAATGGTTCAGATTATATTGTGTATGATTCAGGAAAACAATCCTCTAAAAAAGAAGAGCTCTGCAGAGAAGAATTATTTTAAGTTATAATTTTATATCATTATTAAACAGAAATGAAAAATACACCAAATATGTACTGGACTACCAATAAGATATGGACTATATGAAATGTTTTTCCTGTGCTAGAACCATTCGTGGGGGAATGAATGCAAGGGGAAACATTCTTCAAATGCCTATGGGAAAATCAATCTCAGAAAAAAAAATATATTAACCCTGTCATCTGATTGACATTTTGAAAATACAGTTCTTTGCTCATTATTTAGTTTGCAGAGCTCTGTTGATTCATGTCACCAGCAAAGTTAGGGTTAACAGGGGCGAATAACACAGTTCTTGTCAGTTTCTTCCATCTAAGTAAAAATGTGTAACCATAGCTCAATTCTACCTTAGGATATAACTCTGGTTACATCTCAATTTATAGAAATAATTAGATCAAATTAGATCATGGAAAGTTTAATTAACCAGCCATAGTTCTGAATTAAAGTCCATTTGCTGTGGAAATTGGAAAAGGCCTAAGTAATTCAGTACTCATATCATGATTTAACATCAAGCGTCGTGGTGGCTGTAAATCAGAATATATGAAAAAAGCAAAAACGACGTCCACTTTTAAAGATTTTAGGCTGTATTTAAATATCCTGTGGCTCTTCTAGAAAAAAAATAAACAGGTTTTGAATACTCAGGGGAGTGTATCAGGCTGCTTTCAAAAGGACGAAAGTTCATTTGTCCCACTAACTAGCTCCAAATATTGCGTTGTGATTTTTAACATACTTCCACCATAAAATACTTTTAACATAAATCTTACTTTCTTTATATTTTTGAAATATGCACATAATCTACTACTAATATGAAAGGGACCATTACAAAATATTTCAGCCAGTGCAAAAATGTCAAATTATAATTAATTCTATTAGCATTCATTATGATACATTAATTTGTATTAATGCCAATGTAATCTCATAATTTGATCAGAATTCAGAACTAATTAATTTCCACCTAATAGAAAGTTACTTATTATATAAAGAGCATCCATTGCTTCTGAAGTTGCTCTTGAATGTAATTTACCACCCTGTGTGTTGTGCAATCTGTAAACTAGCACAAGAATCATCTGTAGTACACTGCATGATACAACACAACCTTGTTTCTGCAAGTTCCAGTACTCTACGGATCTGAGTAGTGCTTTCACAGGACAGTAATTCAATATGAGCAAAAAGAGTAAAATAAAGGATTCTGTTTATCTTGTCCAAAATTCTTTTTGTCTAACCAGAAAAGCTGAAGATGTTATACATATGTTTTAAATCTCTTTCTATGGTGTGTTCACTGAAGATTTTTCATGGATGGGTCTAGCAGAACTGATTTTAATTGAAACATATATATTAAAACTGTTAAGGATCAGGTTCTATAATATGTTTATGAAAATATGTTGATAGAGATTGTAGAACAGACTTTACTGCCCTGGCCTTTGTTCAGCAATGCTCTAGGAATCAAATAGTTCCACTGAAATCAATAGGACCTATTACAGATGAGGGCACAGCTCACCACGACTAAAGATCTGGCTACTAGAAAGTAATATTGAGATTGCTTTCATTTTAATGGCTGGGAAACTCTTTAAAATATCCATCCATGCTTTGGGGTGAAATGAGTAATATCCACTAAAGTTACAAGATTTATGAGGGATGTCCAATTCAATTTCATTAAGAAAAAACTTTAAAAAATCAGTTCTCTGCCCTTAAGATGAAAATCACATGCAAGGAAAAGAAGTACTTTTCTTAAATGATGCAGCTACTGAGAAGCAGCAATTGTTAATCAAGTTATTAATTATCTATCATATTTATAGAACTGATTAGCAGAATTTGCCTTCATAATGCTTGCTAGGGATTGTTGTAAGGGTGTTCTATTCAGTATTTCATAAATGAAGCAGCCTTTTTGACTATCCAGTGTCCCTAGATAATTATGTTAAAAATGGTCAAACTTAAGTACCTTAGCCTTAGATCTCCATATTTAGAAAGAGAGGCTAGGCCCCTTCCAGGACAAATATTAGCTAATACCTCTGAGATAACATGCTGAAATGCTATAATGCATAATTGCTTGTCTGATCATGTAAGACATTTTTCTTAAAGCTTCATATATGTGAGGTGTGAAGTTCTTCCTCGATTTTTGATTGGTTTAAAATTAATTTAAACTTGTATGGTCCCAACTGTACCCTAAACTGAGCAAATGGATGTGCAGTCAGTTGAAGATGCACATGTACATGTGATTTCAAAGTGGGGCTCTCTCTCTTTCTAGGGTGTTGAAGTTAGAACGTACAATTCAGGTTGTACATTCTAACAACTGAAAAGTTTATATTTAGCAGATGTCTAATGGATTATACATATGCTAGATCTATATAACAAGTAATGGTAAAAAAAAAAAGTTAATAAATTATTCAGTAAGGCTGAAATTCATCTTTTCCTACTGAAAAATGAAAAATAAATAATAAAACAGGCACTAGGATCTGCTTTGTGTCAAATGATTCTATTTTCATAATAAAGAATTCTGAACACTTTTGGTCACATGTCCTAAAACCATAGCAGAGTGGAGTAATTTTCTAGAACACATAGATTTTCTTTTCAGTATAGAAAATTGCGATTACATTGGCCTAATATTGTTTCTCCTAATGTCAGTGATAAATCTGCCCTTAACCTATACCACACCTATAACACTGAACATATGTTAATATTCACCTTGACTACGATAGACTGTTTTCAACTGCATTTGGCATACTCAACTTTACTTTTCATTTTAAAACAAAATGAAACTTAATTTTTCTTTATTCCAATGTCTGATTTTTTTTTTTATTAAATACAGATTAAATTCTGGGTTTTACTGCTTTAACAAGTTATCCCCCCAACAAATCTGTTGATGAGCTCAACCCACTATCATTTTTGTCACCCACTTCCTCCTCGTTTATCAAAAATGGTCTAAGAATTAAACCAGGTAAATCATCAAGTCAAAAAAGACTTCTCCCAGTGTGACTGGAAGTCATCTCTAAATTGTGAAGATAGGAACTTTAAGTTGAAATAGTTGGTCTTCACATTTGTCTGGCAATATCACCTGAAGTAAATCTTTTGTAATATTTTGTTGATAAAAAGATGCACTGGAATATTTTGCACATTCTGAAAGTATCCAGTACAAGGACACTAATTTTCTGATGAGTCTGAATAGAAAAATTTAATGGAGATTTATGTACTGCATTCCCCAAAATGAGTAGGTGTTTAGAGAATAAATAGAGTCCCAGTGCAAGGACACTTTCTTTCAGAAAGATATTTTTTGATTCTTTGAAATATTTGGTAGGGTGTCCATGGGTTTAAATCCCTCAGGTATTCCCAGGACTTAACATGTCTGCAATTTTGGTCTCAATGGATACAGCTGCAGCTATGACCACAAACACAGAGGGGCCTCATCAGATTCCGTAGTAGCAAAAATAAACCTATGCATGGCCCCTTGGAAATGAATGAAACTGATTCTCAGTATTGCAAAATTGATTGATTTTTGCATCCACCTAGTCAAACACAGATTATGATATACACAATAAACTATCTAAAAACTTTTCATTAATTGCATTAAACACTTTTATTTACATAAAGTATGTGTCAGTAGCCAAATGTCAAAGGCTTAACATTCTGGAATTTAAATGCAACCGTTGTAACCCACAGGAAGAAAAACATAATTCTTCCATCCTGGATTTGACTCTAAAAATTGAAGAAGTAATTTCAGAAACACCTAAAGGAATTAGTGAGAGAATTCCCATTATATTTCAATGGGATTTCTGTTCATAACCCCTTTAGCCTCATTTGAAAATCTCAGTCATAGATTAATCTCAGAATTTAATTTATCTTGTGTATAGCTTGCCAGCGCAATACTTCTGTTGGAATGGCAGCCGATCTCCCTTGTACAGCAGGCTTAGATCTATCTGCAGGGAAGTAGTCAAAATATGTGCAAGACATAAAACTACAGCAATTCATTCATTAGTTAAAAAAACAAACAAACCAAAACCAAAAAAAAAAAACAAACCAACCCCTGACATAATGTTTCATTGACTGAAAATCAAAAGCAATTTAATTGGAAGTGCTTTGGGGACTTTTTTATAGGTTGTGATCTTCCTTTATAAATAAAATAGAGAAATAGGAAATTGGGGGGTTTTATTTTATTTTCCTATTATTAGTTTATTTTATAATTAAAATGAAGGTGCTGGAGAAAGTCAGATGTATCTGAGCTGAAGTTTGAAATTCAGGAAAATACACAGCAATTGTTCTACAATTTTATGTGGCCATGCCATTGTGAGACTGGATTAGACAAAGCTGATAAAGTTGGAGCTGTTCAGCCTAGAGAAGAAAAGGCTGCTTGGAGAGCTCATAGCAGCCTTCCAGTATCTGAAGGAGGCCTATAAGGATGCTGGGGAGGGACTCTTCATTAGGGACTGTAGTGATAGGACAAGGGGTAACGGGTTAAAACTTAAACAGGGGAAGTTTAGATTGGATATAAGGAAGAAATTTTTTACTGTTAGGGTGGTGAGGCACCTGAATGGGTTCCCCAGGGAAGTTGTGAATGCTCTGCCCCTGGTGGTGTTCAGGGCCAGGTTGGAGAGAGCCTTGGGTGATATGGTTTAGTGTGAGGTGTCCTTGCTCATGGCAGGGGGTTTGGAACTAGATGATCTTAAGGTCTTTTCCAAGCCTAACTATTTTATGATTCTGTGATTCTATGATTAGCCTGAGCTGTTTTAAGCAAGTGAAAAAAATCATTAACCATAATCTTTTGGATCTTTGTGCACAGCGCAGATAGTTTTGGAGGGAGGAAGACCTTCCAGAAGGAGGAAGACCTTCCAGAAGATAGGGAAGAGAAACTGTAGAGATCTGAGCATAAAAATGCTGTTAGATTAATGACTGGCATTGCCAGAACTGAGATACGGCTCCAGTGGCTTCATAGGCTCACCTCTACTAGTGAGTGTTGCTATGGGTAGCAGCTCAGAGGTGTCATGTTGAAAAAAAAAAAGGAGGGGGACAGGGAGAGGCTGATGAACAGCAAAAGGAAACAGACGATATATATCACAGTATCACAGTATCACAGTAAAACCATGTAAAAAGAGGGAAATGGATGTCAGAAAAAAATTATGTGGGAAGAAAGCATGCATGAGGTACAGCTGTATACCACCAGCTGCTTCCCTGTTTCTTTGGGTGTATCCCAATGGATGACTGATATTTCAGATAATCAGCTGTTTACCTTAAAATTTACACCACGCCACTAAGTACAAACACATTTTAGCTCAAGCTTGTAATTGTTTGGGGTAGGAAGTTTCCCAGTTTGTTGGAGACACTAAATGTTTATCTGGCATTTTCCCAACAGGGAGTTCCCTTATATTCATGTAAAACAGCATAAGCCACAGAACAATACCACTAAAAATGTGTGTCTGATATGATAAATAGTAACATCATCAAGCTAGACAGATTCAAATGAAATAGAGGTTTGAAAGGTCATTTGGCACCATGGGTGCCAAAAGTTCATTTTCAGTATACTGGTTCAAGTTCTGCACAGATTGATGGTGGTTAAAGTTTTGATTGCTTTTGAGGGAAATCTCAAATAGTTTGCTGTACTTCAGCTTCTAGTAAGTGTAATATGAAATCTCTCCTCTTCAAATTCAAACTCTTGGCTACAGTAAAATACAATATTCATTAACACTAATCTGCTCTTCTTTCTGAAAGAAGTGTTTCTTGCTAGATAAATATAACAAAGTATATAAAAAATAACTTTATGTGAAACCAATAAATTCTGTTTTTCAGACTTATAGGGAAATTTTCCTTCTGTTGTCTGTGCTGTTGTATTTTACAAATCAAAAAGTGACTTCTGTCTTCAGGGCTTTCAGATTTACTTTTCATGAAAATTAAAATCCCATTCTCAAAATAAAGCATACACATCACACAGAAACAAATAATGGGAGAGTTATATGAACAAAGAAAAAAATGAGTTTTAGCATCCAAACAGACCTATATATTTATGGAAAAAAATTGATTTTTAGTTTCCTCTTCCTTATTCATAAATATTGTATAAAAACCTTAAAAAATTTATTCATAACTGTCTAATTTCAATTACTACACAAATTAATGTGTTATTAACTATTTTCTATGGAGTATGCTAAGCTATACTCTATGCAAAAAATTTGTAGGCATGTAAGTGGGTTATGCAGCACGCACAGGTGACAGCGTTCTGTGACAGAACGTTTGGTAGGTGAAAGACTGAAGCAATTGCTGTAAAAAAAAAAAAAAAGAGAGAGATTGTAACTCCTTGGAAAGCAAGTATTATTCAAAGATTGGTTCATCTGTATCCTAAATATTTTATCAGAGAATCAAAATGTTTACACTGTTTTCTTTTTTTTAAAATAACAACATTTGCCCATGCTTGAGCAAAATCACTTTGATATACAGCCCAAATTAGTCCTTCCCTGAAAAACAATCTGCACCTCTATGATCACATGGTATTTTCAACAACCACAGTAAAATGAGGGTGATAACAGACAAATCCCTGCGGCTACTGTATCTTTTCCTTCTCCTCCCTCCTCAACGCAGAGACCATATGACGGCACACACAGAATCACAAATTACTGTATTGCACAGTTCCTACTTAATAATGACATCCCATAAGTTAGCAAAAATCTGCCAACATCTGCAAGCTTCTCTGCACTGCTGTGAGCCAAAGTTAAAAATCATGTGTGACAGTGCTGTGGAAAATACAATTGATTCCATTCTGATTGTGTCAGTTCCAAACACAGACAATATTGATGATGCTGTACAGTAATCTTATTGGGCTTGGACCCAACTGAACATTGGTCTTTGTCAACTCATTATTCCTCTATCAGAGGAATCTCAGTAGATTGATCTTGCCAGAAGCTCTTGATGTGTCTCACAAATCACTGTTATGCTGTTGGCAGGCAGATTCGAGTGCTGCACGGTAATTGCTGGGTTTTTTCCTTTCCCCAGAAGGCAGTGACTACATATCGCAAGTCACTGTCATATGAGAGAATATAACCATCCTAACAAGATAATGTAGTTAACCGTACAGTACCTGATTGCTCCAAAAGATGTGGTCATATTATATATGCTACCAAAGAAGCAAAATTATTTCAGAAAGTAAACTCTTTTCTTTTTCTTGCCACTCCTTAAATAATTAACCTATTAGTTTATCAAAGTGAGAACATATTTGGATAAATTATATTATTTTAATCTTAAACCCAAACACAGGAAGATATTGACTGGTGTCTTCCCTTTTGTACATATAGAAACAAGCCGCATGTGGGAGTTTGCATGATCAATACCCCACTGCAAAACTCAGACACAGGCATTTCAGTATATGATGAGAAGTGATTACAACTTGGAATTTTCTTTTTCATTTTTAGCTAGAGGAAAGAAACTTGGCTCCTAAACTCTTCATTTGTCCCTCAGAAAGATCCAGGCAGATGAAGTATAGTCTTTGTTACGGGTAAATGCTTTCAAGATACTATCAGCATATCCTCTGGCTAATCTTAGAAGAACACAATGACAAAACCAAATCAAAACACTTGATGCACTGAGTCAGATGATCTGGATAAAGGCAAAAGTCTGTACTGGAGCCTCTCCAGGAAAGCTTATGCTGACTGACATAGCCACTGGCAGCCAGCTTCATGCCTACAGTGCAAATGGGGAGAATAACAATACTTGAACAGCAAAATTTAAACAGTCACCTCTGGCTTCTTTCTCACTCCATGGATGACAGCTTTTCTGGGCAGGAACAGGAACTGAGTTGTAGACAGAGGAAAATATGGCTGAAAAGAACCCTGATTCCTAATTAGGGAGAATGGCTACAGAATTGAATAAAGAAGTTGAAGGACTACATTATCTTGCCTAATACAAGGAAATTCTGTAAGGCTGGTGGAAATCAGTGTTAGTAAAACCCTTAAAAAAATCAGATAACCTTTCATCTTTAAATAATTAAAAAAAAACTCATACCCTATTGAAATACTCAAATTCTTACACGAACACTGCCAAACAGTTACATAAGGTCTAAGATAGTAGTATTAATGACAGAGCTGGTGAAAGCACTTGAAGCAATGGGAACTGTAAAAGGATGCAAAGTTACAGTGACTGTTTTTATATGACAGAACCAATGCTACCTGTGTAAGTGACAGGGAAATTTTAAGGAAAGTATGAGATGATTCTCTATATACAAAGGAAGCATAACACTATTCTAAGTGCTGATACCAAAATAAGGAAGAAAAAAAGAACAACATGGCCTATTACTCCCTAGCAAGGTGATAGCAAATAACTTGAAAAGCTAGTGAGAATTTATGTCATAAAGTTTCAGACCAGTAAGCCAACTCACTTAAAAAAAAACCCCTTCAGTTATTCAAAGAAATTGCCTATAAATATGAAAGTTTTCTATTAGTTTTCCTTGGAGGCTTAATGATTTGCCCTGGTGGAACATGATTTTTAATTTAAAATAGAAGGAAATTGTCAAAACACTTTCTAAAATAAAATTTGTATTAAAGTAGAAGCAACAAAGTAAAATAAACCAAAATGTTTAAAAATCAAATAAAGTCTTTGAATAAAAACTATGACCACATGACATCTAGTGGCTGCATACATTAGATGATTGTGAGTGGGTGGCTGCTGACAGAAATCAGGAGTTCACATAGCTAGAACAAGCACCATGAGCAAATTTAATGTTGAATCTTTCTTCTGACCCATGTTGTAGCTAATGTACTGATGCAAGAAATTTTAAATGTGCCAGAGCCAGCAATAGGAAATTGCCAAACATAACCATGGAGTATCATTTTCAATTTAAAGGTAAGAAAAATATTGCCATTCCTAACTTTAGATAACCATCACGTCACGGAATAGGCTCTGTGTAGTGTGTTCTTCCGTAACACACTAGAAAAGTCAAGACCCATAGAACAGAACAGGTGTCAAGGTTTTATGGCAACTTACATGCATGTTTTATTGTGCTATGATACTGTTGGTATGATTTTACTTGTAACTTCAAGTAGATCTCAACAGTTTCACAAATGTAATTTTGAGAGAGAGACCACCTCAACATGTGTATAAAGAATGCCTGTTAATTAAAGTACTCACAGAAGGGAAAAATAGATTCCAACTCCTCAATCTTTATCCTCTAACTGGTGAGCTAAAAGAATGATGATAGCTACCAGACTTATTAAGGTTCATGTACTTTGTAAAGGGCAACAATTGGAAAGTGGCTACACTGCAGACATCCCACTCATGTGATTTAATTTAGACAATGACAAAACACTAATGGCTGTGTGACTGCTCACTCTGAATGACCAGGTGAAGACTCAAAGGTAAGATAGTAACGGGAACATTACTAAGCACTATCAAATCTCCTTTACAGACATGCATCTGGCAGTATTTATTTTTTGATTCTAAGTATGTGTGCTAAATAATAATCACATAATAGCTAGTTAGTACACTGGCATTTGAACACTAGAGAGATTGATCAGGTATTTTCATCATTTGTCCCTTACTTTGGTCAGCTTTTATTTTTTTTTTTTTCCCTAAAAATTATAGACTCTGTATCACAGAATTTTGTTATATCCTCTTGGGGGAGGGGAGAGGAAGCAAACCAAATCAAACAAAAAACAACACCCAAACAAACTGGAAAGAAGGGACTTGCTCTATGTCTGTAAGCATCCTCTGCTGTGTATCTCTGTTAATATCACTCTTGTTCTCTGTAAATAAGGACATGCCAATTTCTAAGGTCAGATTAGCAGTATGTTTTAATTTTTTTAACTCCTAATTGTTCTATTTAATGATGAAACCCGATTAGAACCCTCCATAATGCAAGAATAGAAACACGATAACGACATAGACTCTTTGGTTTCTTAAACTATGCCTGGGTATCAAAGCTCTAGCCAGGAGTAAGTAGTAGGCAACCACAAGCACAGTTATGTTTAGACAGGCAATGGATAAATTAACTAACACTTTGAGAATGCTATTTTTATTTATTTAGTGAACAGGCAGGTTTTTCAGCACTTCATTTTCTGCTATAAAAATAGATCAAGTACTTTGCTTTACATTAACATTCATCAATAGCCCTGTAAAATTCTAAGGGATTAAATTTTTAGAGCTGCTGAAAATCAATAGCTTCATTTGTAAATAGAAAAGCTCTGGATTTCTGAATACCAGGGCCCTGTCTGCATTTGACAATTCTGACTCATGTATAGCTCAGAGGCAGGAGTTGCTGTACCTCCACCTTACATTTGTTGGATTTCACCTTTCTCAGGAAAAAGCCGACCGTCATCTCTCCCCCTTCATTCAGACAGAGGTATTCACATTCTCTGTGTCACTGTCTCATGATTTTGTCTTGGGTCTCACACTAGCTCATACTAACTGAAACCATTAGTTCTTTGAGTCAGGAGAATATCGGAGAAAACCAACATTTGTCTTTGTTTAACTAATCTTCCAATTCCTATTCACAAAGCAAAGATGAGAGTATAATCAAAGTTACCCCAAATGTTTGAAAATTAGATAACAAATAAAAAGACCTGAGAGATGCTACTTTTTAAGAGTTTTTTTTAAAGCTAATCTCATGATGGGGACTTAAACTCTGGTAATTTGGGGTTAATTACATTTCAGACTGACTTTTAAGTTTATACTTTCAAAAGAAATAATCTCACTATGAGAGATTTTTTTTCTTCAGCTACTACAAGATAACACAGAATATACTGACGAAGTAAAAATGTAGGAAGGTGAAAATCAGATTCACATTATCTGATGAGAAAACTACGATTCTTCAATGCAAAATGTTCTTAACATCAGTATAACCTGTTTTTGTTAATTCTTGTATTATTGGTTTATCCAGCTGTGTCCCTGGCTGCAAGCATATAGTATTAAAGGTGAGGCTGAAAACTGGCAATGTCAAGTTTCATAGTGAAAACTGGTTTATCTTCTACTAACAATCTTTGCAATGTGCAGTGACCTGCCCTTGGAGTAGTGGTTTAACAACCTTTGCCCAAGCACTCTGTGGCTCTTCTTATATCTTTAATAGTTTACTTGATGTACTATGAAGAACTGCCAGATGACAGTTCTATTTCATTTTTGTCACTGCATGGGTCTCCATTTTTCTCGCAGTCTTTTTCTCAAGGGCACAATTCTGTAAGTCATTCTGGTAATGTTCAAGATGGGTATTGCTCTTTCAGCTATCATACCTTGATGCAGGGTGTGCAAGTCTCAGATATGTTGATTTTCCAGGCCTTCAATAAAATAAAATCATGGGCAATTTTATATATTCTCATGACCTTGCCACTCAAGTTAAACTGAAATTATGGAATGTAGCTATTACATTAGGAAATTAGTTGAAAATGTAGTATAAAACAGTCTGCGTTTATTAATGAATCATCTAGCTAATTGGATCCCTTATATACACTAAAAAAATGAGCTTACTTATTAGAAATATCTAGGCCTCAACTGACAGAACATACAGGGGAGCAAATAAAAACAAAGAACTGGAGGTGGGAAAGAAGGAAACCACACCGACTAGACATTCTTATCCAGTTTTTCAAAGAAAATCCATTTTATAGATTTCTATGCATGACATATTACATGTACAAAAGTCTACTTTTATGCTGATAGAATAGCTTTGCCTATGTAAATTGAGCAATTTAAGGTAGGTGTGCTTGTTTGTATAAGTGCATTTCCGTTTTTTTAAGTGAATCAGTGAGTTTTGGTCTTCCAAATGGTTACGGGTGTTGTGGGAATATGGGAATATATTTTGGTATTCTTTGTTGCATGCCTATTTCCATTTTGACTTTTAGGTTATGACTTGTCACATGGAGTCTTGAGCCTTGATAGCTAACTTCATATCAACAGACTTTATAACATCTTGGATTGCAGTAAAACATGGTTTTCTAAGAACAGAGGCAGAAAAAAAATCACATTTAACAAAAGCAATGTGATTCATAGTACATCTGTTGATATTCTATAAAACTGAAAAAAAAAAAGTTTATTCTAGGATTAATTCCTTGCGATTATGCCTGTGTCAGCTCCATGCTATTAGTTGGCCCAAACCCTTATTTTACTAGTGGACTGGTACTAGTGAACCTCTTCCCTCATGATTTGTGTTAAGTAGCAACAATCTAACCCCTGCTCCCTGGTCCACACTGGAGTATCAGTGGACGAAAACCAAGTCCCTCATCATACATGTAGAACAGGAAAAACATCAAGGAAGCACAGACCTTGGGACTGACATATTACAGTTTTCTGTTTGTGTCACATACAAAGTACAATTTTTTCATGCTGTTCGCAAACTCATATCTTTTGGTTTTAGAACATAAGGACAATAAATTATCTTTTTAATATGCCAGTGTGGAGGGCTTTTTTTGTTTTTTTTTTAAATAGACTAGATGCAAAACTAACTAAGATATCTGTGGTTGCACTATAAATGCAGATTTGTACTTTTCTGGGCAGCTGTCCTGGGTTCAGCAGTAGCAGTCATTTTTCCCCTTCTTGGTAGCTGGTGCAGTGCAGTGTTTTGACCTTCAGCTCGGGAACAGAGCTGATAACAAGCGATGTTTTGGTTTGGCCAAGGACTTTGTGAGCCTCATGCTCTGCCAGGGAGGAGGGGAAGCCAGGAGGAAGCAGAGACAGGACACCTGACCCAAACTGACTAAAGAGGTATTCCATACCACAGCACGTCATGCCCAGGAGGTAATTGGGAGTTAGCCGGAAGGGCTGTGGGACTGCAGGGTTGAAGGAGGTATCGGTCAGAGCTTGGTCAGGCTGGGGGGGCGAGTTATCGGTCAGCTGGTGGTGAGATGATGTATTCTCTTCCCTTGTTATTTCCTTTATCATTATTATCATTGGTGGTAGCAGTAGTGATTTGTGTTATACCTTAGTTACTAAACTGTTCTTATCTCAACCCGTGGGAGTTGCATTCTTTTCGATTCTCCTCTCCGTCCCTCCGAGAGCAGGGGGAGGGCAAGAAAGGGGGGGAAGTGAGCGAACGAATTACCTGACTGGGTTTAAACCACGACAGTTCTTTTTGGCGCCCAACGTGGGGCACGAAGGGTTGAGATAACGACAGATCTGACCAGATTAATAGTCACTCGTCACAATGCTGATTTATTGGCTCTCAGAGTTGTTTTGCTTGATCTCACAGCTTCAGAATGTTGTAACTTACTTAGAGCCGGTATTTGCTGTGATAGTGTTTATCAAGTGTGGGGCCTGGGCTAAGGTTCTTGTCTCACTGTGCTTTATGGCAATGGCTTGTAATACGGGCGGGCTCCAGCAGCAGGGCGGGACGGACGTGGCCTTGGACTTGTACCTGGCCGTCCGGCTGCTCTTCACCGTCCTGGCCCTCACCCTACTCTCCATCTTCGTGAGGCCGCGGGGAGTCGAGGGGGAGCGGCCTCGGGAGCCGGCGGCTGCCGAAGCGGCCCGGGAGAGCGGCCCCGGGGACCAAGCGGCGGCGGGAGCGGGGCCGGAGGCCGCGAGGCTGCCGGTGGAGGAGGTCGAGGCGGTCGAGGAGCGGAAGGAAGCGGCTGCCGAGCAGCGGGAGAAGGCGGCGGAGGAGCCGAGCCCCGCGGAGGAGCCGAGCCCCGCGGCCGAGCCGAGCCCCGCGGCCGAGCCGAGCCCCGCGACGGCCGAGAGCGTTTCCCGGAAGCCGCCCGCCGAGCCCCAGGAGGATGCAGGAGACCACGCAGCATTTCCCAGCAAGGCAGAGGAGGAAGAGCTGGACTCAGGAAAAGAGAAGCTGGCGGTGGGAGAGCCGGCAAGCACAGCGGCTACACCAGCCCCAGTGACAAGTACAGCAGCATCAACTGAGAGTTCTGAAGGTTTTGAATGGCCTTTGGGTACCCTTGGGACCTGCCTGCTGATTGTGATGGGGATCAGCATGTTGGCACACACACAGGCTGTGTTCTACCCACAACCATTTTGTCTGATCTCAAAAGTTAAGCAGAGTCAGGTTTGGGTCTTGTCTGGGGTTAGACCACTATATAGGAGGACCAAGAGATTTTCCCCAAGGCTGGACAGTCATGAGTGCCAGGGTGTGTGGGACAGTATGGGCAAGTATCTAGTCCACTGGGCCCCTCCAGTGCTTTGGAAGCGTCGGAGATGGAAGGCAGCTGTATGGAGTCCCCAGCAACAAGCTGCAGAAACTGCTTAAGGGGACAGTGAATTATTTTAAGCCTGGTGGGCCCATGGCACTTCAGGCCATCAGAACAGAGATGCAACATGGAGATGGACTCATGATCGAGGGGTGGACTTAGCAATGGACACTATTGCCCAGGTTATTCACGAGTGTGAACACTGCACACAGTCTCTCCTGCTCTGGAAGACTGTTACAAGAGATGGAGCCTGACATGGACCAGATGGACTCAGCAGCTTTATAGGGACTGGTCCATGCACTAAGATAAGAGTGCACTGAGATAAGAGTGATGGTATATTGAAAATGTGGGATCTGAGCATGACGTGAATGGTATGGAATAAGGGGTGGATAATGTCCTGGGTTCAGCAGTAGCAGTCATTTTTCCCCTTCTTGGTAGCTGGTGCAGTGCAGTGTTTTGACCTTCAGCTCGGGAACAGAGCTGATAACAAGCGATGTTTTGGTTTGGCCAAGGACTTTGTGAGCCTCATGCTCTGCCAGGGAGGAGGGGAAGCCAGGAGGAAGCAGAGACAGGACACCTGACCCAAACTGACTAAAGAGGTATTCCATACCACAGCACGTCATGCCCAGGAGGTAATTGGGAGTTAGCCGGAAGGGCTGTGGGACTGCAGGGTTGAAGGAGGTATCGGTCAGAGCTTGGTCAGGCTGGGGGGGCGAGTTATCGGTCAGCTGGTGGTGAGATGATGTATTCTCTTCCCTTGTTATTTCCTTTATCATTATTATCATTGGTGGTAGCAGTAGTGATTTGTGTTATACCTTAGTTACTAAACTGTTCTTATCTCAACCCGTGGGAGTTGCATTCTTTTCGATTCTCCTCTCCGTCCCTCCGAGAGCAGGGGGAGGGCAAGAAAGGGGGGGAAGTGAGCGAACGAATTACCTGACTGGGTTTAAACCACGACAGCAGCACACTCATTTTGCTCATCTGAATATTTTACTTCAGCTCTGCTAACTGATGTTATATCAAAGAGATAGCTTCTTCTCTTTGTGTGAATGTCACCCTATCCTCCAACTTTTGGCACCGTCATGGCTTTCCAGCTATCCTTTAATCTGCCTACTCACTAAAGACATCCTGGAAAGTTATACAGATGTGCTACACTTAGAGGAGAAATAATAGTCTATGGCTTATTACATCCATTATGTATTTTTCAGAACTTTTCTTATTACAGTTTATTGTTCCCTAGTGAATATCTTGTGATTCCCATTGATTATATATGTATAGCCTTTAAACTTTATTGAATGATTTATTTATGCTTTGGTTTCAGTTGGATATTTTATGAAGTCTTTATATATATGTCATATATATATGTCTTTATACATATAAAAAGAATGTCAATCATCTGGGTCAGAAAAGTCTGTCTGAAACCATCTGTAGGACAGCCTTTGAATTTAGAGGTAAATGCTGTAAATCTTCAAGCTTATTTTTTAACATGAACACTCCTGCATCAAATGGAAATTTCTGGTAAATTAAAGACAAACTATAACAGTTGTCTTCTGTGTCAGAATAAAAATAATAAAAAATAAATTGTGTGTTGCTCTTCTATTTGAATTAGTTTTGAAGTAAATGTGGCTAAGAGCTTTGTGAACCTTCAGTGTCAAATCTATCTCGGCTTCTAACTTTCTTAAGGCTTCAGAATACCCTGGGATTTAAGCTTTATTTCTGTGGGAACAGTGAACATATTGTTCAAAACCCCCCTGCAAGGAGAAATAAGAAACATCCTGCTTGTTCTATAAATCACCTTGATGTCAAAACAGTGAGTCAGAAGTTGGGAAGGAGTCCTTTGGCCACAAGGAATTTCACCTCCAATGACGTATCAAGGTCTAAGAAAATTACGAATTGGCATCAAATCCTGTGGAAAGACGAAAGTGGCAAGTCAGGACCGAATGCATTACAATACAACCACATTGCAGGGAGAAACATCTCAGAGCACACCCAGCTCATAGGTAAATCTGCCGCTATGACTTTGTCTGTTGACAAGATAGTTTATTCCCAGGCTCAGGGTGGGACTGCTCAAGCAAGAGCAGTGCTCTGCAAGTCTCTTGTGCATCAATTTATGAATTATGTTAGCTCTGAAAAGTTGCCTTTGATTTCACTGGAAGTCAGTCGTTGAAAGTTTCCACACTACATAATAGTTTCAGGATCTTATATTTCCACTACAAATTTTAAATTCTGCCAATATCACTCCTATTAATTTTCAGAAAAAAATGGAGATGCAATAATCACAGCAACTTTCCAGCGTTGTTTGCTTTTGGTCCGTGTACCACAGCAAGAATTGTGGAACTCTCGTGTTTTGTCTTGCTTTGACATTACAAATTTTTTCAAGATCTTTTCAGTATTTTACAACAACTATAAATCACGCAAAATTATATCCACTGAAGATTGGTATGTAAATCTTTGAGTTCTTGAAATATTTTTTTTTTGTTTATAAGTAGTATGAACTTAATTGCATGCAACTGTGAAAGTCACTGTTGCTTGATGCCACTGTCTAGTTTGTAACCACCTTATGATTAGTGCTAAAAGAAACCTAATTTGAACATAGTTTTCTCTGCGTAGGCTTGTAACTAGAAACACTAGCTTACTTGAGATTTCTGTCATTTTTGTGTTTGCTGAGCTCCTCTGTTCCACCAAGTGAATTAGACATCACCATTTGTTTTCTCGGAACTCTGCAGAATAACATTAAAATCTATCTGTAGGATATTACTCAAGATAAATAACTTAAACACTGGTACAGGGAAATCAGTCAAATCAAGACTAAAAATGTCCAGTTTGCATTCGGTTTGGTACCTTCAGAAATGAGAGAAGCAGCAAGAGAAAATGTTAAAAGAGAATCTTCTTGTTTCATAATAGCATAAATGCTTTTCAGAGTTCACAGTTAGTGAAATAATAATTCTGAAGATATTTTTTAACCTGTTTGTATTGTGCATAAGGCTCTGTTGCTACTGATTTGGAAGTATCATTAACTGCATTAACAGTGTCATTAACATTGTTAGTGTTACGTTTTAAAAAATAATTTAAAGAGTATTGAGCCTTTTCCTTTCTGAGAAGTTTTCTCATTCTGTTTCATGTGGACTGGTCTGAATTTTTGCTAGGGCCCACTGCTTTGTTTTATACATCATTTACATCAGTGATGTTGGTTTGGATAGGGACTCCTACTTAAAATGAAAGATTGGATCACACTAGGAATTTGTTTAGCCCTCTTTCTGTAATGCTGCTACTAGGTACTGGAAACCCCCTTTCTGTAAGGCTGCTACTAGGTACTGGAAATGGATGGACATAGCAATATGGTGGTGGTATAGCAGACCACATCCTATGCTATGTATTTACAGGTTACAATTTCTGCCCTAAGAATCTTTGGAGTCTGAGACTAGAACTGGTTTTATGGACTTACTTCCATGAACCTGCCTAATTCTACTTTGCTCCACTTATATCTTTGTAAAAAAAATCCAACCCTGACTTACCCAATCAAGGCCATGTATTTTATGTTGTAAGATATATTACAAAAGAATGTATACAAGTTATATTGTATGCCTTTTCAAGAAAAATTGAGACAATACCTTAGCTCTGGGATATCACTAATGCTTGTGCTAATGATTTGGCTGATGGAAACAGCTTACTTCTTAAGCAATTACAAGCAACCAGCAAAACAGGATTAGAATTCAAAATTTGTCAAAAATTCTTGACCAAGGTGTTGTTTTAAATAAAAAAGTGAACATCTTCAGAAGCATGAAGAATTCCACTGGAATATTAACTTATAAATACAGAATAGAGAATTAACAGCTATGTTATAAGGACTTTTTACAGAAATAAATCTAGTGTTTGTAGTTAGTGATAAACTGGTGTTAGGATCATGGCACTACAAAAAAGGCAAATGCCAGGAAAAAACTGTTGTGGAGGCTTATGAATTAAGTGAGACTAATTATGTACTTAAACAAAATTTATTTTACAAAACCAATTAAAGCTCCATCAACATTTGGTGGATAACAGATTTGGAATGTCAAACGGAATTGGTACTACACAGCTGAATTTAGAATTTTTAAGGTTTTAGAAGGGTAACCCAAAATGCACAGTCCTTCACCAGTAAGGCAAGGGCTCTCAACCTCAAGGAGTTACCTGGATCAACATCTCAACCCAGGGGGGAGAGTCCTCAACTGCAGACCTGCTGCTCCAAGGAGGACTGACTCAATCGACCCCTACTGGCGCTTCATTTATACCCTCAGTCAAATCTGTGGTCAAATATGGTCACCTTACCTCTCATTGATCAGGCATCTTTACTTGCCACACAGCAGCAGTCACTGTGCAAATGTGATGAGGGCCAGCCTGCACAGGGACATTTAGTGTTAGGTAACCTATGTCAGTATAGCACAACCGTGCTGGAGAGCCTCAATTCCTGCTAAGGCATGTGTGCCTGCCACAAAAGCATCTGCAGAACACATACACCCTTTTCTTGTAATCAGTGCTAGGAGAACTCAGTTGGAATAGGATATTTGGGTTTGGTACTGCAGTCAAGAAAGTGATGAATCCATGGTATAGTCTAGAGCCCACCAAGGAGAATGATCAAAGATCTGGAAAGCATGGCCTACCAGACCAAATAAAATGAAGAATTTACTCTCTGTTGATGGAGAAAATGAATTAGAGAAACAGAATTAAGGAATTTACTTGAATTCCAGAAAAAAGAGTCAGATTAGTTATTAGGAACAATATTACCACAATAATGCTAAGGCACCATCCAAGTATTCTCATGCTGGGCAAACACGTAATGCTGTTTTGCAACAACACCAAATAGTTTACAATTTAAATGGATAGCATAGATATAGAATAGAGGAAAGAGCTGTAAAACACACTAGGAAACACAAATTATTTGAAAAAAATCATGTCTCTTAAAAGCAGCTGTGCCCATTTTGATCACCCACAAAATGTAATTTCCACACTTCTCAGTGTCATGAAATAGGCATCTGTGTGATACTGAACTGCAGCAGAAAATTATTCTGTACAGACGTCTCTGTTGCATAAGACCAACTCCCTTGTTCTGGTTTCACACAGTATCTTGTCTGGTGTTTCTGAACATTATCACAATAAAAAGTGCATATGAAATGCTGCACTTTTCTAAAAAGAATAGCAGTAAATCATAAAAGAAGTACTTTAACAAGTAACTAAAATCACAAGATTTACCCAACTTTATTTGAACAGAGATACATGGTGAGGGTCCCTTGGCTGGACATTTGTGGTCCAGAGAAGGACCACAAACTTAGCCAGAGGGATGGAGAACCTCTCTTATGAGGAAGGGCTGAGAGAGTCTGGGTTGTTCAGCCTGGAGAAGAGAAGGCTCTGAGGAGACCTTAGAGCAGCTTCCAGTGCCTACCTAAGGGGGCTGTAATAAGGATGGGAAGAGACTTTCCAGCAGGACCTGTTCTGATAGGATGGGGGACAATGGTTTTAAACTGAAAGAGGGGAGATTCAGGATGGAAAAAGTTCTTTGCAGTAAGAAAGGTAAAACACTGAAGCAGGTAGCCCAGAGAGGTGGTGGATTCAACATCCCCGGAGACATTCAAGGACAGGCTGGATGTGGTTCTAGGCATCCTGATCTAGTTGAAGGTGTCCCTGCTCAATGCAGGGTGGTTGGACTAAATTACATTTGAAGGTCCCTTCCAACCCAAACTGATCGATGATTCTGTGATTTAGATGTTGAAGCTTATCTGAGAAACCCATAACCTCAGGTGTGTGTCTGAAGGTTATGCAGAACAAAAGTCTTAGGGAAAAGTCTTTCTTTGGAGATTTCATGTATACCTTGCTTTAGGTTAGTCTTGAAAGCAGAATACAGCTATTCAATTATTTTAGGTGGCTTTATTCTTTTGAAAAAGTCACAAAACATTAAAATATTGTCAAAAAGAATGTCAGCTAAGCAGATGTCTGTAATCTATCTATCTAACCATTCTGCCTTTTTTTTAAATGTTATGAGGACCAGGTTCTCAAATAATATAGCTTGACATGGCTGATATTTGTCTTGCCAAATTATACCCACAAAGGAGCCTTCTGTATATTTTCTAAAATCCTAGGGAAGAGGGAAGGGCATAAGTGAGTTCTTCAATTAATTGATATGAAAGTTTAAAAACAATTAAGAATGGTGGTGAGGTTGTTTTTTTGTAGTCATCAATAAGAAAGTTGATCAATTGCCCTGTTGTCATTTTACTGCAATCAGCAGTGCTGTGCTCACAAAACGTGGCACATGACACCTGTCATGTTAATCTGCTGAGGCAGTTATACTAGAAAGAACAAAAAAGTATTAGCATAACATTTCCAATACATATTTGACTTTGGAAATTTACAAACGTATGTGGGTCATAGCTCACAGTTACTTGATTTCATAATGTTTTACATATCTCCAAGATATTTGGAAGTCATATACATTTCTCAAATCAGTGTTTTTAATATATTTGACAGTCTCAAATCTGCTGTGGATGGGACAACATTTAAAATGTGCAATGTGAAAATACATATTCATAATACAAAATCTAAAGTGTTATAATTTCAGTTTATTCATGTCTGCAAGAACATGGCAGGTGAAAGATGGATAGAGGAGGTTAAGTGATGTTCTTGTGGATTTGCTATGATGTGTAAGATAAAAGAGACCCATTAAATTATGTATTTTATTTATGGAGAAGGAGAAGTAGCCCCTATGGATTGTCAAATACCATATGAAATATCGCCGAGCATAGTAATGTGTTCTTGATAATAGTTCCATTGTTTATCTGGGACCAGGCAGTAAAATAGATATTCAAAAGATACTTAATGTCTCTATATATTTTGAAGCCATTTTCTGCTGGTTTGGTTTTGGTTTGTTTGTTGTTTATTATTATTATTAAAATAGTACTTCTTCATTATATTAATCTGTGATTCAAATAATTTTAAAGCTAGCAGTATATGCAAAATAAATTTTTGCCAGCCTGTCAGTTTGGAGCTAAAAATTAATATAGGTTTTGGATAATGAATTATACTTACAAAGCTGTTAGGCTTTGATATTTTGTATTCCCTTAATGAACTCATTAAACCACAGTTAAATTCTGTATTCTGTTGGAAAACACTTTAGAACATAAAAGCATGGTGCAACACAACTGGCACTATTAGATCCTCTTTAGTTTGAAGAGATTGACCATTTGACAACTCACAACTAACCAATCCAAAGCGTCTGAGCAGTGTAAGATCATCTGCATTTCTTTGATTATCAGTGTGTGCAAAAGCAGTTTTTAATTCCCAAAACTTGTCATCCAACATACTTTATTAGAAAAAAACCCTCAAACTAATGGGGCTAATCAGAAAACTAGTTCACAAGATATGGAATAATCACAACTGCTTAATGAAAAACAATCCTAATTTTTGTATTTATTGACCAGACACTTAGTGGTTTTAATTTATTGGCTTTGGGTCATTATACTTTTTTCTTAAATAAGAGAGTGGTTTCATATTTAAAAGGAGCAAAGCATTTTTGTACGGTCTTAAAGGATCAAGGATCTGATTCCAAATAATCATGATTTAAGCAAAAAATGCTGTAAAGAATTAGAATTTGTCTAAGTCACTATGCAGGTATTTCATAATCATCTATTGCAGGAGCAAAAACCATCCCAGATTTTGCAGTTGTCCTACACACAGGACATGCATTGCACTAATTCCAGACTGCCTCGTGAAATATGGGTTTCTTCACACAAAACATCCAGTCTCTTGTGACTGAGCCAAAAGCTTGGACTTGCAGTTTTATTGGTAAGATGATTATGACTTTGTGATGCATTCTTAGAAGCAGTCACACATGCAAGATGAAGCTTTGTTATTTGTCTCCAATTTCCAAATTTAATTTGTAATTCTGCTAAAAAGTGTCATCAGACAATGAAACCTATGTATTACACAATATTGGACTTGCTGGCGTTAAATAGTTACATTTTGTGGGCTTACAGCTTTATGGATGCATATTTTTTTATTCCTCTGCTTCTTACTATGTTGTCTAAATCCTTTTGCCAAATCTCACTTCTCACTTCAAAATGCGGGTTAGAAATGTGCAAGCTGGACAGATGATTCTACATACTGTGTATGCTATAAGTAAACTTGCCTAGAAGGTCTTCTTCAGAGCTTATCTGGTACCCCAATTTTTTTTATTAATGTACATTAACATTTTGGCATATTATGGTAATACCAGTGTTACTGGCCTTCACTTTTGTTTTTCTATGGAAATTTCATTAGTACTAAACTTCAAGTGCTTAAAAAGTACTAGAGGCATTTCTGAGTCTAAGTATCTACCTCAATACACAATGTGAGATAGATAACAGACCAAACCAAGGACATAGGCTCTGATTCTAAACTAGGAAAATCTTTCAACTATTACTGAATAAAACTGATCAAACTATTTTTTTTTAATAAGTACTGTGCTGTGAGATGTTTCCTTTTCTCACCTCTTCCAATATTTATTGCATGTGAAACTTTACCTGTCTGATAGTGTTACAAATCTATAACTGTACACCTAATTTGGCCTCTAACCTAATATTTAGGTTTATAAAATTCTTTTAAAACATCTTCATATTGATGGCAATTTTATTCCTTATAGGGGGTTATTTTAATTTATTTGTTTCTGTTTGAATCTGTGCATCTAGATACTTTGTTGTAAAATTATGATTCTTCTGTCTGACATTGTTTCTAGTATGCCCTTGCTTTAGGCTGTGCTCTCAAGGTATGATTTAGCCTTAACTCCAGTTTTAGATCTGAGGATGATGCTGTTACTTGATTCCATCTTGCTGCCTCCTCCACCCTTCCCCTCCCTACTTATATTTGCACTTAATTCACTTGTGCTATTTCACTTTAAGTGTGTGGTACCTGTGCAACCTCTGCACCTTGACAGCTTTCTGGTGTAGATGCTTTTAATTTCTCTGTTCTTGTCAGACTTGAGACCTTTAACTTGGGAATTCTCTCATGACTTTCTTTTTTTACAAGATGTTAGAAAAAAAAAAATCCCCATGGGTCCTTAGTCCCAGTTTCTTGCTGCTCTGGAGAGTAGCACTTTCTGACATGCTCTTTGAGTGAATGATTTGCAGAAGGAAGACTATAGATAGTTAAATAACTAACTCGTTCATATTACTGATCAGGCTGTTCCCTAGTGGAAAAAAAAAAAAAAAAAAGAAAAGAAAATTATGCTAATACTTCCAACTGTTCAGCACTACTTTCCTATGCTTCTTGTTTTCTGTTTAACCTCTAGAAATCTTTTTTGTATGCTCTGGATCCATAAAAACAAACATGAAAACAAAAATCTAATAAATTGCTTCAAATGCTTATTTATATAAAATATAAATATTTATAAATATAAATATTAAAATAAATTTTATTTAAATTTATTATTTTATTTATTTTTTTATTTTATTTATGATTTGATTTTATTTATTTATTTATTTTTTATTTATATTGTTATTTATTTATATAAATATTAAAATAAATTTAGAAATATAAATATTTATTTATATAAAATATTTCTGTCTGGAAATAACATAATGCTGTTAAACAGCCTTCCTAGAGCCTCACCAGAAGAAATAAGATATTTGGTTTGTTTACCTGTGTATTTTCTGCATGAAAACATATGTAAATCTTTTCTTCTCCATCTGCAATTTTATATGTTCCTATAAAATGCCGCCATAGTGAATAGAGTAGCAGAGTCACATGACCTGTGGTTGAATTACTTGGGCACCGCATTGAAAATGCTTTATGCAAAGGCTACAAGAAGAACTGTGGTGTCATAAGCCTAATAAAAAAGCTTTCATTAATAGCTATAGAAGCATTGCTTGCACAAGCTGCTTGCTTTTCTAACATAACTGGAAACAAAATAAACACAATGGTGAACTGCTAAAACCTTCAAAGCAGAAATTCTCAGCAGAAAATTTCAGGTGAAACTTTGAAAATTTTGCTACTCATGTAGTGGGGTGCTCCCAATGAGTCAGTCGTTTACTTTAACAATAAAATTGGAACCAGAAGGTTATTTTTCTCCCTCCTCTTCCAATAATATTTCATTTCATTACTACTTGAATTTTTATTTCATACATGTTTTCTGCTGGCAAGTTGGAAGGAAACTCCAAGACACCAGAAGAGAACCAAACCTTCTTTAGTGTTTGAAACCCAGCCCATGTCTGAGCAAACATGCCATTGTACACACAGGGTCCCTGGTGAGAAACCAACCCAAGAGAGACTCCTTCCCACTGCAAGGTTTTGTGGGGAAATTTATGAGCCTGTCATTCTATCAGTTGAAAGGGTTTCCGTTTTTGGCCTAATGCTGTGAGTTTAATATCTGAAGTTTTAGGGAAGTGATTTGTTTCATTTTGCTTAGGCTTTTATGTGGCTGAATTATATTTCAGTAATCCCCAGTATCCATAGCTACAGTACTTTCCCACTGACATAGCAACACTTCCTGATAAAGTTTGCCCATAACTCAGCCAGCAAGCTTGTCTTAACTCCAGCTTCTCTTTCTCCAGTTAAAGCTAATTACACTTATGCAGCACCGGGCTTTACACTTCCTCCTTTACTTGGGGTTCACAATTGCCAAGTAGATCTATATCTGCCAGGAAAAAAAAAAAACCCTGAAAGTTGGTGCCAATTAACAAAACAAATATGTTGTAACTTAATGAGTACCCGGCAGATCAAACCTGATCTTGCTCAACAGAAAAGTGGTGTAGGAGTAAATAAAGGGCAGCACCTAGCCACTGGCAGAAGGGGAGGGCAAATTGTTTTACCAGGGAACGTATTTCTGCTTTGCTTTACTGGGTAAGACCATGCACTTTCTCCCCTTCAGACCTTGCCCACAGTGCCTAATTAATGCAAATCAATTTTGAAAGAATACATGATTAGCTGTCCTAAGGCTAAGCAGTAGCATATTGAGTCACACACTAGAAGGCCTAGTTTGGGCACTGGCTCAGGATGGCAGGATCCATGCCAACAGAAGAAGCTAAATTGGTCGCAGGGCAGGGGGTGGGGGGCTTGCCAACTAACTGCCTCTCCTCATGGCACCATCTGCCAATTTGTAGACTGATGTTGGCATCAGATCTGAAAGAGCCACTTATCCACTTGTACAGCTATAGGCCACAACAGTGAAAGGAGAAACGCTTGAAAATAAGGAGGAAGTTGACTAAAAAGCACATTTTGTCTAGCACAATGCATGTCAGGTTACTGTCTACAATACTTCATTATCAGATATAGCTATTTCTTAAGAAATAAAGAAATGAATCCATGGTTATCATATCTTCATAAATCAGATTGCAAAGAACCTAAGGTTAATGCTACCAAATGTAAAGAGTTGACGGTTTCATGCATATAATGGCACATACAATGTTAAAATACTTCAAATCTTATCCTGTGTGCGGTAGCTTTAAAAACCTAAAGTTAATTCTTTTCTGACATAGTCTACTTCAGGCCTTCAAAAGAAGTCAGATAAGTAGAAAGACATTCTTAATTGAATGTAAAGAAGAAAAGTGAACCTAAGAAACTAAGTGTCTTAGCTGTCCATCTGTGTGCAAAGATTTGTATCTCAAGTTTAATTCAACCCCAGAATGGTGAGAGACCATCTAAAAATATTGATGCTAAATGCAAGATCATCTACTATTAAGAAAAAAAATAGTCACAAAGACATAAAATTAATAATTATTACATTGTTTATATGCTCCATTTATTTCTAGTCGTGGTTCTGATTTTGACTTAATCTACACAGTGTTTAATAAGTTTTGTTCTAGAAATCTGATATAGCCTTTTTCCCTTTGTAGCCCAAACGGAACAATGTCAGAAAAAGAGGGGAATCACTGGACTGAAAAGAGAGCCTGAAGGAGTCTAAAGTAATAAAATTTCTTATTGCAGAAGGTCAGCATAAGTCCAGTTTGTGTTTGACTTTTGTGGAACACAGTGCAAGATCCACTTAACTGAGTAAATATACTAGCTTGAGATAAGTAAGTCCTATAACCCTAAAACTTTTCCCCAAAATAAGAAGAACTATGAAATCCAAACTGAAAGAGATGGAACCTATCCCATCTCTTTCCCCTTTCCTGAAATATCCTATGGCTTTATACAACTGCATTTCTTAGTTTTGATTACTGAAATGTCCTGACCGCACTCTCAGATTGCATGCTGGTAGACAAGCTCCAGTACTCCCTTGGAGCTTCACTTTCAGGTCTGCATAACAGTGGGGACTCCAGTCACCCACCAAGAAAAAGGAAACCTTCCTTCATGTGGAGATACTGCATGAGTACTGCACCATTCCGTGATGGGAGGCTCTATGACTTGCATTTCTAGTTGACACCTTACTCATAAATTGGCCCCTAGAGGCTGTTGGTAACTGTCTTAAATTAGAGAAGCCCAGAGCAAACTGCCTGAAGCTGCTTCAGTTCCACCCTAGCTGATCTGGCACTAGGAAAATCCTAAAACCAGAGAAAAACAAAACCACTTTTGTATAATCCCCAGCCTACAGTGAGTGCTGAAATGAGCACTCAAAACTCGGTGAAGGATTTTGGAAACTAGATAGATAAACAGACTTCCAGAGCAATATTTATTTCTCTTTTTGTTTCCTTTAATGATTCTTAAATATAATGTAACCACAAAAGCACAGAACTGTCTAAATACTTTGGATGCTTGAGGTTCTACTGCCTGCTGTACCACAGTTCATTTATGTTGTATTTGTGTATGTTCAGTCATGAGCACACACCATATATATATTATTAATTAGTATACTTTTTTCTTTTTTTTCATGCCATACTTTATCTGCGCATATTTACTATCCTGGTTAGAGTTTGTAGGCATCTGTAGTGTCCTAGGATTAACATTTTCTTGCCAGGGTATAACATTAGACCTATTAAATTCTTTTCAAAAGACATTCAAAAATGCTATAGATCGGGATGGGAAAAGTAATGCAGCCTCTTTAATATTAAATGATAAGTATTAATATTTAATGGAGTAGAAGTTACATCTTGGTTTATGTTGGTGCTTACGGGAAAATGGGTGATGTTAATCTGTACTGAGTTACCTAGAGAATAGTTAAGGTGGTGAAAAGTAGAAAAAATAAAATGTGGTGAAATATCACAACTTAAATCTGTCATACACTGGAAACTGTGTTGTTGCTGAATATAGTGGAACCTATAGAATTTTTTATTTTATTTTTAGATTTATAAAAAAGTTTGGAAGAGCCAAACATCTCCAAGTTTGGATAAAGGTGTCTGTCACTGAGGTGACAGGACAAAACCAACAAGATATATGCCATTTATTTTGGAGGACATTAGAATGTTATTTAGGTGAAAATTCTCAGAATTGTGATACAAACTTTTGCTAATGTGAATGTTTTGGCAAATAGTGTTCAGTGGGAAAATGTCACTGTCAATATTTTTGTCTTAATGTTCAATCCAAATGAAACTAAAATTAACAGAATAAATAGAAAGTCAGAGAGAAAACAGAAATGTTGAACCAAACAGGTTATGGTATAACGAAGGTGGGAATGTGACCCAAGAAGACCAAGAAGGAACTTAGTATAAGCAGTCACAAAGCACCCTTCACGGAGCTCTTCTGTGTCTACCAATTGCAGCACATATGGTCTTTTAGCAGTGGGTCTCAGAACAGCGGGTTAGTTTACATACCATATGTATGCAATCGGTAGGCACAACGGGGTTGTGTTAAGGTTATTGCATCTGCCCTAATTCAGAATTCCCTTGTATTTTTTGGTTTATGTCGGACAGTAATGTTATTTTAACAGCTTTTGTGTTAAATTTCACATGTTTTTTTAAAAAACTTTATAGCTTCCTTTATTTTCTTTTTATTAATTTTGACTTTGTAATAGGGTCTCTGAAGACTTAAAATTGAAACATTTTGTAGAATGATGGCTGTTAGAAGTTCCGTACTCCCAGAGATTATTAGCAACTAAACTTTGTACTGTCTGACTGCTGTCTATTTAACAGACTACTTAGTATTTTTAATTTCCAGTATTTTCAGAATGTGTGTGATCTGTGGAATATTTACAGAATAATTCTTGCAAATATCTTTTTGTTCAGAATCTCTGTAAGAAATTGTTTATGAGAGTTCAGTAATATGAACACAAGCAGTTTTGATTGGACAGTGTGCTCACTGATTGCATTTATTTTGTACATAATGAAACCCTTACAGTCGAGTAAATCAGAAATGTGAAATCAGACTCCACTGTCCAATCAAAACTCCACTTTGAGTCCAGACTGAAAGACTGGTATGAGAAGCTGAGATGGGAATCCATTGTCCACTGCCTGAGAGATGAGTGGGAAAGAGCTGAGATAAGACTCTTCCTTCCATTGCCTCAAGGATTGGTGTGAGGAATTGAAATGGGACTCCACCAACCATTGTCTCAGAGATGGGTGGAAGGAGCTGAGTTAGACTTCCATTCATTGCCTAGGAGAAGGGTGGGAGGAGTTAAGACTCTTCCATCCACTGCCTGGGAGAAAAGAGTGAGGAGTTGAATTGGGACTCCAGGGTCCGTTACCTCGAGGACTGGTGTGAGGAATTGCTACCCATTATCCTGAGAATTGCTGCAAACTCACATTGTGCAATTTATTATCCTGAGAATTGTGCAGACACACACATGCAAATGTAGAGCTGGCTGCAATACCAGGGAAACTGGTGCACCAGGAAATGCAATATGTGACATGAAGAACAGAGTTATTCTCCCCAGCCTATTACAAAGTGGAAAAAAGTACTCACCAAGGCACATCACCAGGGAGCCATTGCCATGAAGATGACTTCAGAAGAGCACCTCCATGACGACATTCTCCACCGATGACTACTATGGACCCTGAGGGACACCCTCCATGAAATATTGCCGTGAGGGGATCTCCATGGGACACACTCTACAGGGTACCTTCAAGGGGACTCCAGAGAGATGCCTCCACGGGAACACCCACTGCTGACGTACTCTTGGGGGACAATCTTCTCTGATATCAACTATGAACCCTGAAGAACTCCCACCACCAACAACGATGACAACCGATCCCTGGGACACTGCTGAATCCATGGTAGTGACTATCTCTCTCTCTATCTGCACCCCAGATTCATACTTCATTTTCTACCTTTTTTCCAATCTGTCCTATCACTAACCTCATTATTACAATAATTTTTATTTTTATAATAACTGTCTTTTTGTAATTTGTAATAAACAAACTGTCTGATTACGGTACTTGACTTTGTTTGTGTCTTAATTTCACTCTTGGGATCACGAACTGAAACTCCAGCACTGGAGTTTTTCTCCAATCAGATCTGGACAGTATAAAGTAATCCTTACAATTAAGTTGAATATTTTACAATATCATCAAAAATTCATCTTCTACCAGTATTTTCAACAGCTACCTAAAATATTAATGGCAAATACTCTTATGTAGTCCTTAGTAAAATACTGAATGGATATGGACACCATTAAAACATATTTTTGCAAAACTTTCATAAATTTTGAAAGAATTTTGCATTATTTATTTTTGCTATTTTGTAATCAGAATTCATATTAAGAAAACTGAATATTCTGGAATAAAGGGTTTGACGTTCTCCAATGTATACACAATTTTTCTGCTAATAATTAATCTTTTGCTTCACTTTATTTCTATCCATAGCTTATTATCCACCACCACACACAGGAGACAAGTAGTGCTGTAATATGCAGACTGCAAGGTGAGGTATACTTCAGACAATAACTTGCAGCAGTTACTGGAACAGTTTAAGCATTGGTTTACCTCTAACTTCCTAGTGCCAGGATTAATAACGTCTGGCAGTTGCATCAATATGGTGAAAACAACAGGAGATGGCAAGCACATTCTCACAACACATTTCAAGCATAGCTTAAATTCTTTTGTAAATGCCTTTTATGGTAGACAAACAGTGGAAAATTATTATCCTTGCACTGAAAAGCTGTGGTTACTTCATCTTCCTTCCAAAGAGAGTGAACTGCAGAGTAGTGTAGTTTTTAAAAGGAAAAAGTAAGTAATGATTGGACAGTGAAATTCCACAGCTTGCGAGGACAAGCTAGAAGGCTACTGGAGTTGGGAAGTAAAGTGCAGGTAAAAAACACCCTTGAGAACATACAACAGCATATATGAATGTAAAAAGCACCAAGACTTTGCTGCTAATCGGGTCATCTCTCCTTTTGAGATTGCAATCTATGCAAAGGAGTCTTTCTCGCTTTGCATAATTTCTTACATTTAAACCTGGAAGAAATTAGGTAGGAATTTGATTATTTAAATTGTGGTCACATATACAATTTATATAAGCATCACCAATAGATGTTATTTTATATTAATCCAGAAATTATAGACATTTATATCAAAAGCAAAAGACAACTATCAATGGTCTAAATTGTAATTTTCCGTGCAATTTGACAACAAATGACAGCTCCAGAATGGGCTGATCAAGCATTCCTGAATGTGGGAAGAAAATTTTGAAAAGCCAATGAGGAGTATATTGTAAGTGTTAATGGATACATCTTTAATACGGAGAAGACAAAAATATCCCCCAACATCAAAAAACTTAGAGTTCAAAGACTTACATGGCTGTCCTGCAAAATATTGGTTCCTCCAAAGTTTAAATGGATCCAAAGGCAACAACTTATGCATTTGATTTCATTCAGCAGAAACAGCTCCTATAATTAGCCAGTAAGAAAAGGCGAAGTCACCTTGAATTTGTCAGCTAAGACCATGCAGAGTTGAACTGCTCTGGAACAAATGAAGTTTTGCATAATAAATCATACAATAAAGACTAAGAGAATAAATATTTTTCACTAACTGTGTTCTGAGTAGTAAAAAGAAAATAGTCTAAATCTGTAAAATTACACTGACTCTTTAAATCTCTACCAAATTCTGAAACTTTGGCAAGTACTCCTCTGGTATAGATTGGTCTCTTGGTGATTTGTGAAAGTCTATACTGTTTATTACTCCTCTTAAATTACTCCAAAAGGATGGAAATCTTCAACATATTGAACCAGGTTTGATCAAGAAAGCAGGGGTCTCAGGGCCTGATGTTCCAATAATGGAATATAAAAAATAGAAAAATTGGTATGTTTTGAATCAAGGCCCAGATCCTCTTGGAACTGCCATAGTATGGATGGGTCTTTGCCATAGATGTCTCTTAGCACAATGTGAGTAAGTGTATTCTAATCACAGAAGAGACTGCAGAGGTGATAGCTCTGTGATACCAGTAGAGTAACCTTAGTATTGCTCCTCCTTATTCAGAGCAACAAGGGACTATTGATTTTTATCACTGCAACTAGGTAAGTCCTCTATTTATAAAGGATCTTATTCTGATTGCTGCTTTTGTTTAAGTCAAGTAGTTGCCACGGTAGGTATAAAATTTCAAAATTGTAAAAATTAAAAATTATCAATAAAATCATTGACAAAAGTTGATCTTCACTTCAGATTATCATTCTTGTCTTTCTTCTTGACACCCACATAAAGCATAGAGTGGCCCACAAAAGCATATTGATCTGAAGTACTTTCAAGTAATTTCATGCCAGATTATGGATCTAGAAACTTTATTTTACAATCCTTTTATGATTGCTCTAGGATTTGTGTTTTGTTTTGGATTGTTTGTTTGTTTTTAATAGCTTGTTCAGATGCTAACCCTTCTTGGAAATGTATTCTGAATAAAAAACTCTGGTATTATATAATTCATGGTGAAGTCCAGAGAAGAAACCACTAAAATACAGCTTTGCTTAGTGTCAGTTATCTATCTCATCTTCATAGCTGTATTCTTAATGTATGTGTGCAAAGGCATGCTTGCAAGCCCTTTCATATACATATCGTCATTGCAAATAGACATCCAGGGATGTCATATGAAAGCTGCTGTTAGATTCATGACTACTCAGTTAATCTTACAGATAGAGATATTTCTTGTGAAATCTTTATTTCAAATATTTAGAAGAAAAAAAAAGAAAAAGAAAAGTGTCCAGAAATGCCAACATTACTATTTCATGTCTAGCCAAGTCAGTAGAAAAATTTAATGAACACATATATCCAGACTAGCTGGATAGCAACTGAAAGGCTGATCAGTGGGAAGGCTCTCTAAGATTAAGCAAAAAGATTCACTATCAAATATTATCTTTGTTTCCTCTTCAGAAATTCCAGAGAAAAAAAGAGTATCTGAACTGCTTAGAAAGGTTCTATTCATATGTACTTTCATTAAGATTGTAATTAAAATAACGTTTTAGATTTTGTAACACTGTTTAAATTATTTCATGAAGTCTTTCAAATTAATAATTTTCAATAATTTTTATACACCTCTTTTTTTGTAGATGTTTTCTCATTCTTAGTAATTAATAAGGTGTATTCAGCCAGAATCTAAATGAAACTTGATGAGGAATGTTTTAATTTTCTCAAGATTAATTTTGTTGTTGGTGTTAGTTTCTCACTGTATTTAAAAGTGAGGAAGGCTTTGCACAAGACCCTTCATTTTACTTAAGTCTCCAATTTGGTGGGAAAAGCTGAAAAACAGAGAGTTTCTGTCTGCTGTTGCAAATAGGCAGAGGTGACAGTCCCTTGTGGATGAGCTGGGAGACGGGCCATTGGATTCATTCTTATTCACTTCTGGTATGTTTTACAGGCTGGGAAAAGTAACCAGGATATGTCTGCACTCAAACTTTCAGCTTCAAGTGGGAGTGGGTTGAACCTGCTCCCCCTGCTCCTGTGTGCTGCCTTCATAGATGCATTGAGTGAATCTCAGCCAAGTTTAGGTCCTGATGCAGAGAAAGTGTACTACTCAGACAAGAAATCTCAGCATGTGCCTAAACTGAGCTGAACATAATGTAAGCTTAAGCTCTCTCCTGAAGAGGGCTACTGGTAGGAATTTGCAAGACAGAATAGTGACACTAGTAGTGGACTGTAAAATGTAGGACCAAGGAAAGATGAAGCTGTATCTTTGGAGCTGGTATCTCCTTTGCTGGAACATAGAGAAAGTTAAATTCTTGAAAGCTATTACAAGAATCTAAACACATTTCACTTAATATGCTCTTAATAAAAGACATCAGTGTCATACTACCAGAAATTACTGTCTTTTGGAAGCCTGTTTTCAGAGATGGCCTATGTTGGTTACTGTGTTGATATTGTAGTAGAAAGATCTAAACAGGACAAGCTGGCCTCATTGTTGATCAATTTTATGCTGGTCTTCATTGACCAATGAAGTGTATGTCAAAACTCTCCACTCTTGAAACAATCTCAGAGGAAGAAATGATCTTTTGTTTGTGGATACAATGTCTACTACAATGTTATGTTTGCTCATGATCAACATGACCAGGCACCATAGCACAGAAATAATAATAATGACTATAGTTATAATGATATTATTACAAGTAACTTACCTAACCAAAGATCAGTCAAAAAAAAGGGACTATACAGTTGCTAAGCTATCACCACATTGCATGGTCCAGGAGTATGTTAATAGCTCCTGATTTTCCCCAGACAAATCCTGATCTGGATCTTCATGCAGTATAAACAAAATGTGTTCTACATACATTGGCCTTAGATACATTCCACAATTAGACTTATTGTCAGAAATCATTTGAACTCAGCAGATGTTTAATTTTCAGAAGCCTTTCCTGATGTAACAAGCTAATTTATTGCATCAGGAAATACTAAGCTAATATATGCTAAGCAATTTATAAAGCAGCCTGCTTAAACCTTTTTCCAACAATATTCAGCTATTTCCCAAAGTAAGGTTTTATCGAATTCATGTGCTCCATATATTCTATCTTCATTTTGTATGTCGATTCATTCAGAATCAGTTTGCCAAATAGCCAAAAGACACAGGAAAAAACAGTGCATGAGTCGATGTTACAAAATATTATGGGAGGGAATAAACATCTTATAGTTATCTGAACCAGCTTATATCTGCAGTTGTACCCATGGGAAGGGCAAAAAAGCTACTGGGTAGGTAGTATATGTAATGGGTTTCTTACAGTGGTTGCAGGTCTAGCTGACCATAATGCCTTCACATGTGTAGAAATCCCAAGCAACCACAGAGTTAACTGCTGAAGAAAGTTTGTCATTAATTTCCAAAATTATTCCATAATAATTTGGTGCCTCTCAGACTGAACGTTGAAGGCTTCATTTTGAAAAATGGTATATTTTAACTCTCAGCTGCTATTTGCACTGAAAGAATGAATTTTCTAGTATTTTAAGTTCCTGCTTTGAGGCTTAGTTTTTTTTACTGGTTTGGTTTTTTGTTTTACATTCCTGCACACATTTAGCCTTTGGCAGATTGAAAGGTGTCTCTGTCAGGAAACATCATTCGAGGGAACACAAGATACTTCACAGCACAAAAAAAAGGTGTGGTGTAGGAGGAGAGAAAACATCAGAAGCATTGCAAAAATACCTTTTTGTTTTGTGTTCCACAGATTTAAAACTTTTCAGCAGCTTTGAGCCATTAAAAAGTGTAACTTGCTGACAACTTTTTACATGGAATGTCAGCTTTTAGTGATTTGAAACAGCTGAGATAGTAAGTCCCAAATGAGAGGATTATAATACTGAAAGAAATATAAGTCTGTATTGTACTAGCAGCACCTCTCTGTTAGTGACTAGTGTAAGATCCATTGTTAGAATATCTAACCTTTTATTTATACACAAAAGCAGTTTAGTACCTATATCTCTTTTCTGCTCTTTTACATCCTTGAAAGAAAAACATTTCCTTCTTCAGAGTTCATTTTCTCATGCTATTTTTTGATTACCTGAATGGAAAATGTTTTTTGGCACTGTCATCTAATTTATTTTGACCCAACTGCTATTGCAAAATGCTGGCTTCATAAACAAAGATACTGTTTTCAAACAAATGCCCTTTACTGTAAAGAAAACAAGACAAATTGATAGAAGTAGTACTATGTTTGCTGAGACTGGTTTTTAAAGTTTGCCATGAGGTGTCAGCAGCTCTTTAATTTTCAGAAGCCTTTTCTGACATTAGGATCTCATAGCAATTTACACAGCAACTTGCTCAAATTCTTTCAGCAATAAAGATTTCTATATGTCCTTAAATGTTTCCATAACTGACAGAGGTGGATTTGTTTATTTGTTATAAATAAAGTTATACTTACAAATAAACTATTAAATAAATGCAAAATAAATGAATAATTTTTTCTTTCTAATTAGCTGAATTAATTTACCTGCTGTCCAGTGTGTTCGCTGCCTCCATCAAATTAAAAAAGGCATTATTTCTGTGAAAAATTAAATGCCACAGTATTAAGAAAATCAGTAATAATATACATAAATAATAGCTTGGAGATAGCATGTTTAACAAACTTTGAAACTATTACTATTTTCAGAGTTAACATGTTAGATTTCAGTGCAAATACTGTATCCTCAGGTTTCCCCAGGTGGCAATGTGCATTAAGAAATGGATGTCCATGTCTGGAAATGCTGTTCTTGCCATTTTTATTTCCCCAAGTTAATTTAGGTGATTAATTTAACAGAAGCCTAGGGTTTAGGAATACCTTCAGAGGGAAAGTAGAACTGAAGAAAAACCATAACAACTGTGTTTCTTAATATAGTAGGCTCTAGGTAAAGTTAAAACTTTAACCAGGCTTAAGAGATTAAATCAAAACCTATATTCAGGTCAGCTAGCTACCTCTACCTATCACTATATCATTGCAGTGTCTTGAATACTTTGAACATTCCCTCAGGTAATTTGATCTTGAAAAATGCTATCCTAAAATGAAAGTTTATTGCAAAATTGAATACATTCCTTCACCAAAACACTGCAAAATTGTCAGAATTGATCTTAAATCCTGTCTTTTTCTTTTTTTTTTCTTTTCTGCAGTGCTATTCTACTGACCTAGCCAAAAATCCAAAATGCTCTACAAGCCTGAGCTCTTAACATTCAAAGTAATGCTTAGTATCAGAGCACTGACACTTCATGGCAGTCTGGGTCTGTACTTACACCTGGAAATTTCACCATAAAGATTGCAGAGAAAACCAGTGGGGTCTAGCCTGATCACCACATTTTTATTCTGAATATCTGATGGGAGTCAAGGCATGGAATGTGGGCAGAAAACACCAAAGTATTTTTAATCATTTTTCTTTCTCTTGAACACATGAGACAAAGGAACGTGTGAGGAGGGTATGGCCTGAACTGGCTAGCCTGTATTACCATCTAGCATGTGCGGAAAGCGATTTAAGAGCAATGGGTCACATTTCACTTTGAAGTTCAGATACTGCCACATTTTTTGAAGACATGATCCTGCAAAGTGCTGAGCACCCTGGCTGAAGGCCAAGAAAACACATAAACACGTGCTTAACTCTAATCATAGGACTAACCCCTGTGTGTTAAAGTTGACATGTGCTGAAGTGCTGGTCTGGATCAGTGCCAGAAGGTTCAGCATCCTTTAGGATTGATTTCTGAAGGCAATAAACTACAGGCTGCATCTTAACAGTAAGCCTTGGATTCTGTTTACATTTCCTGCGTGTATTTTAAAAAATAAAACTGTGGTTGTTAAACACAGAAAGTCCTTGCTCTTTTGAGAAAAATTGACATAGATGGAGGCACAAAAGTGCATTTTAATAGACGCAAGCAATGAACAGGACACTCATTTAATTTGGCTCCATGCAAATCCCCTCTTTCCCAAGTAATCCCTTAATGACCCGTTAGTGCACTGCATATTCAGTGTCTGTTTATGTGGCAAACAGGAGTCTTGTCTTTAGGAGCTGGGTTTTGCAATGGTCTCAGGTGGCAGTACTCTGTTCCAGGTCAAAAGGTCTTGGGCTGAACTTCCACAGCAGGACTTTAAGCTGATTCCAACTGTTAAATAGGGGATTTTGCAGTTTTGGAGTGGCCATGCAGTTATTGCAGCTTTCTTCTGATTGTTTTTGGCAGATGCAGCAGGTGAAATCTAAAAGTTACTCTTACAAAAAGCTGGGCTTTCTAACGGGCTGAAATTCAGGCCTAAGAAGAGTTTATATCCTTAAACTGTGAACACAGATGGTGGACCTGGGGTGCACAGTTATGAGCTAGGCTTTCAAGTCTAAAGAAAAATGCAATGAAGGTAGAAAACAATTCTACAGATAACTGCAATTTTAAATGCAGCTGTAAACCTCCACTGTATCTCTCCAGACTATCATTCTCCTTTCACCACCAACAAAATGTTCTACAAAAAGATTGCTGCAGGCAGCATTAGGACAAGGTGAAAATGAACATACCTTACTGCCCAACTAAACTGTAACTGAAAGAAAACTTTACAGATCATGTTGCTTTTTCCATGGAGCCTACAGAAGCTTGTCTTAATTTTGCTTTGGCTACTAAGATCATAGAAAAACTCTTTTTGAAAGTTTTGGTTTTTTTTCTAAGTAATTGAAAATTAACTAAATTTAAACATAAAATGTAAATGTTATTGAATCAATTCTTAAGGCTTAATAAATTTAAAACCCCTTGGTTGTTTTAATTACATATCTTTTTCCAGCAGTAAATACATTCAAGTTCTGCAATAAAAACAATACTGACAGTAGGAATTATCTAATTCCATGTAAAAATCTGTTCTTGCAAGATGTCTCTCTGTCAAACTCAATTTTACAAGCAGGAGAGGATGACCTAGGCCTTGAGACCATTAGGCACTTCTCAGATGGAACCAAAAGAACTTCCAGATGTTAATGATCCAATTTTGCATGAATAGGAGAGTGAGAAATTGTTGCTTAAGTGGTAATGCATCACTTTCTACCGTTTCCAAACAGTATGAAAATAATGATTCTTTGTTTCTGAATGTCGTTTTCTTTCTAAAAACTTTATGGAACTGCTGGCAAAGCACAGTAAAACCACGTTGAGCTTTCTTTATTGGAATGTAATTATTGGCAAATGATAGTAAAACCAGGAAATATTATTTTGTATCTGAGACATTAAAATCGCTCTCAGAAATTCAGGATTAGGGAAGTCACCTTTTTATGCCTGTTTTTCAGCTGTATAATGGAGATTCCCTTTTCTAGTTTAATGTATTTCTGAAGAGGTCTCTTGTATCCAGCCCTTTTGGTAGAAAGTGGTTGCACCAGATGATATACAATGTCCATTCTAGGCACATGCTTCTCTTCAGACTGTAAATTCTTGAGTGTTTCCTTAATATGAATTGTTAGCATCTCTTCATATTTTGGCTTCTCAATCTTAGGTGTCATTAGAATAAAATTACTGAATAACAGTAGTTTGCTCCATTCACCCTACAGTGCTAGAAAATTACATTGCCTTGCAGCTAATTCAGAGGCAGGACTGTGAAGAACAGCTGGTGCTTTTGTATCTCCTTGCTATCAGTCCTGCCCCTTGGTACTGTTACTCCAAGGCAGTGTCTGAAAAACACACATCGTGTAGACTGTATTTAGAACATCTCCACTGTTACCAAGCTTCACAAGTAGAAGCACAACTCATTTCTGCGCCCTGGGTTTTCTTTTCTGGGGAAAGGGGAGCAGGCTGAATCAAAAGTGGAATTTGTAAACTGCTTCTGATTAATTTGATCTGATTGTGCAGGGGAAGTTATTTTATAGCATTTCCTTTATTTTCTTAAAAGAGTAGCCTACAGGATCTTTTACGGGGATCTTTTTCATACCCTGTTTTTGTTTAGCTATCATCTGCTGTCAAAGGTGTTCACACAGACCTGAACTATGAGTTGTGGCACTGTGGTAAACTGCCTCCTTTGGAAGTTTTTTAGAAGCCTTTCTCTGAAGGTTTGGCCTTTAGCCTGTGAGGGTCAAAACACGTGTGGGAGCTTATATTATCTGTCACCAGGGAGAGCCTAGGGTAAACCTAGAAACACATTTCACTTCAGCATCCTCATGATTAAAATTAAAATAGTATGTCTGGTATGTATATAGAAAAAAATAATCAGATATTCTTCTGTATTGTGAAATAGATCCAACAGGCAATTAATCAAAAATAATATATATAATGTGTGTAGATATGCATATATGTCTGTATGTATAAAATATATGAAAAGTTTCCATATCAACAGATAACAGCATTAAAATATTAGCTCAACAGAACTCTGCAGGCAAAGTCTTGATTCTGTAAGTTTAAAACTTTGTAATTGTCTGTGGAACTTGCATAGCCAGCTCCACTGGAAACGATGATTCACAGATACTCTCAAGTTCAAAAAAAGTAGCTTTGTCATAAGGTCTTGATACAGAACTGGTAATGAAATTCAGCACAAGTATGTCTCAGATGCACCTTCCATATACAGAATGAGCTTCAACTTTCAAATTTTATATCCCAAGCATTGCCAGAAAAGGATGTATTCTTCATGAACTAGTCTAAGACATATCAAAAAGGGAGCATTATTGCACAACAGTAATTTTTAGCATCATTGTCAATCACTCATCTTCAAAACTGCTAGGACTGGTAGGAGATTACAACAGTCCTATAAAATAAACATCCTTACCTTTAAAACCAGCCAAAAATTGTACTGTAAATTTAGGACTAGATTTTAACAGAGTGAGAGATTCTCAACATGATCTGGAGTTGGTCTAATTATTTTTCATTCTAGAATTCTGAGTGAATGTTCTGTCCAGGGAAATGCTGAAAGGAAACAATAAGACCAGAGATTTCTTGCACTCTAGATGTATTATATAGCTACTATGTGCTGAAACAATTCAGAGCTTTGGATCTGATGCTCTGTACCTCCACATATTAAACTGCAGAACAAATTGAGTAAGGAGGAGTAAAATTCTTCCTGAACTGATCTATAGTATTTTTCATAAACTTTGCTCTAGGATATTGAACTGCATGCAAAAGCTAATGAGTCATTAACTCAGAAAGCAGGAGTCTTGTTTTATATTACTTACTCAGTCATTAATCTGTTGCCTAAGCAAGACAATTCCGTTTGTGCTGACTCTCCTTTTCTCTTGTCTTTTCTACATGGAATTTAAACTTTTTAGGATTAGACTAGCAGGCTGTATTTTGATCATATATATGCTAATGCCAGCCCAAGGACTCCAAGTGCTAGATCAAAATCATCACAGCTGCGTGATGTGAAACTCTTCTCCAGTGTAAACTCACTCTGAAGTTACAGTTCTTTCATTTTCTAGAATAACCTCTGCTATCAGCCTGTATGCACACTAGGCGCCCTTGCTATCTCAGCTCTTCACATTATTGGTTATGGTGTTTGTTCTCACATCATGGGAAAAGCTGGTTGATGGTAAAAAGTAAGGTCCTGTTATGCATTCTGCTCGCTTTGGCTGCAGTACAGCTGTGTGTCCAAGCCTGACCTGGACCTATACAGAGAAATGATTTCCAGATCAGGTCTTACACCACACACCAGACTGGAACAATTTTTTCTTGCAGCGTCTTTGGGGTCCGGGTTGCTTCTGGATCTTTTAGATACTAATGTAACAACAATTGCACCTAGAGTGAAACTAGCAGAAACTTTGTGTCACCGGCTGTGTCTCAGCTGTTCTGAACTTATGCTGGTGGGTAGAGTTAACTCTTTTTTTTTTTCAGTTTACTTTTATGTTCTACAGGTGAGAAACACCTGTCTTTGCAAGCATACTTTCTGATTATTGGCTTTTAAAAGTAGCATATTTTTCTTCCATGTTTTTAAAAATACACTGTATTTTTGCATTTCTTTTTTTCTATGAGGTTTTTGGCGGGTTTTGTTTGTTTGTTGTTTGTTTCTTGGTTTTTTTTTAAGGAATATGTAGGTCCATTGAGTAACACTGAGAGTCACAGAATAACTGACATTTTTGGCAGAGATTATACTGTATTGCAACATTAATGTAAAAAGAGTGCGAAATTTAACATTTACTAATTGCTTAATAATTGATCATTGGGAATAGTTTCTCCAAAACTAAGTAACAGAGACTCATCCCCCCTTCATTGCCTCCCCTCTCTTCAGAGAAGAAGAATCACAATTACACCTCGGGGAAAGAGGTCTAGTGTTCACAATTCATCAAAGGAGGATCAAACACTTTAAACTGTTCTTTTTAAAGTAAGTTAAGAGTTTCCAGACTATCATTAGTCATTTCTTATTTCTAAGTGAGAAAAGTCAGTGCTGAAAATAAAAACCATATCCAAAGACTGCAAAAGTTTGGCCTGTAATATCTAATAGGCAACTTTTATTGGGACTTTAAAACTTCTATGGAATGGAAATACTGGCAAGTTATCATCTTTTTGTGCTCAATATAAGTTTTTGATGCTTCTGCTGTGCTATTGCTCTTATTGCTCCTACAGGAAGCAATTTTTGGTATGATGTTTTATGCTTTTGTAGCTAAGTTAAACATTGCCCAGTCTGGATTTAACAAAGTATTGTATCTAGGTGTAAATGCAAGCAATTGTATGATAAACATTTATTGAGAAGTGGAGTCTTTTTATGTGTTCCTTCTATCTTTCTAGGTTGCCAAGGTGACCATACAGAGAAAAAACAGCTTAAAATGTAAATAAGCATATGCCTGAATATTTCAAATTCAGGATGTCTACTGGGTAACATTAGAACTGTCAGACATACAACTAATAGTATTGGAAAGATTCTGCAGGTTTTAGTTACATATCTTTTAAGGTTTTAGGCTCAGAAGTAGGCAAACCACTAAATTATGTTTTTCCTCCCATAAATTGTGATGCAGCAGTATTCTGTTGTAAGAAATAAATTGTTCAGAAAAAGTAAATTCAAGGTAAGACTCAGAATTGCTGTGATGTCATACTATGATGACCAACTCTGACAATCAATCTTAAGCTGATAACTTTCAATGCACAATTTTTATAGAAGTTCATCCGAGTGTCAGCAACTAAACTGCTGTCAGGGACTGTCTTGGGCTTTCTTTCAAACACTTTTCTATTTTCCATATTTCAGCTATACGGAAAGAAAAAAAAAAAAAAAGCTTCCCAAAAAGACATAAGTGAGTCATGCCACTCCAAGGAGGCTTCAGAACTGAAAGTATCAAGGTCATGATATTCATTCCTCTCACGTCATACCACAAATGCTGTAGGGGATACCCTATTTCACTCAGTTGAAAGACCAGGTTTCAGAGATTAGTAGATGACAGAGAACACATGCAGCTTCCGAGAATGGAACAGAGAACTGGCACATGAGCTCTAAAAATATTTCCTAAAAGTATAAGAAAGTTCTTAAAATTGTTAAAAAAAAAAAAAAAAGAAAAGAAAAAAGTAAATGTACATACTGAAGAATCAATGTTTTCCTTTCTGTTTCAGATACAGGCCAGTGGGGGGTTAAAAAATCACACAGTAATCACATATATTTACATATTTGTGCTCTTTTGAAAATATGACCCTGTAGCACAAATCAGCCAGTGACTTAGGCATGGTAGCACTATTTGTTACTAGGCTTAATTTTTTGGAACTTTTTAAGCTTTTAAGTACTGCTCCTGAAGCTTGGGCAGAGCATTCAGAGAAATCCAAGTTCCTACAGAGAGATCATATGAGTTCAGGAAACTAACTTATGTTTACCTTTTTAAATCCATGTAACATGCAAAGCAACAAGATTCCTACCTTCTCTGTGACAATTTGTTAGCTATGGCATTTGACTGGAAAGTAGAAAATCAAAGTTCAGAGTCCTCCTCAGGTAAAAATTACCCTTTTCTTACATTTCAGAACAAAGTCTCATCTAGAAGGTTGCATGCAGGCTGCAAATCAGCAGCTTCCTCACATTCTTCCACTATACTGAACTGGACTCCACACATTTGACAGCTATTACTATAACTGCTGTGTCGTGTAAAGGAAACTGCAGGGTTAATTGACTTGTAGTGAGCTGAAGTCTTCCTCACCTCATAGGAAACAGGAACGGGGTATTTACTGTGTTGTGTCATGGTGGCAGTCAATTCATGAGCATTGGGATCACCTCACATAGCACATGGAGGTACATCCATTAATCACACAGTCTAGTCCTCAGGTGTTGAAAACTTTAAATGTCATTTAATTGTTCTTAGTCAGAAAGAGATTTAGTAAGTCTGATGTAGTCTAGCAATTAAAAATTATACAGAGAAATAGCATATGCAATATGCTTTTTTTTCTCAAAATGAAGGGTGCAAAATTCTTGCCAAGTTTTAGATAAACAGGTACTTGCCTGTACAATGGACAAATGGCAATGTGTACCCACAGCACCCTTCAGAAGTGACCAAACATTGTGTCAGCAGCCAAAATAGCTTTCTAAAGCACGAGATAATCATCCCTCATACTGCATGCGACTTTCGTCTGCCCCACTGACTGGATCAGTGCTGCCAAAAGCAGTTTATAATATGATTGAAAGCTGTTCTGAGGAATGACAGAGGGAAGGGCAAGCAGAGTGGGAAGGAATAGCCAGCTACCACACAACAGCTCTTTTGTAGCAGGAATTCACACTGAGAGGCTGTTGAAATAGTGTTCATTGAATGGCAGTGATTGAAATACTATTCTTATTGTACATGCAAGGACCAATTCAGATAGGGCATAGGCAGGTGCAGCTTCATTGAAGTCAATAGTGCAGCACCCACTGGGCCTGAATTTAACTCACAGTAGGACTTGCTGTGAAGTGTATTACACTAATGATAGCTACGGCAACATACTGTTTTCTGCATGACCTAGATGCATTTGCCCCACTTAGATGTTTTCACACCAAGGCAGTGTTGTTTCTAAGTTTCTTACCAGGAAGAAGATGAAATTGAGAGATGCATTTTTAGGATCTAGATTATCCCTTTTTGTGGATTTTAACCCATTTGTTAAAGGATTATACAGGGCTCCCCTTCATGGTTAGTAGGCCTATACGGATTTTGGAAATAGGCTTTCTAAAGCCAGGTCCATATTAATAGCTTCCCAAAGTTAACTTTTGGTTTCTCCAAAATCGTTCAATCATTGTAGCTCACTATGCACAGGTTTTAAAGACAGGTTGGGTTTTTTTTAACCAAGTCTGATCTAATGGTACTTAGTTGTTGAGAGCCAAATTACTCATTTCTTCCTCAGTAGAAGTTATCCAGGGAATCATATGTTTCAGGGTTGTGAAAGAAGATTTCCCAAGATGATGAAGACTACACAAAAATTTGCAGCAGAATGGGAGAATCTCGAGTTACAAAACTATGGATAAGCAACTGGATGTTCCAGTGCAAAAGGTGAGTAGGATTTCACATTGGGAACAGCCAGAGAAGAATGGAACAAGGTCAAAGAATATTTCTTTATTGTGTTGTAAATAAAATCACCAGTTGCTGCAGTATGAAAAGCTTCCTGGGATAACATGACTACACTTCAAAAAGGTGACAGTGAGGGCTCCATTCCTTACATTGTCAAGGAGTTAATTGTGTAGTTGAACTGCTTCATAGTGTTGATAGTAGTAAGAATAACAAAACCTATCTCAAAGAGTGTACTGTCTTTTTTTCTTTCTTGTTTATTGGAATTTAATTCTGTGGGTGTTTTTTTCCTCTCTCCAAGTCAGAAAAAGCTATTTATTAGGAGAAAGATAGATTTCTCTAATGAGCCTGCAGGTAGTGCAAAATTCATATGCCTCCACCTGCAGCTAGGCAAAGCATGATATGGAGCACAAAAAAGAAAGGAAATTTTCCTCTATTTTTTTTTTTTTTTTTTTTGAGACAAGAACCCTAGTTACTACTGGGCATCATGACCCACTTGTTCATTTTTAGGATGAAGTGGATAGTTTCCATGGGAGAGGCTCAAGAATCAGATTTGCTCCTTGGAGCATTAATAAAAGAGCTCAGTTAGCTTCATCTCATTATTTTACTATGAGTATTGACTTTGGCCTAGAGTCATGTATAGATAAAATGGTGCAAGGGCTTGTCCTAAGTGATTACTCGGAATTACAAATCATTTCACATGTAACTGAATACTGCAGTCTAGCTGGCACTCTGCCCCTTGCTTTTCCCACCTTCAGCCCTCCAGCATCCCCCCTCTCCCCCCTCCCCTGCCCAATAAGAGAATGAATCCAGCTCTGCTTAAATGGGCAATTAATCTTACTCACTGAAAGCAGAATTTTAATTCACCAGCATGACATACATGTCTATCACACAGCATTACGCCAACAAAGATTTCAGAAAGATATTTAATGGGCAGGCTGGTAGAAGAGATACAATAAGGAGCATGTAACTGTCTATGTGCCGTTTCTCTATGAAAGTAAACTCTAATAGACAGGACTGGGGTATTTTTGTGTGTTAGTAATTGGTTGATCATGTCCGATCATGTAAAAAGTTATCCACTAAATGTGTTTTAAAAGGGAATGAGCAAGAAAGAAAGAAAGATAAATTTTAGTAGCACTGGGATTGTAAAAGCCCATTATTTTTAAGAGTGTGGATAGGATCAATAAAATAAAGAACCACATAAAAGCTCAAGATACTCTTGGTAAATCCAAATAAAATAAAATAGGTGCATTGTTCAACTTAGAGAGTACAAGATGGGAAATGAGAAGATAGTCTGTTAGGGATATACCAGGTTTCCTGAATGCATCTTCTGTGGTATATTACAATTTTCTCCTAAGCAAGACACTAACATTTTGTCTAAGGTTTGTTTCATATCCAGACTTTGTGTAAAGTAAGAAGAATCTTGGAATAGTTACTTTGCAGAAGTATCTATGAGCAAGGGTGTGATTTAATATATATTCCTGCTTAATCAGATATCAAATTCCCACAAGATCACAAAGCAGATTTTTCTCCCAGTTTAGTGGAGTCTTAAACAGTATAAAAATAGTTTCTGTCAGCCACATGGTATGTAAAGTAATCAAATGCCTGAAAGTGCTTGCTCACAAAGGGAAGTCATAGTTTAGTAATAAGAAAAGACTTCAAAATTTTTTATTTATATACTATGGTAATGAGTTAAATGGGAATATGTCTTTGGTATTATTTTTGCTTATCATGGTTATTTCTACATTAACAAAACATTATAGTACAGAAAGTGCAGAAGATTTAGGAAAGCAGACTTTACTTATAGTTATGATACTGATATCTCAACTGAATATTTTACACTTGGCTTTGTAAGGAAATAACAGAACATCCCAAATACAGCAAACAAGGAATGCCAGTGAAGTCTTGACCTTTCCAAATAAGAGCCTAAATTATTAATGATCAACATTAACAATATATAATGCATTTATAATGACAAGAATTGTTTTGCTAATGTGTATGCACTTTTTGGAATTGACAGATCATATTGTTTTCCCTGTTCAGCGGTATTTTATACTTGAATCTTTGGTCTCTTTTAACGCACTTAGCTCTCTACAGTGCAAATAATTGTAATTTATTTTCTAAATTCTATCTATCTGAAGGGTGCTACTCAAATGAAATATTTGCAGCAATTGGGAAAATATTTTCACAGTTATAATTTGAAATTTGGCATTTTGTTTAAAGCACCAAGATTTATGCAGCTCACAGAGCTACGTTTAACCCTTACTGTGATCAGCACTTGTTGATTGCACCAGGACTGAATACATGTCTTAGGAACCTACCTCCTGAAAAAATTGTCTAACCTTGCCATTTTTGGAGATAATCTGAAGAGTTTTCTTGACAGAGGGTGGCATGAAATAGATCTGGTTATTATTATTACAACTAGCTGAAGGTCTATTCTGCAGTAATATATGCTCAAAAAACCATTTGCCAGTTGTGGTTGCTCCTGTCAAACCATATTTCAGCAAACTAATAAGTGTGTGTGCAGTATTGGTGGTAGTGTTCTAATCTGTTTCCATTTCTTCAATGATGTTTAAAAGATTACTGTTCCTAATTTGTAACATTAGCACAAAACAAATTTATTTTAACCTAAATAAACAGAGAAAAAAAGTTAAGGCAAGCCCTGAATACCTTACTGCTGCAAGGAATGTCTGTACAGAATAATATAATGCAAATGAACTAGACAAAGGTAAATATCTACCTTTTCAGTAAATAAGTCACATGACAAGTGAGGTATGCTAGCTGGTTATGATGAGACATTTTTGAAGAATTTCATAAACTAAGGAAGCTTTTCCTACAAATATTTTGAAGGAAGCAAAACTGTGAACTCATTTAAGCTTGTAAAAGTTTCCATGTGCAAAATAGCTGCACCTGAATTTGTTACTGGAATGTACTTTTATGGATAAAATCTCCAAAACTACTCTGCTTTGAATACACAAACCCTAAATATTCACTGACACAACATCAGCACCTGTTTAGGTCAGGACTAGAGTCATAACCTAACTGACTCATTACCACCAACTACTTAAACTATTCCATGAGAATGAGGATGGTCTCTCTTATGAAGCCATAAAACTTATAATCAGTAAGAAATTTAAGCACCTAGTATTGAATCTCAATAATAAAATAATTCCTTTGTGGCTACTTTTTGAACTTAACATGCTATATGCTCTTTTTTCCCCCTTTCAGCACAAAGGACTAGAGAACAGAAGATGAACTGGCTTCAACTGAGATAAGAGGGTGCATGCTCCAGTGACTTCTACCTTCATGGTCTGCAGTGGAGAGACATATGGAAGAGGCAAAAGTAGCTGCTGTTCCTGCAATCCTATCCACACAGTTTTTCAAGGGGAAGGCTTTAAGCTGAAATGCAGCCTACTTTTGATCTGTTTGGTATCACAGTGTCTCAGTATCTCCAGGGTACTGCTCAAGCACCTGCTCTTACCACTTTCCTGGTTTTGAAAGGAACACTGGCCAGTTAGGTTCTCCAGAAGACTGAGTTCTGCAGATAGTTTTCATCTTAACCACTTTATAAGTTGATGCTGTACTTCTGAGTCCCAGTGTCACTGGGAATACAGTCTTGTGTCAGTAGGTAAATAGACCTCCTTTAGTTTTACTTGCTTCTTTTGTTTCATAGACAGAGAGAACAACTGAAAAGTTCATTGGTGGAGCAGAAGCAGGGAAAAGTACATAAGTGTTATTCTAGCAGAGGTTTTATTGTTACTACAGACTACCTTCTCTAGAAAAAAATTAAATTAATACAGACTCATTTAAAATCCACATCATATTTTCATGCTCTGGTGCTTCATTATTTTTCAGTGACTGGAACAAAACGACAAGACAATGGAGGTGCAGTTAATGCCATTCCTGAGAGGTAGCTGTTGACTCCATGGTTGGGTAAATTATTCATTAAATGTAAAGGAAAAAGAAAGAGTAAACAAAATTATTATGTTGCTTGCTTTTAGCTTTGATAACCTCTCATATCTAATTACAAATAAAAGGCATCTCTGTATCTCTTGTCAAAATTAAAATAATGAATATTTTCTACCTTCCTCTCTAGCCCTTTCAGACATCCTGTGAAACTACAATAGGGTGCTGAAGTTTACTTCTGTCTGGGTGACTTCTCTACATATGAAAATGGATGGAGATTTTCCATTTTAATTAGTAAGACCAGCTGCTCTCTAAAAGGGAGAGTGGGTTGGATTTTTGCAGGTCTTCCAAGCTAATGTATCATCAGAGTTTTAGTGATTGATTAAAGAACTTGCTGGCCTCAGTTTCTACAGATAAGACATCTCACCAATTTAAGAAGACATCATGCAAATTTAAAGTCTTCCATCTATCCATCTATATATATTTGTACATATATACATACCATGTAGCAAAGACATTTATTTTTTGACAGTCTTTTATAACATTCTAAAAAAATCACAAATTATTTTGTATTTACTTGTCATATTTCTTAAATTCTCATCCACCCCCATGTTTACACCACTAAAAATGTTTGCTGTGTACTTTGTACTATTTCTTTTCAGAGACGGTTCTTTTTACTTATCATTAGGCATTTGGTTTTGGTTTGGGGTTTTTTTTTTTTAGTCTCAACAACTCAAACACCTTGTTTTGCTTGGAGAGCTACAGCTCTGTATAACAGTTAGAAAAGATTGCTACAAGCACAAAATAGCTGACATTTCCTTGAAAGAGCCTCTCTGCATCTTGATATGCATCTACCTATCCACGGATGTCTTGTAATGAGGCAATATCTAAATCTGAAATTTCTACATTGCACTGCAGAATACAGGTTAAGAACGATCTTTTAAACTGTTACTTTCTACTGAGCTGCATTAGCTTGTGAGTTTTTTTTCTATTTTGCTAAATATACAGAAAGTAGTTATGTGCTCTATTTTAAAACTTAACAACTTTTCACAGCTTATATCATAAAACCATAATTGAAAGTGTGCAGTGATTCTTAGAAAGGGGTGGTCCATTCCTGTTACAGATAGCCAATGTGTTGGTGTCATAAATGGCCATTTTATAGATGGATAATGTACTATAGTCATAAGTCTTTATTGCTGATGGTTATTGCACTAGATCATGACCCTTGGATATTGAGAGTCAGTTTTTAATATCACAACCATTTACAGAGGTTAATGGACTAGGTTTTGCAGCTTTTGACCTTTTGATGGTGAGGGTTAGGAGGTTGCATTTGTGCACTAAACTGCCAGAAAATATCTGTTTATTTATCTTAGTTATAATAGACATGGTTACTGCTTTTAATCAAGAAGATGTGAGCAATGTGACTTGCAAGAATTGGAATTATTGGAGCTGCATCTTCTAAAGTACACTTAGTATGAGATTTTCAATTCTTATTAATGTCAATGTTTATTAACATTCAATCTCCACTATGTTTCATCTACATAAATGTAGATGAAATTGAATTATGTTAGCTAGAAATTATTTGAAAACCATGGCTCTCAATTTGGAATTGTTCTGTGGATCATGACCAGGTTTATGATTTGGCTAGGTTACTTATACATGTCTTGCTCAGGGGATATGTCTACTGATCTGAAATGATCACAGGAGGCTAATCACAAGGGTAAGTTTTCTGGTTGAAGTGTATGAAATCTTCTGTTTCAGAAACCATTTTTCTTATGCTATAAAATGCCTGCAACCTGAGGCAGCCATTTTAGTGCTTTGACAACAATGAAACAAACATCGGGTCTGCAGTATCAAGAATAACATGAACTTCAAATGTAAAAAATTAAAATTGAGCTGTTTTCCTTTTAGATGTTCATGTCAGCTTTGTCAGCTACCTAGAAAGTAAAAGGTGGGGATGAAGGAAAGAGAAAAATCTAAGAAACAAAAGCAAGATAATTCACTAATTATTCTAAAGCCAATACTCCAAAGGGTAACCTAATGTTAAATCTGGAGAATATTAAAGAACCCTGTCTATATTTAAAATAAACTTAAAAAATAAGTTGAGATTTGCTTGTTTAAAATTCACATCACAGGTGGGAAAAAGATGATAAAGCTATGACAGAAAGAAGAGGGAACAGTGAATATAGTAGAAGCACAGTGAGTTCTTTGAGACCAAGACCTGATGCTCTGTTTCTAAATTGTCCTAGTCATCCTTTTATAAGTTAATTCTAATTAACTAACTAAATAGAAACATAGAGATTTCTTACTTTGTTTCTAGTCAGCAAAACTTTTGCATATATCTGATCTTTTTAGAGTTATTATTACAATCATTTCTTTTAAAACGTGCTTTGACTAATGGATAACTCAGGAAGGCTCATAGAAAATTTGTCATAGGGAATTTGTAAAGCTCCTCAACCACACTGGCTTTTTTATTCCTGTTTAGCCTTCTTAGAGCTTTTATCTTCCCTTCCCCCTGTTCTTTACTGTCTTTCTTTGCTATCTTAGCAGTGTGAGTGGGAGTGCTGCATTTTGTTTGCTGAGCCTGTGATGCTGAATGATTCCAATACAATCAAACTACACTTTTATAGTGCTGCTTTATACCATGCAGCCCAGGGTGCTAACAGAATAATAAAATTAGCAGCTCAGACGAGCAAGGCAGGTCAAACAAACAATCTTTTAGACCTAGAATTGAAACTGAAATAGTATCAGAGTTGCAAACAGCCAGAGGCAGTGATAAGAGAGATGAGACAGTACTTAACCAAGCCCCAGGCATAGATATTGGAGGAGTATTTTGAAGATCTGATCATGGGTGATGATGAGTGTCTCCTGCAGGCTAAGAGAAAGAGTGAATGGGATACAGCTAGAGTAGCGGTAATGTCAACTACTCAGCGGTAATGTCAACTACTACCCCAAAAACGGGACTCTAATGCCCAGCCCGAATTTTTATTTGCAATCAGTATTGTGTTTTTGAGATACCTAGGGGCAAGAGTATTTCTGCTTTACTTCATCTGTAGTTGATTATCTCATTTCACCTTCAGCTTGACTCCGTTTACAAGGAAAAAAAAAAAAGTTTCAGTTAACCAAATATTGCTGGTGTGATGAAGTGCTTATGTGGATTTCTTTAAAAGAGTGTTTTAGGAGGTAAAAGCCAACACTGCATTTGCAGTTTGAGAAAATGGAAATTTCCTTTTTTTAATCAGGAAGATTACAAATCTCACAGCACAAGAGGAAGTATTTCTTTTATTATGAGGTTCTAATCCAAATCTACCAAGTAGCTGCCTTCTAAAAGTGTGGGGGAGTCTTTAAGATTTACTCTGGTTAGTTACAAGTACTTTTTAGTTATCAAATGGGTGACGGTCAGATCGATTAACTACAGTACATAGTACTTAAAGTGATGAAGAAAGACAGTGGACAGTCAAATGATTAATGTCAAGCTATCCATTTTGATGTTCGAAATCCTAATTGTGTTTAGTTCTGACCTCCACCCTCATTGCTACCAATATAATTACAGGATCTCATCTAAATGAGATGGATAAAAAAGAAAAGGAAATTGCTGTATCTAGCTTTTCCTCAGAAGACTCTCTTATATCTACAAATAGAAAACAGTTAAATTTATCATTCTTTTGGCTGTTTGAAATATGCTCTTAGGAGATAATTGCACTTCATTGCTTAAAGTTATACATTTGTATTTCTTTCTTTTTTCCCTCTCCTCTTTCTTGTTCGTTGCTTACTCTTTTGCTTGTACGTGTTTTTTTTTTATCCTGAGCAATATAACATTTTAGTTCTTGTAATAAATGCCTTCATGTGAGGCAGTTCAGCTAAGAGAATGTTATTAGACTGTGCTCTCAGGCAGTGCACCTTCACACGATCAATACGAATCTGAGGCTCTGTTCATTCCCTCTTTGCTTAAATTCCCTGCAAATGTGCAAGGGAAGCAGCAGAGGGTGTCATCAATCATGGGCTACTCTGACATACGCTGAAACCTGACCAATGCTGAGATGTTTTAATAAGGCATCCATTAAAACCCTCAAATAAATTGCAGTTTGAAAACAGAACATAATACCAGCCAAGTTTTCCTCATCCATCTTGTGGCATGTCATGTAATGTAATTGCACTGTTAATTTATCCAAGAACTTTCTCTCTACATGGCTTCATTGGCGTTGCTCAATTTCCCTGTAGACAATTTGTGTCTGTATGTGTGCATGTATGAGGGTGTACACGCATGTGTTGTGCATATATGTATATGTATCCATATCTGCTTTAGGGGCAGATTAATGGTTCTGTTTAGCATGGCATTTAGCCAGAGAAACAATCAAGGATTTGAAATGTTTGACATTTTGTCAATGGCTCTGGAGCTTTCTGATATTTCCTAACCAGTTCTTGCCTGGAGCAGATTCCCCCTTTCTCTCCCTTCTCAGCTTGCCATTGGTTTATGCCCCTCAAGAGTGGGATCACTCAGAGCGCCTGTGGATCCCATCAATAAATATTGACAAAATGGTTGGGGGACCATTTAAGATCGCAAAGCAATGGCAGTCAAAACAAGACAATGCTGATTTCTCCTCCTGCGTTTAGGAGGCATGCATAAAGTTTTTACAGGGGTGAGAAAAGTGAGAAGGTGTAAATCAATAGAGGAGAATGAAAAAGTGTTTCTGTAAAATAATGGTAAACCAATTACATTTAATTTTCTTTATGTATTTTTTTTTTACATAAGTGCTGGGAGGGAAGATACAGGCAGGAGCTCATATAGATTTTTTTCGCTGTCTTCCATGCATAAATCTAAAAGTAATGATATTCCTCATGTATAACTGCATCGGCAGTTTCTTCATTTTTATTTATTCTTCTGGGTTTTTCTTAATCTTTCTTTCTACTGTGAAGAAAAAAACAAAATTCATAGGCATAAAGCAAAATATGGCTACCATGCACATCCATTTTAAATCTGGTCTTCCATTCTAACTTTAATACAAATTAAGTTTTTATTTGTTTCAATTATTTTCCATTTTGGAGTCAACAACTGCCATATACAAAAAAAAAACCAAAACAACACACTCCTGAATTTTTTCAGTGCAATTTAATTTAAACTAAATATTAAATGCCAATAAATAATGATTGTATTGCCAGCATTTTTAATCTTTTTTGAAAGTAATTATAAATAATTGGGGAAAAAATCCTTGAGTTTTAATTTTTCAAGCATCTAAACCACCAGAGTTCAGGCATCAAAGCGCAATGCATTCAAAAAGGGACGTGAGGCAGTATCACTGCAACAACAGACAAAGGCTTCTTTCCACGTTGATATTCAAACTGAACAAGACGTGTTACTAATGCTCATAGCACCAATTAATATTGGCTTCAGCCACAATGTCTCCCACAGACAGCTTTCGCAAAGTGTGAATATACCTGCAGAAAAATACATGCGCCTTATTTTTCACCTTTCTTCCACAAAATTTTTTTAAGTGTATGTACAAATTAGTTAAACACAGATTTTCCAGAAGACTATTTTGTTAATTTCCTTATATAAGGCAGAGTTTTATTTCTTTGTTTCTGTTTAATCAACCTTAAGTTTAACATAGCAATTACATGAAGAATTTGGTGGGGTAAATGATCAATTATGCAGTAATCATCCTTTGATATCAAAATTATGGTATTGTAATCATCCTGAGTAATCATTACTTATCTCTTTCTATATTTAATATTCGTAAGACTGCAAATACACAGATGAGAAAAATTAACAGAGATACATTAATAGTGACTTGTTTAGACACTTAGGTATAAACCATCCTTTTATATATATATATATAACATATACAGAATTAATGAAATATTAATACACTGAGAACACTGAATTCAATTCTGTCAGTCCACTTTAAGAAGAAGAAATGAATATGAGTCTTAAAATGATATTAAAAAAAACATTAAATAGAAATGTGCTTGTTAAATAAAATTAAACAGAGTTTATATGTCTGTTTCACACATGCTGGGCATGATTCTTACATTCCCTAAGGACACTATACATCACTTTGTTAGTGTAAAGGGAACATAAATCATATTTACACTTACTTCATGGCTGCTTTATACTGTCAGAGACATGCAAAACAGTGCAAGTGTAAATGAAGTTTGAAATAGAAGGAAATGCAATGAAATTCTGTAAGCACAGGTAAAGCACAAGACACTCTCATGTATTTCTGGTGCTGAACTACAGCCATTATGGAAATCAATGGAGGGACTATTTAGTTTCTTCCTTAGGAAACACAGGAACATTTAAAGGAAAAGGGCTTGACTGTTGATCCCACTGTGGCCTGCCCCATTTAACCCTGTGATGTTTTTAAAAGGGTTGATTTGTAATTTTTGATTTCCTTTCTCTGAGCTCTTTCTTGAACTGATTTATAATTCTTGCATCTATTGCTGCCTTCAGCAATGTGTTCCATAATTCAGCTACCCTTTGTGTAATTAAATTCTGCCTGAATTGCTTATAGGCTTATATTGCTTATAAGCTTCCTCCTTAATTTTGGTCTGTGATCTCTTGTTTCTGGGTTACTAAAATTGTACGGGGTATACCAGGAACAATGCAGTTTGACTACTAAAATACCTGTGTCTAAATTCAGTCTGAAGCTGAGAGGTAGGCAAGAAAAATCTCTGTAAACTTACATTTGAATTGAAATTTTGTTCCTTAGAATTTTTTAGTGTTGATGTGTGGCAGTTGAAATCTACAGATAAAATACAGCACACTATAAACACTCCATTGAAAATAAAATAAAATTATCAATCCTGGTCTGATGATGTTTCTTAAATTTTCTTAATTATTCCTTAGTACAAATTTGGATATGACTGAATGTTTAAAATTCCCATTTGTACTATTTATAATATAAATTTTTATACTCTTTCCTAATGCTCTGACAGTTATGTGTCTTTTAAAGGAACAGGCTTCTTTGTCTTCCTCCTCCCCCTTCATTTTTAAAATAATTTCAGCAAAATGTGCCAGTAAACCAACATGACCACATGCAGTGATATTTTCAAGAAAACCTCAGGGGAAAACCATTTAAATTTCATAGCATAAATCTAAGTTCTTGGCCAGCCTTCCGTTTGCAAGTTGCCTGTACAACTCATGCTAACTCTCCATCAAACCTCCAGTTTTATGAAAGTTATATTTTATCTGTTTTGTTCTTTACAGTCACATGAGAGTTGAAAAAAGAATATTAGCACCACTCATGTTTTATAGTGGGAGTCACAGTACTTGGTTGACCCCTTTTTCAGGTCCTATTGAATTTCCTATACAAAGGAAATGAAAATGTTTTATATTTAATACAGCAGCATATAACAAGAGGTTTAGTTATTACACATAGGGTTACAATTTTCTGCCTTTTGTTTCAGTTGCCTGAAACAACGTTTCAAAGCACAATGTTTATTTCTTTTTTTATAATGAAGCTTCAGACAGGAGGAACAAGGAGCCCCATCATACATATACAATTCACTCTCTGCAGGTAAAACGTAAATAAGAGAATACAAGCACTGTACGCACCTTTTGTAATCTGACCCCAAACCTCAGTTAAAACATATAGAAGATACCTTTTCAGAGAGGTCTTGTTATTGTAGGGCTATTCACAAATAGGTGAAATGATTAGCGTTAAATAATCCTGCTCCCTGCTGTCTTCCACCTGCCCTGAGAGGAGCTTTAGCATTTAGGTAATTCTGTTCCCTGAATCATCTTTTCTCATGTGTTGACCTGTGTATCTCTCCTGGTTGCTGCAAACCTTAAAAAAAAGTCAGCTCATAGTACCTAAATTACACTAGGTTTATGAAACAGAAATAAATTCTACTTAGTGTGGCAAGCAAATAAAGCATATATCCTAATAAGGAATTTAGTACTGATGCCACAAAATCAATGTTATGACATAATTTAGATAGCTTAAAACCTCTTACTGTGAAATAAAATAAAGCAAACACTTCTGAAATTCTAATTCTGGGAATTAAGCCATTAGTTCCAATAGGTCAGGATTTCACTCAGAGTATTTGAAAGACCAAATATATGGCAAGCCTAGAATAGATAGAAGGCTTGATTAGCTTCTGAGGGGATTAAAAAATATGTATGAGTTTGGCTATATATCTATTGTTCAAACCAATGCACTTATGTACATTGTATTTATTTATTGCAGCTTTAATCAGAGAGAATACAAATTCTTATCCAAGGGCATTGCTTACAAAACATAAAAATCCAAACTACTATGGGAAATAGATTCTTGGCTGGATTATTATATCAGTGATGAATGAAGATAAGTATTTAGAAGAGGTTAAAGTACAGAACAGTGTCAAATATATACTCAAGAGGACATTGCAGGCAAAATGGTAATGGTAAAACAAAAATGTAACATCTTTCTGCAGTATTACTTTTACTTGTAAATAATAAAGTTTTCAAGGTTTTCTGGTATCAAGAAAATCTAAATGATCTCTTCGTTCTTTATTAGGTTCATCTTCATTAGCTCCTTCTCCAGTTACTGGCCTGTCTTGGATCCTCCAGTGCTTCCTATCAGCATGGATGCATCCCTAATTTAACATTCCTAGATTAAATGAGGAAACCATGTCTGTTTCACTGGCTGTGGGAGCACATACCACAGCACTGGGGTTTGCCTGTGTGATTAGTTCAAATATTTTGTTCATCCCAGTGAATGGAACCATTACCTACACACTTATCCTTATTTTTGCCTTATCTATACACTTGCTCAGCTGTTAAGTATCCGCAAATAATCTGCACTTTCCTTGCCTCACCCACTCCAAGGCTACCTTTGTCTGCAGGAGACTAGACAAGGGGTGGAATCCCCTTTTATTTCTTTTTAAAGTGTTGTGCTGCTCACACTACAATTAATTGGAATTTGATGGATCTGCATTTTCCATTTGACCTACAAAACGTTGACATGACAGACAATGCTGAAAAAGAGAGATATCAAGGTCATGTGAACAGTGCAGACAAGCAAGATGATAAAAACCCTGAGATTCATATTATAATATCAAACATTGGTGAGATTTAGGAATGCCTTTTCTAATGGAAACTACAAGAAAGTTTGAAGCCAGGTTTGGACTTCAAATCACAGTGTTTTGATAGGATTGCATCCTGTTTTGAGGAAATTTTTTGAAATTATTTTTTTGTTTCTTTCTTTGCCTCTCAGAGTAAGGCACTGCCACCAGAAGGAAACAAGGGGTTTTGGTAGTCAGCTTTATCCCTAACAACTTTATAAGTTTGCAGTATATTGTAATGGAATTTCTCTCAGAATTTTCAGAATTACCTTTTCATGTTCCAAATTCTTACTCTTTTTTTTTTTTTTTTCCCCAATCTTTGGCAGGGAAAAGGCATAGATGATGTAGATATTGAAGAAAAGCTTAACTCTAAAACAAAGTCTGCACACTTCACCTTTTTGCCTGTGTAACCTGCGTAAACAAAAGCAATTGAGTGCTGAAGATTTCCAGTCTCGGGAACATTGAGCTGAGAAAACTGCTCCCCACATGTGCTATACAAGTTATCAAATGGCAAGAACTGGGACACAGTAATTTGAGCTTCAAAAACATAGGAAGGGGAGGAAAACATTGACTTTTTTTGGGGGGGGGGGAGGCGGAGGGAACCAATCCAAACCATACAACAAACCAAAAAAACATAAGTAAACATTTCCTGGGAAACTGAGGTAATGAAATGATGGAATATCCTCCTCAGCTCTTTCTCTTTTTTGAGGTGGCTAAGCAGTCTATGCAAAGCTGCCATCCATTCATTTTCACTGGCAGGAATGATAAAAATGTTCCCAACAGAGATGGGTTGTTTTTGTTTGCAATGAACAGGCAGTCCTGTAACAGCGACTTTTCAATGGCAGGGCCTGATCTGTGGTGCACAATTTGGATCAAAATGGGTGATAAACTACAAATGTGAACCCTTTTAAGTATTGTATTTTTCTATACACTCTATCTTCACTCACAACACTGACTATGAGTGTAAGACAAAGGTGATACAGACTAGTAAAAAAGACAATACGCTTTGCTCTTAAGACAATCTTGTTTTCCTTCCTTAGTGTTTAATTCAGATGAAAATAAAGACAATCCAGAATGTGGATACATGGACAACACATGGGAACTGAAATATATTGGAGCTGTAATAAAGCTGATCTTCAGGCCTTTTTTATTGTTTTGGTTTTTGTTTATTTTTCTTGGCTGCAAATCTGAATTATGATGTTATGTGGTGATTCCTGTCACTTGCCTTTTCCTGATGCTTTTCAATAATGAGGCCATCTTCAATATCTGCTCAAGGTCCTGAAAAAGCTGGGTCCAGACGTTTGACTAAGGAATACCTAAACTCTCAATTGACTTCTTGGTCAATAGCATTCAGCATTTTTGCTGATGCATGGGGAAGTGAAAATTTCTTATTCTCAAAGATTTTAATCAGAAGGCACATTTTGAACTTCTGCTCTGATTTCTCATCTAAGACAATATCTCTCATATGACACACTGTAATTTCTGCATCAAATCTAACATTTCTTTTGAAATCTTTTAGGAAGTTATTCAACCTTGACATAAAAGCTGCGCAGCATCATGTGCATCACTGAGAATCCACTTCAGTAAAGTATTCACTGTTATTACTGGAGACTTATTTTACAGCTCTGTATCTGTTGACACAGCCCTGAACAGACTTAGTTCTTTATGAAATTGTCAATATATTTTTGTATACAACATATCAGTGACTTTAAATTGTTAAATCCATTAAATAGTATAAAAACCTTTATCTGCATTTGTCTTTCAGTTCACATAAGTGAGTGGAAGGCAAGGAGGTATCTATTTGCTCGATACTAGAATAATCTTGTGTCCTGGGTTCAGCAGTAGCAGTCATGTTTCTCCTTCGTGGTAGCTGGTGCAGTGCTGTGTTTTGACTTCCAGCCTGAGAACAGTGTTGGTGAAGTCGATGTTTTCAGTTGTTGCTAAGTGATGTTTACCCTGACCAAGGACTTTGTGAGGCTCATGCTCTGCCAGGGAGGAGGGGAGGCTGTGAGGAAGCAGTGATGGGGCGCCTGACCCGGGCTAGCCAGGGAGGTATTCCATACCACAGCACGTCATGCCTGGGGTGGGGGGTAACTGGGAGTTACCCGGAAGGACACGGGCTTCCGGGTGGAACTTGCTTTCTTGGCCGGTGGTATCGTATTCTCTTCCCTTGTTATTTTCTCTTATCATTGTTGTAGTTGATAGCAGCGGTGGTGATTTGTGTTGTACATTGGTTGCTGGACTGTTCTTGTCTCAACCCATGGGAGTTGGACTCTTTCGATCCTCCTCCCTGTTCCTCCGGGAGCAGGGAAGGGGAGAGCCCCGGTGGGAGGGGGACACGGACCTCGATTGCTGTCAGCTCGGCACCACTCACTGGGAGTGAGTGACCAAGTTACCTAACTGGGTTTAAACCACGACATCTTGGAATTCTGGGGCAATATAGAATTTAGACACCACATTCAAAATAAATCAGTGAGCCTATGGCATCAAGTCTACAGAGGAAACAGATGTAAATATTTTGCCCAGTACTACAGAGACAATTTGGAGACATGTTAAGGAAAACAGAGATCACTTCTCCTAAAGGTTTCTGAATTTGCTCTAGACCTCCTGTTTTGTTAGGAAAAGGAAATACGATTACACTTAACAGATAAAACTTGTGAAGGAACCAGGTTTTAATACAATGATTTTTTTTTTTTTTCTCTTTGTTAAAATGTTTGAGAATAAGCCTGTGGCAAACTTAGAAGTAATTATAAGCAACAAGAAAGAGTCTTTTAGAGTCGTAGTAAAAGTTGATAAATATTAGGAACTGGATCAAAAGCTTTCTGAAGTGAAACTGTATCTTTCCATTGATGTGGGTTTGGTGTAAATGTCTAAATATTTTGGTGGTTGATTAATGTTTCTCTTAATTTTGCCAAACTCCACAAAATAATACCTTTATTATATAGTTTATGGAACTGACAGAGTAAAAACAGAAACGGATTTGAAAACCTGAGAAATTTTAAAATAAGGTACTAATTTCCTTCCAGTGTGTTGCTCAGCCCTAACGAGAAAAGATAACGACATTCTTCAGAAAGGAGTTAAAAGAAAGGGAAAACTTAACTCCTCTCTGAAAGAATACAAAGTTCACTGTCCTGGGCTTATTAAACCTTTCATGTCTAGAAAAGCACATTATAATTCTGGTTTCTTTTCCCTCCTTTGTCAGGCTATTTTAGAATGTACAACCCAGAGGATGTAATATAACTGGATGCAATATAACCTGAATAAAAAACCTTTACCTTGATGTGGACTATTGTACAAGGGGGTTACGTGAATTGTACAGGGGGGGTTGTACAAGGGGGTTAGGTAAATGGTACAGGGGGGTTGTACAAGGGGTATTGCTTAAGTTACACAGCTTGCTTAACCGATATATCGCTCAGCAAACACCTATCGTGCTTTACCAGGCAGTACCAGAACATAACCTCCTAACCCTAACTATTCTATGATTCTATGATTCTATGAATAAGGAAAACAGTTACTTAAGTTTCAGCAAAAACCATTTGGACAGAGACCAGACTCATCCAGGCTCCTAAAAAGCATGCGTGAGGACCAAGGGTGAAAAGTTCAGGTCCGAGGAAGACTCGTTTACTTCATCTGAAGACCCCTGCCCACGACCACCAGGAGGCACTGCGCATGAGCAGAAGACCTTTGAGCTCATTATAATACGAAGCAGAGATAGGACATAAATATGTATAGGCGTATTGTGTAACCTGATGCATATGTAGAACTTTAGAGGATAAATGCAGAGGAAAACGACACTAAGGTGCACATGCCTTTGGAGGAGTAATCCCCCATGCGTCTTCAGCTGAATAAATGCATGCCTACTTTACAACTTTAATGAGTTGTGGAGTCTATTCCCATATCAACCTTTTTTTTTGTTTTAAATTTTAATTCAAAAACTGTTACATATATTCAACTCTAAGTTTCTTGGTGTTTTCTAAGTGTAATATGACCTACTATTAATCAGACATAGAATTAACCACTGTAAACATCTAAACTTATCTCTTTTGGAAAAAAAAATATATTATGGAATTCCCTTATCTAGAGCATAATTTTTGATTGAGCTAAATTACACTTCAAATAAAATAATATAACCCTGCTTTTCTTGTTATGTCTTGGAGATAACATAAAACCTTAAATAAACAGTTTCAATATTTTATTATATATTTTATTTAAAAATCGTGCATTGCATGCAGTTTTTCACTGCAAAAGCAAATTTCCATTTCTTTATATTTTGCCAGAAAACTGTAGTCAGGAGATGCCTTAAAATACACAGGGCTCTGTCTCATAAGCTTTGGACTGGAAGGAAAATACTTAATGGCACTTGGGTCACAGCAATCCCAGGCACACCTACAGACTGGGCGAAGAGATTCAGAGCAGCCCTGTGAAGCTGCTGGGGCTGTTCAGCCTGGAGAAGAGAAGGCTGCGTGGAGACCTCATAGCAGCCTTCCAGTATCTGAAGGGGGCCTACAAGGATGCTGGGGAGGGACTCTTCATTAGGGACTGTAGTGATAGGACAAGGGGTAACAGGTTAAAGGTTAAACAGGGGAAGTTTAGACTGGATATAAGTAGGAAGTTCTTTACTGTGAGGGTGGTGAGGCACTGGAATGGGTTGCCCAAGGAAGTTGTGAATGCTCCATGCCTGGTGGTGTTCAAGGCCAGGTTGGAGAGAGCCTTGGGTGACATGGTCTAGGGTGAGGCATCCTTGCCCATGGCAGTGGTGTTGGAACTTGATGATCTTAAGCTCCTTTCCAACCCTAACTATTCTGTGATACTGTAATGAGATGCCAATATGACATGAAGCATCTTTCCAAATGCAAACTGATATATTTCTTTAATACTTTGCCTTTCTTTTTTTCTTTCTCAGAGTTGCATATTTAATCAGATTGACTATTTCTATTTAATAAATAACTTCCAAAGGAAGTTCATAAGGTCTGCATTGAGCCTAATTAAGAAAAAAAAGTTACATGTTTACATTTCCATAGTTCATATCTGAGTGAGGAAAAAAAGCCAAAAAGTGTTGAGAAAGGCCTTTTCAGCTCTCAGTGCTACCCTGAAAAAACAGAGTGGCCTCATTTTGTTCGAAACTGGATTCATATTTGTAATAAATATAGACAATAAAATATCCTTTGACCACCCCAAATTATCATTAGCTTGCTGGGATTTTATTTCAGCCACTGGTACATTCATTCGCATCTCATTTAGGCACAAATGAAGCAATCAAATTCTGAGTCCTTTTAGACTTTCTTAATTATAGAAAGACTGTACTTTCTAATCAATGACAGCTCTACCAACATAATTATTAAGTACTGATCATTTTCTCTCATCACTGATCTACCACATCAGCATAATATTTGCCCTCTAAGACCAGATGACATGGAGGTAGTTGAAATACGAACATAAAAGTGCTTCTAGTGGCTTACTACTCCAGCTGACCTTTTTCCCCAAAAGTGAGGACCTTTGAGACACCATTATTTAAGTATATTGCCAGACACAAATGACGCTTCAAGAAGAAAACCTCAGCATTAAAAACTGCAAGACAACTGCTTGGCTTGCTATAAGCAAGCGCAACTAGTAACTATTGCAATCACAGCTTTTCCTTGGTAAGAAAGCCATGGGTTGCACATAACTCCAAAAGTGACTGAAGCTTCCCTTACAGTCTAGAAAGGACACTGCTGAAATAAGGGCAGTGAGAAATGCTATATCCTTACATGGAGTGCCTTTTCTACTTTTCACAGTTGAATTTGTTTCTGGCAACCCTATACTTGTCAAACGATTGACGTATTGCAAGCAATTTGGATACCAATATAACGTGAGAGCAAAACATATAAAAGAGATATCTTGAGCAGTTTAACACAGAAGATAACAATAGTATTTATTTTGCAAAATGACATTTTTAAAAACCTAATTTGTGAAATGAAGAAGATTAAGCTTGTGATCCTGCGTGCAATAGTACTGGAAGCCAAGCTCTTGAACCTTAACACCACACTCCATTATGTAACCATAAAGAGTAATTCTAAAGCAAATTTAGAAGCTCAGTAGAAATCTTGCATATGAGAAACTTAAAAGTCTGTTCTTCAAAAATGCAGTTATAATAATAATACTTCCAGTTCTCATAAGCTGTGCCTCAAACAGCAGTCTAACACACATGAAGTTTTCTCTTAGAATTTGTCACAGGAGTGATCTTCAGTTTATACCCACCATGCATAAATGTTATTTTTTTCTTTTTTTTTTCCCCCAAGGTAAATATATTTTTCAATACCAAATCTATTTTTAGAAGGACTTGAAGTTAATTCAGAAACAAGTGTGTCCGTTATAATCAATACCTACTGTGCTTTAAAAAGCAGGTAGAAATTTCAAGTGGCGTAGTACACAAGAAAATAAATAGATAAAAATGGGACTGTTGAATATAGTTCATGCAAAACTGGAAAACACAAGTAAACTTGTGTTTTGCAACCTTTGGGGGATTTCTTTTCTCATTTTAAAAATTTCCGTAGAAACAGTAATATGTAAATGGGAAGTCTAAGTAAATAAACCTAGATGTGAGCTAGAATAAGAAGTGATGTAATATTGTTCAACTTTTCCATTAAAAACTGCAAGAGAAACGCCAATTACATTGTGAAGATATTCGCAAAAGTTGTGAAACTTATTGGACTAATACATCTAGACATTTTCTTCCAGGCTTCTGAATTGATTCAGTTCAGGGAAATGCGGTACAGTTAGCATTCAACTTTAATTGCAGTGAGGTGACAACATACTGGGTAATGAGTTGTTTATGAGTTGTAGATGTGTTTACAATGAGTTGACAATGTGTTGGATAAAGTGTTCCTCTGAAGTTGTAGATCTATTTACAGTGAGCAGTGGGGGAATGTTCATTAGTTGTCGATTTGTTTGTTTACATTGTTTTCGATTTGCAATTGCTATAAAACAAATCGGCAAACTGATGAAGGATGATTGTTTGTGTGCTTTAATGATTTACTGTAGTAGCTTGTCTGAAAAAGTACTTAACTCTGCTTCATCTGTCAGTTTCCACTGCAAAAGCTCGCAGTCACAATAGTTTTATTAGCACAGCATGGGCCATTTGTAAGAACATTACGCATCTAAAAAATCTCAGCGCTTTCCTGTTCAGTCTGTTGTATTTTGGCTGGCTGAGCTGAACAGAATTCTTTGTGCTCTGTACAAGTTTATACCTTTTAGTATGATTCAAGATGTACATTCGAAGTTATACATATACCATCCCTGAAAGTCTTTCCCTGTTACCTCCTCAGTTATGTCACATACTTAAAGTTATATGGCTGTTACTCTCTTACTGCTGCTACCTTCTCAAAAACAGTTTTAAAACAAAAACCTACCATCAGGTTATGCAAAGTTTCATGGCATGAAGAAAAACAAATGCACACTGGAGAACACGGTATTTTTGCTTACAGAAAATCTTCCAACACTTTTCAGCAATTTAGCAAAATACACATTGCAACATACTTTGCTACTTCAGTCACTGTATGTTTCATAATTCTGTTCAAAACAGACACAAAAAAGTAAATTTTTATTGTTTTGTTCTCATGTTAGTTTTGATATTGGAATAGACTCCACAACTCATTAAAGTTGTAAAGTAGGTATGCGTTTATTCAGCTGAAGACGCATGGGAGATTTACTCCTCCAAAGGCATGCACACCTCAGTGTCGTTTTCCTCTACATTTATCCTCTAAAGTTCTACATATGCATCAGGTTACACAATACGCCTATACATATTTATGTCCTATCTCTGCTTCGTATTATAATGAGCTCAAAGGTCTTCTGCTCATGCTCAGTGCCTCCTGGTGGTCGTGGGCAGGGGTCTTCAGATGAAGTAAACGAGTCTTCCTCGGGCCTGAACTTTTCACCCTTGGTCCTCACGCATGCTTTTTAGGAGCCTGGATGAGTCTGGTCTCTGTCCAAATGGTTTTTGCTGAAACTTAAGTAACTGCTTTCCTTATTAGGAGGTTATGTTCTGGTACTGCCTGGTAAAGCACGATAGGTATTTGCTGAGCGATATATCGGTTAAGCAAGCTGTGTAACTTAAGCAATACCCCTTGTACAACCCCCCTGTACAATTTACCTAACTCCCTTGTACACCCCCCCTGTACAATAGCCCACATCATTTTTTCACAGGTACATTTTCTGTGGCTCAGAACAATCATGTTTCACAGGTTTTCTCTTTGTTATTTTTCAAAGAACATTATATTACATATTCCACAGTCCCTATTTTGTCTTCCCTTGATATGCTTCACTGTGCCAAATGGCAATTCCTGAAAAAAAAGGGATCATCTAGCAATTATTAGAATGGGATTTTCATGGAGCTGAATTTGGGGGTTTCAGCTAAACCAGAAGAAACAGTAACTTTCAAGAGAAATTGAGACAGTTTCTAGCTCTGGATTTACAGAGATAATAAGAACTAAGCAAACTAAAAATATACTAATCCTTATTTTAGCCTTCAGCTCATGACAGTAGAGGCATATATTATCACAAAGAATTTGCATTGGGGAAATCTCAGTGGGAAATATGTACCCTCTTCTTAACAAACAATAGCTTTAATTATTTGCATTGGCAATTTCCACCACAACAGATACACCAAATTAAAGCAACACATAATACTGATGTAACTCAATATGGTAACATCCAGGTTTTCCAGACCCCCCTTTGTGTTCCTCTGTAAAATCACCAAAATTTGTGGTTGTGAAAATGTACTTCAGCATTTCAGCATTAACTCTGATTCCCCATTGGGAAGGGGAGGGTAAACTGCACACCTTCTCATGTCACATCAAATTGCAGAGACGGGCCAGTGGTGTGGCAAAGATTGAGAGGAGTTTTTAGTCTACACAGCAAGCATGGAGCTTGAAAATGCTGGAAAGGGTCGAAGAGAAAGTATGGGAAGGTCAAAGACAGGAAATAAAGGAAAAAGGAAAGTCCTATTAACTATCCCCTTTTCCCATCTGGAAAAGCCACACCTGCTTCTTCAGCTGCACAACATTTGTGCCAGTAAATACAAAGTGTTGGCACAGACATACTCTATTAAACCAAATGGAAGCTGTGCTACTCATTTTGATCTGGCAACACTGGGCCTAAACATCGCCAGCTGCACCTAGCACTTTAAGATTCTGGCTTTTTAATATTAAATGCTACAGAGATAGGTAAGATGAGTTCAGCATGTCAGTATCATTAGGTCTCTCTGTGGAAAATAATACCATTCTAAAAAATATGAAGTTTTCATCCACATTTTTTTTTCCAGATTAAAAAAGAAAAAAAAAAGGTTTTAAAGCAAGCAGCTGATATTTCTGCATATTTTAAGTGTCTGTTTCTAACTTTTTTCAACCCATATCTTATCATGGGTTTTTCCAAATGTTCAAACACATTTTGTCCTTAAATACCTGTAAAAATCTCCCCCAAAAGCTGATAAAGGAGTCTAAGATGTCTGAGGTCTGGATTTCATTGTTGTGCAGAAAACTTGCTATATTGCAGTCAATTAAAAAAATTGACTGCTACTGCTAAACCCAGGACACCAGCCAAAGTGAATAGCTTCTGGACCATGTCAAAATGTGTTTCTAAATGTCCTGAATAATACAAAATATAGTCCCAAAATCTAGTGATTAAAATGTCAGGCATCTGATGAGTCTCTGATACCTTAGAAACATTAGGTATATCTGGAAACCCAAAGGCTGAATATATAGCATTCAGAAGCTGTAAACTGCTGGCTATAATATGAATGAATTATCAGTGTCTTGATTTTTTCACTTTCCTCCTTATTACGCCTTTACCATTAGTTTGTAATTAGCAATTCAACTGTTTGGAATTTATACACTGTGATGCTCGATACCCTTTCTCACAGTGATTTTGAAAAATGGATGAAAGCTGTGCCTGCAATGAGAGGTGCCAGCTCCATGGCCTTCCACTCCTTGGAAAACAAGGTTTGGGGAAGAGGGAGAGAAGACTGGTGCACCACTGGATAGAATCTTTCATGCTTCTGTCCCACAAAACGAGGCAGGGACTGGGCAAAGAGTTAATCCATCTGCATTTTTATCTTGCCTGGGCTTCCTTATCATATCAGTTGTGGTGTTAATGCACTGAAGCTGGGAGGCTGGAAAGCTAAAAAGCATAGGGGCAACTTGTCAGCACAAGAACTTTCTGTGCTCACCTCTATATGGTTATAGATTGCAGCTGACTTTGTGATCTAAATTCCTTTGCTTTTTTTGAGGAGGAAAAAAAGAAAAGGAGATCAGTATTCAAAAGAAAATAATTTCTCCCCATTGGAAATTTTCTTAGGCATTTCAGCAGCTAGGGCTTGCCTTTTTCTGTGAATTACCTCAGCATTAGGTACGTTATCCATGTTGATGCAGAAAGTCTGCATTTTTTTAAATCCTATTAAGAAATAATTCCATTATAAAACCCTGAAGATTTTTTTTTTTAAAAAAAGATAATATTTTTTATCCTTGACAAATAGTAGCGTGAATATTTGACTTCAACAAAATACACAGTGAAACTTTGCAACATAAAAATTCATCCAGAATAAATAATAATGGATGCATAAGGAAATGCTAAGAATACTTAGAAGGAAAAAAGAAGCTTATAGAAGGTGGAAACAAGGAGGAATATAGGAACATTGTCTGGGAAGATAGGAATCAGGTCAAGAAAACTAAGGCCAGTTAGAATTGAGTCTGGCCAGGGAAGTTAAGGATAACAGAAAGGGCTTCTATAGTTATGCTGCCAACAAAAGAAAGTCTAGGGATAAAGTGGGCCCTCTCTGGACAAAAATGGGAGAATTGGCTGCCTTGAATTTGGAGAAGGCTGAGGTTCTCAATGGCTTCTCTGCCTCAGTCTTCACTGGCAAATGCTCTGACCACACCGCCCAAGTCTTTAAAGGCAGATGCAGGGACTGTGAGAATGAAGACCTTAGGCTCACTGCAGAAGATCAGGTTTGAGACCATCATAAGAACCCGAATGTGCACAAGTCCATGGGACCTGATGAAATCCAGAAGTCCTGAAGGAGCTGGCAAATGAAGTTGCTAAGCCCCTGCCCATCATATTTGAAAAATCATGGCAGTCAGGTGAAGTTCCCAACAACTGGAAAAAGGGAAATATAACCCCCATTTTAAAGAAGGGGAAAATGGATGACCCAGGGAATTACAGGCCAGTCAGTCTCACCTCTGTGCCTGGCAAAATATTGGAGCAGATTCTCCTGGAAGGCATGCTAAGGCACATGAAAATCAAGAAGGTGCTTGGTGACAGCCAGCATGGCTTCACTAGAGAAATCCTGCCTGACCAATTTGGTGGCCTTCTATGATGGGGTTACAGAACTGATGGGCAGGGGTAGAGCAGTTGATGTCATCTACCTGGACTTGTGCAAAGCATTTGACACTGTCCCGCACGACATTCTTGTCTCTAAACTGGAGAGACATCAATTTGATGGATGGACCACTCTGTGGATAAAGAACTGGTTGGATGGCCACATGCAGAGTTGTGGTCAATGGCTCAGTGTCCAACTGGAGATGGGTAACCAGTGGTGTCCTTCATGGGTTGGTGTAGGGACCGATCTTTAACATCATTGTCGGTGACATGGACAGTGGGATTGAGTGCACCCTCAGCAAGTTTGCTGATGACACCAAGCTGTGTGGTTCGGTTGATACACTGGAGGGAAGGAATGCCATCCAGAGGGACCTTGACATGCTTGTGAGGTGGTCTGATGCCAACCTCATGAAGTTTAACTACGCCAATTGCAAGCTCCTACACGTGGGTCGGAGCAATCCCAGGCACAGCTACAGGTTGGTCAGAGAAGAGATTCAGAGCAGCCCTGCAGAGAAGAAGGACTTGGGGGTGTTGGTCGATGAGAAAATGAACATGAGCAGCCCAGAACGCCAACTATATCCTGGGCTGCATCAAAAGTAGCGTGACCAGCAGGTCGAAGGAGGTGATCCTGCCCCTCTACTCTGCTCTCATGAGACCTCACTTGGAGTACTGTGTACAGTTCTGGTGTCCTCAACATAAAACGGACATGGAAATGTTGGAGCAAGTCCAGAGAAGGGCCATGAGGCTGATGGGGGGGCTGAAGCACCTTCCATATGAAGACAGGCTGAGAAAATTGGGGCTGTTCAGCCTGGAGAAGAGAAGGCTGCTTGGAGACCTCATAGAAGCTTTCCAATAGCTGAAGGGGAGCTACAAGGGTGCCGGAGAGGGACTCTTCATCAGGTGATTAGACAATTGGTAATGTGTTGTCCTGGGTTCAGCAGTAGCAGTCATGTTTCTCCTTCTTAGTAGCTGTTGCAGTGCTGTGGTTTTGACTTTCATCCTGGGAACAGTGCTGATAGCACCAATGTTTTTAGTTGTTGCTTAGTAATGTTTACTCTGACCAAGGACTTTGTGAGTCTCAGGCTCTGACAGGGAGGAGGGGAAGCCGGGAGGAAGCAGAGACAGGACACCTGACCCAAACTAGCCAAAGAGCTATTCCATACCACAGCACATCATGCCTAGGATATAAAGTGTGCTAGATCACTGCTCGGGTCAGGATGGGTATCAGTTGGTGGGTGGTGAGTGGTTGTATTCTCTTCCCTTGTTATTTCCCTTATCATTATTATCGTTGGTGGTAGCAGCAATGATTTGTGTTATAGCTTAGTTATGAAACTGTTCTTATCTCAACCCATGGGAGTTACATTCTTTCTATTCTCCTCCCCATCCTTCTGGGACCGGGGGGATGAAGAGCAGGGAGTGAGCAAGAGGATGTGTGGTTCTGGGTTATCAGCTGGGTTTAAACCACAACATGGGTTTAAACTCAAACAGGGAAGTTTAGATCAGATATAAGGAAGAAGTTCTTTACTGAAACAGGCTGCCTGAGGAAGCAATGGATGCTCCATCACTGACAGTGTTCAAGGTCAGGTTGGACAGAGCCTTGGGAGACATGGTCTAGTATGAGGAGTCCCTGCCCATGACAGGGGGGTTGGAACTTGATGATCATAAGATCCTTTCCAACCCTGTTGTCTTGTTAGGAGCAGATTAGTATTGTAAGAAAGACATGTATATGTGCATGAGCTTTCAGAAGTATAACATTTAAGACAAGGATATATATTATTTTTTACCCTTATATCACATCATAGCACATTAATACTCTAATGGGATTTTTTTTCAAAATATGTTTTTTAAAAATGCCAACTTTATAGTAATATTATTTATTTTTTTTAAACTCTTTTATACATAATACTTCCTCTGTCATCATAAAAGGTGGTTTTTTTCAGATACTTATTAATTTACTATTGATACTAATTCTAGTTACAGTAAATAAAAAATATTATTACACAAATCATGTAGGTCAGGATTATTTTCTCTCAATGGGAAGTATTTCAACATAAAAGCTGTTGCTGTTTTTTAAAATAAACAAATAAATAAGAAAATCAAGTAGATTTTTATGATCAACAATTAGGGAGCAATTTTCTAAGGCATGAATGGGCAGCATTTATAGAAATCCCACTAATGAATAATCGGGGCTGTGGCTATGCATGCATTCACACTGCTTTTGAAAATATACCCCAGAATGAATAATTTTCATATGTACAGTAAGGTCACATCTGATGCTTTATTGCCCACTGGGTTATCACTGTCCTCAGCCGGGAAATCAGGTATGCGCACGTTTTTCCATGAAGAAATAAGGTAGTGTTTTTATTAAATAATATTAAATAATATCAGAAAACTTTCAAAGGAATTTTAATGGTATTTGCAAATTATTTAAGTCTAAAACTCACCTAGCAGCAAAGAATACTGAGAAAGTAACAGAGAAACTGCTGTTCATGTAATTTTCATAGCTTCTTACATATTCATATTCCAAAAAGTTCCTTTCACAGAAGTCCATGCTCATCTAACCAGACACTTTACAAGTAAAAATGCATGAAATTTCAACCAGCTTTTCATATGGACTTTTTTCCCTACTTTTCAGGGTTTTGGGGGTTTTGTTTTTGGTTTGGTTTGTTTTTTTTTTGTTTTGTGTTGTGTTGTTTTGTTTTGTTTTGTTTTCCTGATTTGTTTTGATTTTTTTTTTTTTTTTGGGGGGGGGGGGAGGTTGTTTTTTTTTTTTTTTTTTTGTCTTTTTTTTTTTTTTTTAATGGGTGAGTGTTTTAGCAGTACAGCAATGGTAGACATGTATAAATGTATGATCTGATGGATTAGATTGTAACGCAGTCTGGATGCATATGGAGCTGGTGTTAGCCCTTCACTGGAAATCCATTTTAATGTCAAAAGGAATTTGTTGGAAATAATAGTGCATTGTCTAGGTAACAGCTAAAATGTTACAGTAGTTTTTCATTTGGAAAAAAGAAATCTAAAAAGAATCTTGCTTCTAATTATAACAATTATGACAAAGCATAAAGCTACTTCTATTGAGGAAAGAGTGAAAAAAAAATAAATCAAGATATCAGTGCCTTGCTTGGGTTTGTATTCCTGCTTTGAACCTGATTTTAGAACAGGAATTTTAAAGAATTTGTTAAAGAAGAGTTACTCTTTTCATAGTTTGTCAAAGCACATTATAAAACCAGCAACAAGCTTACACCTTACACAGACATGCATGAATTTGGGGCATGTCAACCTGGGGAACTTGGGAAAGTTAAAAATAGCTGAAAGGTGTGAAAGTAAAGCATGTTATGTAAAGTGCTTTACAGTTCTGTGTAAATACACTCACTGAAAACCAATATCACTCTTCAAATAAAAGTTCCTGCTCTCTCTTGAATTCCTCCAATTGTTAAGAAAGACATACATTTCAAAACATAAAAATCCTCTTAGTTTTTCAGCATTCTGGTTTTAGCTTCAAATTTCTTCCACTGCAGTTAAAGTTTTGCTTCAAAAACAAGAAGTGAACTAATAATTTCATTTTAGAAATGGCTTATATTTAAATTCCTTGTGGCTACAAGTCCCAGAACAATGAACATTTAAAAAAAAAAATCCTCAACAGATATTTGGATTAAAGAAAAAGCTGTAAGTGCACATCCAGCTCCCTTAATCTCAAAAAATTAGTTTTCTCCTAAATTAATTTACAGTAATCTTATATGACCTCTCCTGTATTATGCCCAAAATTTTAAAATGAAAAAATGGTGCCTATATTTCTGGTACATGAAATTTCTCTCAGCATATTTATTGGTCCCTTTGTTTTTATTTGAATAAAGTTTGTCCCAAAATCTCATACTATCATATTCTGATAGTCATGTAACATTTGAAAAGTCACAGAATATTTTTTTTTTCAGAAAGGTTATTCTGGTATATGGAGAGAGTTATCCAGTACTGTAAATTCACAAAACGATGAATGTTAATATACTGGTAAGAACATAGTCTACACATTTGGTTGCATCAAATGAATGCTAATGAATTGTTTAAATCCTTTTTTGCTAACTTTTCAACCTTAAAAAAGGATCTCTCTCCAGTACTTCATTATTTATTGATTTTTTTTTTTTTCCCCCAACACAAACCCCTTCAAAATGCAACTTATATTCAAGCTGCCTGTCAAGTATTACTGTGAGTGCCAACAAGATATTTTCCTCTCTTTTCTAATTGGGTAACACAGCTAATTACTGTTGTCTGTGGAATCGTGTTTGATTGGCAGCTTGAATGTAAATGGAAACCATAATTTCAGATTATATTGTATAAACATTTGGAGTAGGGATGTGCAAGCAGTGAAACATCAACCAAGGGAAATTTATATGCTAGATAATAAAACTTACCTGTGTTTCATGGCTATCTAACCTCGCCAAATTCCTGCCAATGCCCATAATGTTTTCCAATGGTTTTGGCAAACTACTCATCAGAAAAATTGGATATGTGTTGGAATTTGCACAGAAAACATGAAAACCACATGTCAAACTCAAGTAGCCTTTGCATACACTTTAAAGCCTTTCTAGATTAAGTCTATAAAAACTTAAGGAAAGAGAGATGTAATGCATAGTACATAAGCATAAGAATGAGAAGATGTTAAGATTAAGTTCCAAAATATCTTTTAAAATACTTTATACAAATTAATTTCAGACATATTAGGATTATTCATAAAAGTAGCCTGCATTAGGTCATAAACATTAAAGGTATGTCAGATTTCACAGTTGTACTCCAGAACTGTCTCTCCAAGATTCCTTCGTCTGTCTATTGCATTTGATCTTAAAAAAGAAATAATTAAATGTGTTACATAAATAACAAGGTCAACAGATAAGATACATGAACTGGAGAGGGAGAAGGAAACTGAGTCCTGTTTTTTTTTTCCCAGAAAAATATTTTATTCAGGACATGAAAACCAGAACAACACAAGAGCCAATAGAAAGGAGTAATATCTGCCTGAAGCATTTATTTAGCAAACTTATGTCCTTACTTCCTTTACCTTTTGTTTGTCTAGTGCCTTACTAAGTTAACATAACCACTGCTCTTCAGATTCCCAGGCCTTTATTTAAGCGCTCATAATTCAATTAATGAAGACATGTGGGGAGTGTTCAGAATTACCACTGACTCATAACAAGCCCTGCTGGACAATTCTAATGGCTTCAATATATTACCGAGAAGTGTTAAAATACTGAGTTCTTTTTTCAGAAGAAATCTGGAAACCCTCCTAAATTCTGGACTTTATATGGTCTGCTTTTTTCCACCAAAAGTACCAAGTAAAAGATCTTTTTAAAGTTTATTCTCACACTTTTGTGTTCATGAAACTGACATCTCTAAGCTTCATGTTTGAAGAAGGAAAAAATCATACACACCCTTCAAAAAATTTCAAAAAAGTTTATATATATTTTGAAAAACACGCAATGAAATATAGTCACAATCCCAAAAGAAGTCTTTATTTTGTTGAATTTCTATTTTTCTAACAGAAATTCCCTGTAAAATATTCTGTTGAGTCTAGCAGATATGGAAGTTGTAATTTAGAGTTGTAATTGTCAGTCAGAGGGCTGAGCAGTGAACTTTTAGTCAAATTTTTGCCACTGAAGCTAATTCTAAAGGTTCTGCTTGATTGTTACAAAGAATTATTCTGACAGAGACAAAATATTCTGTGCCTTGTACTCTGCTATACATAGGAATAACCATGCTCTAGAATATCACACATTGTCTCTTGAAAGACATTATTCAGGAGCAATGAATGACAACTGGCAGTAAATGATGCAAAAGATGACTTTATGTGGCAATTCAGGCATTGAATGCTGTTGAATTACTTAATGGCAGTTGCAGTACTGGGTGTTTTCCATTCGTGAAATTTTTGAGAGGCTGAGATACTGCAGAATAGTGCATGATTTAGCTGTTGTGCCTTCTTTCCTTTGAGCTTACCTGAATAGTTCTACTATCTGAAGTCCCTGATTTATTCACAAAGTAGGGATCTCTTACATTAAACTATTCTCTCTGGCCTGTAATGTTTGCTTGCAATTTGGCCTAATTTGTACCACAAAAAAACTCAACTGTGATAGTCTTATGTGTAAACAATGCCTTTGTAATAAATATTCTTGCATATATAAAATTGCAAGAGCATATATAATTTTGATATCTGTACATTAAAGTTAAACATTTTTCACATATTCAATGTACAGTTGCATAATGTTTATTTCTGAAAACACAAACCTCATCTTTACTGTAATTCAACACAGTCTCATCCATTTTTAAAAGTTTGTATCACATACTATTGTGCTCGTCTAATTGTTTTACTATGGATAGGTTTACTCCTGATTTATTAAATATAAGACACCAAATGGCTTTAAGTTTTTTAGCTCAATGAATATTTTTAATGCACTAGTCTATCTAGATGGCATTGCTGGGAATTGAGTTAAAAAGTAAATATATGGAAAAAATGCAAACTGATTTATTAAAGAAGAGCAACAGTTGCATTATATAATGACTCAGCTGAGCAATAGAAGTTAATGTGGTATATCTGCTATGAAGTGAATCTGCTTTCATGACTGGAGGCTGATAGCTCAGCAGGAGGAGGAAGCACATGGGAATAGCTTGTTTGCAACAGTCAGCAGCAGCTGGTACACTGCATTAAGGAGATTGCATTGCACAAGGGATCCCTACCATAACATGCAGAACAGAACCATGAACACCTAATCTGCAGAACACCTCCTAAACACAGACTCACAGGGAGATCTAGACTTAAAAAGCACTACCCTTATTTGCAAGGACTTTATTCTGTAAAAATCTTAAGCATATCACAGGGTTCACAGTCCTTCCCTGCTCTGAAAAAGTACCAAATTGCTCTTCATTTCCCAAATAAGATATTTGTCCAATTGCCAGCAGCATGTCTGATCAGAGATTTGGATACTGCTGCATACGACCTAGTTGTTTAAAAAATACAGTACCAAAAATTAAATTAAATTCCAGTTTTTCTCTGGAAAGACCTTAAAACAGCCCTCCAGTACCTAAAGTGGACCTACAAGAATTCTGGAGAGGGACTTTTTACAAGGGCCTGCGGTGACAGGACAAGGAGGAATGGCTTTAAGCTGACAGAGGGGAGATTAAGATCAGACATCAGGAAAAAATTCACTGTGAGGGTGGTAAGGCATTGGAACAAGTTACCAAGAGACTTTGTGAATGCCTCCTCCTTGGAAGTGTTCAAGGCCAGGTTGGATGGAGTTTGAGCAACCTGGTCTAGTAGAAGGTGTCTGTGCCCATGGCAGGGAGGTTGGAACTGGATGACTTTTAAGGTCCCTTCCAACTCAAAATATTCTAGGATTTCTATCTTTAGGACAATGGCTACAGACCAACTTCTACCACCTTTGTAAAAAATCTTCTTACTGCTTTTGTCAAGCATTGAAAGATGCAAGGTAAATATTTTAATGTATTGATATTTGAAAAAAAAACACAACAACTTTGCTGAATCACTAATAAAATCTTACTTAATACATAATTTGTTACCTCGATATGGTTCATATTAGGATGTATCTTGCTCTCTGATACAGTTGTAGTTGATCCTTATACCAGCAACAGATATATTCTCAATATGGATGTTCTGCTTCCTTCCACAAACCCTTTCTTATCCATAGAGCAACTGAGAACAACTTTTTACATGCAAATAATAATACAGGTTCTATAAGAGCTGACTTTCTTGTGATATAGCAAAGGCCATTTGGAGGGGCTAAGTAAATGACATCATATTACTCAGTGTAACAAATATCAACTTCAAGGTGAGCTGGCTTTTACTGACATAACAATAAATAAAAGGCAAAAAATATAGTGAACCTTACAGTGTATGAAATGGGAAATCTTTAGAATGCAAAGTTAGACCTTGTTACCTGGCAAGAAGACACAGGGCTGATGAACGCACATAAGCTTTACAACTATGGGAATAGGCCAGACAGTTGTATGCTTGCAAATTATTAGCTAATAAACATTAATCTTCAACAATCCTGTCTATTAGAAGTGGAGAAATTAAATATATTGCTGAAATCTGTCATGTTTAAAAGCTTCTACAGAAGAAAAAATTTAGTTAGTCTCAAACACTTTAACTTACATTCTTTTACATCTGCTACTACTTCGTACTGTATCAAAGGAATTGGATTTTCTTTTGAAGGATTTAAGCCATGATAAAAGCAAAGAACATATTTGGAAACCATTTTTGATTTATTGTTTAGGAAGCCTCCTAAATCAGACAACCTCAGAACAAATTGCTGTATCCGAGACAACAGCACTATGATTTCTGCCTCCCTCCATCACAAAACAGGATAATAATTTATTTAAAGATTTTCTGTTTTGGAAATATCAAAAACTTAAGTAGAAGCCACCAAGTCAACCAGTGCACACATTTAGTTTATATGCGTATTCTCTGTTTGCAAGTAGTAAGTATTTGCTAGTTAAAAGAAAAAGTATTCCAAGCCTCTTTTCTTTCTGCACATAATAGTAAGTAACACATGAGTTCTGAGCAGTGGAACAACCCTTAGACAAATAGTTAAATGAAGGTCATATAGTATTCAAGAAAATAATTCAAAAAGACATTCAAGAAAATCATTTACCCCCAAACATAAAGTAAGATCTGAGTTGCTGGCTGGTTGGCTTAGATGTTTGAGCTGTTTCTTTGGTAAGCATATTTGGAAATAGCAACCTGAAATACAATTAATTTCATTGTATTTGCTAAAAATTCACTTCTTCATTTGATCATTCTATTAGGAAACTAACTTATTGGAATAGTCATAAAAGTTAAAGAAAGACAAAGTACAAGTTTATGGTCTGTTACTATCTAAATAAGACTTGTTTTGGAGCATTTTTTCATCTTGCAGACAGAAGCATAATGTCCAATGTTTGAAGGTGGAAGTCAGTAAAGTGTAAACTAGAAACACAAGGCAATTTTTTATTATGAGAAAAATTAACTATTGCAACAGTGTTCTAGCAGATACAATAATCTCTTTAATCACTTGGGAACTTTAAATCAAAATGGGGGAGTTTCCAAAAGATCATCTATGTGCCCTTTACAATAATGGATTGTGTGTGTAATCTGTATTGTAATATAGATTATTGTTTGCTACAGGAAAACTGGGTTAAATTTCTGATCTGTTTTGTGCAAGTTAGAAAACATGATTACATTACTGTATTCATTTAGCCTTCTAAAATTTGAACAAATATTAACAGGGTTCTTTAAAAATTTTATTTCTGTTTTGTAGTCTATTCAGGTCTAAAAATGAATATCATGATTGTGATTCAAATATCATCATCAGAATTCAAATGCCATTTAGTTGGTATGATCACTCAGACACCAAACAGAGAGCAGCAGCTACCCTCTGCCTTATGGTTTCATAACCCACAGGTAATTTGTAAATAACGGTGACTGGCTACACTAAAGCTTTTCCTTGTAACAAAAAGGAGACCGCTGAGGAAAGGGGAGGGAAGGCATGTAGGAATTCTGCACACTCCATTGCAGGTTTGGGACCTGTCTGTGTCAAATTATCATTTCCATTTTGTCTTGTGGTTGTAACCCTCATCGCAAATTAGACCACTTATTGTGTAGCAGCATCTTGACACCTAGCAAGGGAATGGTAATACTCTATGACAGAGCAATCAACAGCTGAGTTGAATCAGTACTGAGTGGCTCTTCCTTACTAGAGCAATGACATTCAGACTGGTAGAGCCATTAACTATGACTAAATTTGGAGACAAGGGTGAGGACAACAACAGCAAAGGCTTAGTGCTGAAACACTGACCTTTTCTAGCCCACTTCTAACTCTTAGTAAATAATCCAGGTGGGAAGAGAGCACATATTAAAAAAGAAAATTCTTCACTGAGCAAGGCAGGTGCACTAGCACCAGAGGCAATAAGACCAGGCAAAGAATCACAGGGCATTTTCTTGATCTAACTCAGATGCAGATCAATCTCAGGACTCCCAGGTTTAGCTATATCTAGTCCTGTAGACCACCAATCAAGAAAATACTGTTCTTCATACAACCAATGTTACTGCAAATACCCCTATTAAAGAACATATGATGAGGTGCTGAGGAAATGTTTCATTATCTGGTGATTCTCTCATTAATTTCACTGCTTTGATGACAGCAATAAGGTGTTTTTTTCTCCCTTACTACTTTCACAAGGAAGCAACTCACTTAGCTATGTTCATCAGAACACATTACAGCCGAGTGGAAGGGAAGTTTCAAAATGAAAAATGGCCAGCCGCTGTGTAACACTGTCATCTGCCTGTTGTAACTGGAAAACCCCTTCCTCATTATGACTTGAACTTTATATAGTCTATAGTCAAATATACATTTGCTCGAAGTAGCTCACTTGAGCATTTCTGTACTACCCATTCTTTCCAAAAAATGAAATAAATACTATTATCATAGTATGATAATAGAATGGTTAGGGTTGGAAATGACCTTAAGATCATCCAGTTCCAACTCCCCTGCTATTACATATTTAAGACAGTTATTCTAAAGAAACAAGCAGTATATTGTATAATCAAAGCAAATTTTATTTTGAGCCAAGTCACCTATGCCATTTGTTTATTAACTTTGTCAATTACAATGGGAATGTAGCGTGTTATGTACAGCAAAATGGTTGAAATGGTCCTTTTTGAATACTGAATACATAACTTGTAAACAGATGGTGACCATGGAAAACCATATATATATAAATTTAAAATATCTTAGTCATTAGAAAACGTTTTCATATAAATTCCTTTGCCAATATGCCAGCAAAGTTTCTATGTATAGACTTGTTTAAAATAAGTTTTCTAGTAAATGTGATTTATAATTGCATAATTATAAGAATTGCAGCTGTCTTTCTCTATTGTTCTCTGCAGAAACTGCAGTAAAGTCATCAAAGTCCACGAAAATCTCTTCATCTTATATGTATTGGGAAAAATCATTATTAAGTAGATGATATGAAAGGATAAAGACCTAATTGCATAGGTTGTGAAGCAGCACTTTCCTTAGAACAGGATAGGCCACAATACAGAATGACTACATGCAAATGCAAAATTAGGCCACTTAAATTTAGAAAATAAATTTTATTTTTCACAAAGAAAATATATGGCAAGAATACTGGCATGACTGGAATAAAACACCCTCTATTGTTATACTAAGTCAGACTGTCTCTTAACGATATTATGAAATCACTGGTTTTCAACTTCTTTCTCCTTCTGCACTAAATCTCTTCCTAATGTGCCACCAGTGAAATACAGGGAGTTTGCCAGGGATATACAGAGCTTGTTGCCTTTCAAAACTGTGTTTTGACATTTCAAAACCTCACTCACCAGTTATCCTGTCTGTCTCAAGTTTCTTAGCAATATTTCCACTGAGATCTGAATATACACAAGGGGATTTTTCCTGGTTAAAGATGCAAAAGAAAAGGAAGATCTGATCCTTGGATCAACAGTTCCTACTGAGTAATCTAGCCATTCAATCAGCTTGATCAATTAGCCATTACAGATTTACCCATTTCTTTTTCAAAAAATGACAAATTCTGCAAATCCACTAGAGAAGTATATCCAAGAATATCAATACACAAAAATATATGAGAAGCGAGATGACCACTTAAGAATTTCATTCTTCCAGTCCAATCAGTGTCTGCCTGCATTTTTTCTACTATTAAAAGTGAGAACATTACAGCTAAAAGTGGATGGTGGATGGTGATTTGTTCTGAAAATTAATCATTACCTTACATTTATCACATCACAAAACCCTTTTAGTATAAACAGATGAACTAAATTATTTCTTAAAACTTCCTAAATTATCAGACATCTGATCAATCATAGTAAGAGGAATGTCTTGCATTTTTGGGTGTCAGGTCTACAGTTCAGCCCCACTTTCTGTCATGATGCCCTCTTTTTAACATGTACTAACGTAAGCATCAAACTGATGTATCTGATGTGGAAAAAAAATAATGTTAATACTGCTTTATTGATCAGAGGACACATCCTGACTGGGTCAAGCTTTTGCAGTCTGCTGTAGGTTTGCACTGAAAAGATCATCATTGCCCTCATGAACTTACAAGCTTCTCTCACTGGAACCCAATGTGTTTGCCTGGTGAGAACCAGATAATCTTCCTCTCAGATTTCTGAAAGAAGTGTGCATGAAATTACTAAGTATGATACTTTTAGAAGAAAACTAAAAAATGTGATACTATTTGATTGGAAATGGTGAAAGGAAGACTTTATGAAAAATTTTGAAGGAAAGCTAAAAATCTAGAAACAGTGTAACACAGGTTAAAATGCAGCGTAAATTTACCAAAGCTGTATCCTGACAGAATAATCTAAAAAGGTAATCTACCTGATTGATAGACAAAAGAAATGCAATAGACCTCATCTTCATTAAAACTTACCAGAAAATCCTACATTGCAACACATCTGTCAAATTTAAGAAGATACAAAGATTATCAAGGAAATTAAGTCTGTCTTATGAGTGCAGTCTTTTGATCATGGACTTTGAGAGGAAATACAGTTGCTGTCTACAGTTAGATCAGGTACTGTATAAACTTGTGACTTAATGGACAAAGGGGAGTCAGTTGAATGAAGGAAAATAAAACCCAACCCAAACCAAAAGGTTACTTTTAAAAATCCCTCATTGATTCATTGTTCTTCCTCCTAGTGATTAGCTTTTACACAGACTCTTATAAATTTCATTGCCTTTGCTAGTTTTAAGAGCATGCTCAGGGAGTCTTAATTCTCTGGGGAAATCTTCCATTTGAATGCTAGTCTGTGACACTTTGACAAAGGTTGTTTTTTTAAAATAAAGTCCTGTAATTTTCAATGCTTTCTTTTTCTCAATATCTATGCAGATATTTTTGTCTCTAGTTACCACTGTCCTCATCAGTCTGGGTTTTCTACTTGGCTTCTGGGTTTGTTACTTAATAGCCAAGAGGGAAAAATGTCTTTTACTAGATGATAGTAACAGAGATGTAAAATCTCAACCATACTGAATTACACAAGTAGGTAAATAATGCATCCCTACCCAAATAGTCCTAAATATTCCTAAAAAACTGATTTAAACAGATTCAAACCTATTTCTCCTTCGTTAGTGATTTCTCTCTAAAGCCAGCATTCTATATCCTGGTAATTTTTAATTTTTTTTTAAAGAATGCATGATTTTATGCAAATATCTTTCAAAAACTGCTAGACCAAAATGGCTTGCAAGCAGGTTTAGGATTCACTACACGCATTCTGAAGCTATAACATTCTGACATATTAGTTCAGTTGGGTTCTGAATGGTTCACCAGTCTTCATTTTCCAGCAACTCAATGTTTATGGCATGTGCTCAATTGTTTTAAGGCATGACTAAAAAGTGTAAAACTGGTCTATGAAATCACTAGTCCAGAAAAAATTCTCTGCTCTGTTGAATTCAATAAGTAGTGTGTATATTCACTTTCTTTGTCTATTACTTTTCTTTTTTTAACCTTCAGAGATACCAATTTTCTGTATGCAAAATTTAAAGCGTAGAAAATACCTTTTTGGTTTTTTTTTCTATGTGAAAATGTGGATCTCTACAATAAATACAGCTTTGCAAAGCAGACCACAGAACTACCTCCTCAAGACCACTGAGAGAGGGAGAAAGAAAAACAGGGAAAAAACACATCTTATATCTGTATTTAGCATCCTACAGCAGGGAAAACCAATACTGAACAGATCACTGGAATTCAGAGTTTTGAGTACAAAAGGACATTAAAAGCCCATTTCTCTAGAATACCACATGCAAAAATACGTTTTCTTCATGGGCTTCTTCGATCTGTACATGATGAAAGCACATTGAAATAAATCTTTGAAATAACATTTCCCCTTTGGATGTTAACAGCTTTTTAAAATAATCTGTTTTTCTTAATGATGAGAGAAATACAAACTTTAAGAAAACCAGCAAATGTTTATGGCCATCTTAAACTAGTTGTACTGACTGTACCCTGTTGAACTGATGAATTATATCCATTAGAATTCTCTGGTCTAACATTCCTTCTTTGCTGAAATTTTCTGCAGTGGCAGTGGTTTCGCTGATCATTTAGGTACCTATTAAAGTAAGATCAAGTGAGATATGTCAGATACCCTTTTTGACCTCAGCTCTCCCTGATCATGAGGCAAACATAATAATAACAAAATAGTAATAATAATAATAATAATGGTAATAATAAAAGAGGAAACTGCATGAGTTGTAGAGTTGTGGGATTTTTCTAAAAAAACTACCTTTCAGTTGTATTAAAAGTGTCAAAATTGACTAAATGGAAAATAGATTTTCTCCTCATGATAAATTAAAAAAAAAATTAAAGGTAAATGAATTATTAGTTTCAGTACAGGTAGAAAGTATGATGTCTAGTTTTTACGCAGGTGTGCAAAGCAGGTATGTATGCATCACTCAAAATGGTGTCAAAATGGTTCCACAGATGACAATTACTTTCAGAGGAATGGCCAGGGACTTAATAAAAGGCTGAGACTTAGAAAACTAAAATGCTGGAGAAGCACATGAAAAATCTATATATTATGCAAAGGACTCTAGAATATTTAGGATGCTAAAAGTATTTCTTTAATTTGTCCCTTCATTTCTCCACAAAAGGTTTGCTGTAAAATAAAGGTTAGGTATCCTATGTTTAAAATTATATTTTAGCCAACAGAACCTATAAAGCACAATAAAGCAAAATATATTTGACTGCACAATATTGATTATACATGAAAGCACATCAGTTAGTGAAATGCAAAAACCAATAAAGCATCACCCCTGGCTGGGATAGATCTCTCTAGACACAATTTATTTTTACATTTAAACCAATTATTGGGCTTGTTGCATTTAAAAATGGGCACCATATATCCTTACAAGGGATTTTTTATTCAATCAAATCAATTGCATTGATTTCCATATTCCATATTAAACACCAATCTTAAATTAGAACTGACACATTTTGAAGGCCACAGTACAAGTTTCGAAGCAGAAATAAATTCTACAAGGCTTTCTTTGTGTGTTTTTATGCCTAAACATGAATACAAATATTGATTACATTTTAACACACTATTTATAAACTACGTCAATGTTTATTTCTTCCTAAAAATTCTCCAGTAATAATACAGACTTACAGAAACAGAATGCTCTCTGAATTTCCTTCTGTTGCAGTGCAATATGATAATGGTTTTCATTAGTAGTGGAATGACAGAGTAAAAATAGATCCTTAGGCATATTTGTTGATGAAAAAATTATGACTAAAAGGATGTATGACTAATATACTACTTGTCAAAATGCATATATAACAAGATTTATTTTCTTTGTGCATGTTACTAAAAAAATGTCAACATCTACCAGGAGCCTCACAAAGTTGTTCTCATTCGCAAGTGGTGTCTACAAAGAGAGGCAGCAAGACTGCCAACTCAGGGGCCATTTGCGTGAATGGAGCTATTATACGCAGATAAAGAAAGACTGATGCTAAGTATTCTCTTGGTTTAAGTCTTGGTCCTCTGAAGATGGTGTCAAAGTTCCAGTTTTGTACAGGGGTGAGTCTGTATTTATCCAGCTGTCTTTACCCCTTACTGCATCACCTCTCTGTGCCTGGTAGAAAAACAACCATGTTGCTTGGAAGAGACTTTTTGTTTCTCCCTGGCTCATCAGTTTCCCAGCTTGTAAAGCTCTACTCACATTGTTTGTACTTTGTAACTCCTTTATCTCAATAGTTTTCAATTAGCATTAGAAGCATTTTCCAATTCTCTGAGGCTTTCCAGAGTTTACACAGAGTTTGCATAGAAGTAAAATGAAAGAAACCAGACTTTAGAAATATCATCAAATATTCAAAATGTTCACCATCCTATTAACACTCCTCAATCTCTTTATATTGCTACATGTATACCTTGCAGTCAAATGAACAGAGTAAGAACCAAGGAGGGAATTTGTCAAATACTCCAAATAGCTGCATATCACTACAGATGATGACTGCTTGGATTTAGGGAACATTTTTTTGGCTGACAAAACATTCCAATGGGATAGATTAATCTATGTAAACCACAGAACTCAGCTGAAACTGCTGTTCAGCATTCTAAATTGCCACCTTCGTCTTCTTTGAGCACAAAAATGTGCATTTCTTCCTATAATAAAGATATTTTATAATAGCAATAAGGCAACTCCAGGGTGTACGGTTATCACGAGATAATCATACCCTGGAGGGATTGCAAATACTTGGCTGTGCCTCATAACACCCCATGTGTGTGTTTATCTCATGATAACCCTACTCTTTTGTATCTTATTGCCTAATTATCCTCTGCTAATGCAAAATACTAATTTTTTGTCTGAAACAATATGTGCAAGAATGCATTGCTAACAATCACTGGAGGACATTGACAAACAATGCTGTCACTACTTTGTACTCTCTTCCAGTAAGAAATTTACATAAAGAACTAACTTTGGATATTTCTTTCTAAACTAGTTCAAATCCTTTTAGGCAACATCAACTAAAATACTGGAAGCAGGCCAAGTAAATATCTAAATAAATTCCATATATATTCTCACAGTGATTTGTATGGTTTTACTTACATAAAATGCCAAACTTCTTATGGGTTTATATGTCTTTATGTTTTTAATTCTAATAAGCAGAATGTAGTTTGTGGCCTGTTACTTATGGACCCTGAAAAGATTACATTTATATCATAGGATATAATCTGATATTTATTTGAGGATATACTTTTTTTGTTGATATGTATATAGGAAGTAATAGCTACATTTCAGATAACATCAGGAGATATTCACAGACAGCAAAGATTCTCCCTGTCCCTTAAGCTGATGTAACTTTTGCTCATTGCATCATGAAACAGACAGAAGTTATAGGACCTATTTTCCACTGATGTTGAAATTTCAGATATGAAATATTTACAGATAATGTCCAATAATTCCTCAGTTAAATCACTGTCATAAAAATCACAACCGATCACAATCCATTGAAAATAAAGAAATGAGTTTCAATTTTTAACTGATAGACTTATTCTGAAATTTAGATTTTTAATATTATAAACACTGTAAAAGCTAACACATCAAAGTAGTATGTGTAAGAATTGTCTTTTTCTCTTTTAAAAAGAGGAAAGTTGTAAAGATTGAAAATTGGTTAGTGGTCAAATTATTATCTGACATATTAAGATGACAGTGACTGCACCAAATGTAGTGGAGAAAATGTTATCAAAATCCATAATAATATGTTAATCCCAGAGTTCACATTTTACAAATTTCATAAATTACTGAATGATTATTATGCATATATTTGCATATTAGTTATGTGAATATTCACGTATTAAAGCACTGTATGAGGTTTAATGAATTTAAAAGTGGGTGGTTTAGCTTTTTTTTCCCATAGGTAACAGAAAAGAAAAAAGAAACCTATAGACTATCCAGTAATGCCAAGTAAATACAAAACAATTTTTATGTAAAAAAAATAAGAGAAGGCAAACAGTATTTTTGAGAGAAATACATTTAGTACAATGCTAAAGACAATCAAAAATGCAAACCTGGGTATTCAAAATGTAAGATTTTATGCATCTATTTTATGTGGTTTTGTGTGTCTGTTTTATGTCTATATATATATATGCGTTGAACATTGAACAAAATTCTACTTCTAATAGCATCACCTGAATAGATCTGCATTCTTTGGACTCATTTCCTTTGTTATGAGCTGTAGTTAATGAAATCAAGATTTTTCCTCTTAGAATATCTATTTATACAAGCTGTTTCTATGTAAAATGCTTTCATGTTCCCTGTCATTCTACTCAACCAGCTCTTCTGAAAAGCATGCATGTTTATCTCTCTTAACATTGCTTACAGATCTCATTTCTCAGTCCTTTGATTATTTTAGATGGTGTTCTCTGAATTCTAGTTTCATGGTGCCAGTGGAAGGGAATTGCCTTAATACAGTTCTCCTCAGAAGTTGCTAGCTCTGCTGCTGTCTTGCCTGTGGCATTCTTGGCAGCACTTGCCAGTGTACATTCTTGGAAAAGAATCAAGGGGATTATTCTCAATCAATACATACCAAAAGTATTACTAAAAAAGACCACCAGTACAGGATGATGCTGGTATGCTTACCCCACACCAACCAAAGCAACTGTTGTTATAGAACAAATATCAGAGCTCACTATTTATCTTAATAGTAGATGACCTATAAAATTGTGTGAGGCAGGAAAAGGATCAGAGAGATAACTACATGCACTGAAATTAGCAGGATTTTTTCCCTACAGTGACCACAATATACTTATTAACAAATCCTTGAACTGATGTGAATATGCTACTGTGAATATGTCCTTCATAAAAAGATAGCTAGAAAGAGCTTTACAAGTAAAGAATAGTCCATCATGCTATCCTTGTTTTAAATTCTCTCCTTTTTTATTATTTATACCATTAAAATTAATCTTACTCTTCAAATTGGACACTGATATGTCAGCAGTAACAGAAATTTCTCTGGATAATCAGACAAAGTGCTTTGTGGACTAGAACACTGAAGGAAATACACCTGAAATCTTCTTGATCAATTGGCAAATGTGAAGAATTGGACTTCAGCTACTACACTGAGTTTTGAAAGCTGATCTGTTGTATCAGCTTTTCTGGAGAATTTTGCTAGCCTTTACCTTAAGCCACACCCTATAAACAGACTGAAGGACGACTGCCACAGAAACAACCTTCCTCCTGCTGGTATTATCATTAGCTGTTAGCTAATGTTTAAATACAACTAAATGAAAACAGACCACCAAGTTACAGAGAAAGGGTTTATCATTAAAACTTTATCATTTGTATTAGGAAAACGCATTTTGGGTAAGAAATATTTTACTTCAAAGAATGCTATAATGCATGTACAGCTCTTCTTGCAATTTTATTTCAGTATCAGCAAAGGTCTAACGTGACTATTCCTCACCTAAGCTTTTTGGGGAAACATATGGCATAATGAAGTCACTTATAATAATTTCTAATGGAGAAGTTCTGTTTTGACACTTTCCATTCTCTATGGTCTTTTTTAATTCAGCAGAGTAATGGATATATAAATGGTAATATTATATATTCTTTGTGATCAAATAATTCATTTTTGCTTTAGGCTGGATTAAAACAAAGACTAAATATTCTTTCACACTAAAAGCTCAAAGAGAGCAGGGTGGATTCTGGACCAGTTTGTTTCTTTATAAGTATTGCATTAAAAAGCTACTTATTATTAGATAATAAATATTATTTTGCTTTCTATAAGTTCGGACAGCTAAAAGATCTCATATTTCCTAGTTAAGTGCACCCTAACTATGAGTTAGGATGAAAACAGCTACAGGCTTTTATGCTGACTTCGCTGCTGCTGATGTGCACAAAGGACCCCGGTCTATTGAGCCAGCACTCCTGCTAGTGTCACAAATGAATGTAAGACAAGAGGCAGACAAGAGTTTACCCAGGCTGCAGATAGAAACAGGTCCACTTTGAGTAGGAGGGCTTCTGGGCAACCTCCGGAGATCCCATCTCATGCTCATTTCCATAATTCTGTAAGGAGAACTGTAGTCACTTTTAAGAATGTTCAGTCTACAGAAGGGTGGAACCTACCAGACCTGGTGAATTTAATTGTCTAAAGACTTCAAGCAGATTTTGGACTGAAATTGGGGACTTTTCAGTCTATTCCAGAGTGGAAGAAAGCCATTTCTTGCTTATTTTTATAAAATAAAACTCATGTAGTTTTGTTTTTTATTCATTTGGGACTTTAAAAATTTTTTTTAGAAGTATCCTTATATCTTTACAGAAGTTTTACAGTGATTCTTATTTGGCCAGTCTAACTTGTACACATTTTTTTCAACTAGCATTTGAAACAGAATGGAGTATAATAGGATAGACTATTTCAATTGGAAGTGACCTACAACAATCAGTTAGTCCAACTACCTGACCAGTTCAGGGCTGACTTAAATTTATTAAAACACATTATTAAAGGCATTGTCCAAATGCCTCTTTGAACACTGACAGGCTTGGAGCATCAACCACCTCTCTAGGAAGCCTGTCCCAGTGTTTGACCACCCTCTAGGTAAAGAAATGATTGCTAATGTTCAGTCTAGACCTCCCCCGTCACAACTTTGAACCATTCTTATGCGCTCTATCACTGGATGCCAGGGAGAAGAGATCAGCACTTCCCTCTCCACTTTCCCTTTCAGGAAGCTGTAGAGATCAATGAGGTCACCCTTCAGCTTCCCTTTCTCCAAGCTAGACATGCCCAAAGTCCTTAGCTGTTCCTCACAGGACATTCCTTCCAGCCCCTTCACCAGCTTTGTTGCCCTCCTCTGGACACATTCAAGGTCTTTCACTTCCTTCTTAAACTTTGGGGCCCAGACTGCACACTGGACTCAGGTAAGGCCTCTCCATTGCTGCAGCAGGATAATCACCTCTTTTGACCAGCTGGTTATACTAGGTTTGATGCTCCCCAAGATGCAGTTTGCCCCCTTGGCTGCTAGGGCACATTGTTGACTCACATTGAGCCTGCTCTCCCCCAGATCCCTTTCAGGAGGGATGCTCTACAGCCACACTTTCTCTCAGACCTGGCATTACTCTGTCCCAGGTGCAGAATCCAGTATTTGGACCTGTTAAATTTCCCACCAATGGTGATTGCCCAATACCCAGTCTACATAGACCCATCTGCAAAGGACTCTTGTCCTTTAAAGAAATCAACAGCACCTCCCAGTTTGGTATCATCTTGCTTGCATTTGTTAAGTTTTTGTCATAAGAAATCTTTATGGGCTTTTTATTGAACTATCTGTGGTTTTGTTGGGTTTTTTGTTGTTATTGGTTTTTTTTGTGTTGTTTTGGGTTTCTTTTTTCTGGACTGTTGTTTGGAAATGTAGTATATTGGCTCAATTTTTCTGTTATCCAAAGTCTTGTGTTCATTGGAAAGCCAGGAAATGGTAGAAGCTCAACTCTCTCAAGCCATAAACGAGACTAAAGAAAGTAGCTGTCTTCAAGGAATAATGTGAAATTGCTGTGACAACAGGATCTATCTGATAACAATTTTAACTGGTAGGATTTGCATGCTTAATAAGAGTTTACTCTCTTCCTGACTCCTCATAAGGTCAGTTCATAGCTGAAATCCTAGTTCCCCATTTACACTGATCAACCAGTGCCAATGGTCAAGACCTCATTATCAAAGATCAAAGAAAATTCTGATTACTGTCTAAATCTGATGGCTGCAGAAACCAAGTCAAAGGTTCTGATGGATTGTGATAAAGACCTGAAAAAGCAAATTAAACTGTAGGCAAATAATATAATAGATACAATATCTGAAGGCTTGCATTTCTAGTCATCCTCAAGTAACCTTCTGTGTGCATAAGTTCCCCATAGAAATGAAGATTGAACTATATTCTAGCCAGATTCCAGCTGTGAATATAATTTTTAAAACCAGGATCTCTTTAAGTTGAAGCAACTAGAATATTTTTCACCCTATAAACTTAAAAATATCCATTTAAAATGCTGAGATGGTATGCTTCAGTCGGAATACTGGCAAAACCTATAGACCCAAAAGATTCAGTGCCACAGAACATAATTGTGCTTCTTGTGACTGAACTTTAAAACAAATGGTTGCTTCTCCTGTGAAATCTCAAGTGTATACCAGATGTATTTCAGAAATTTGGGGTATGCTATCAGCACATTTGTGCTGCTGTCATACTACTTCAGTTTAAAAATATTCAGAGTCAGCATCTCCTATGAATATTACCAAAAAGTACATTTAATGAGAGTAATAGCAATGGCTTAAGGATAAGTTTTAATATCTTCTTTTCAGTGTGAAAAATGGATTTTGAAATATCTGAAGTTTTAATCTTAAAATGTTGCAGTTATGATTGTTAATAAAAGACTATTTTAAAAGACCATAAATTTTTTACCAAGGTCTTTCAAAATGAGAAACTCTGAATTTCAACTCTGCTGGACACAGATATGTGCTTAGCAGCTTACAAAGGCAAAGACAAAAAATAGATACACTTACATGTACCTCGCTCAGATTTGCCAAGTATGGATTTTCATCCTTGAGTCCTGCAGTAAAACTATACTCCTCTTAGGAATATTCCTTCAGTACAGCCAGGATTTTCTCTTATATTCTGTTAACCTTTACACGTGTTTACTATGTTGGTCTTATTTCAGCAAAGCATTTAAGCATATATGTAAATTCATTCCTTCCCAAAATATATTTAACTTTGTACTTTAAACATGTCCTTACTGCATTTCTGTCAGTGAAATATAAGCACCTGCTGAGGTACTGTTGTGGAACAAAGATCAGGTGAACGTACTGCTGACCATAATGAGAAATTAAAATCAGGGCCTTAATTAGGTTTTAAGAGATGAAAGACAACACTGTTTCTGAAGGGAATTGCAGACTTTAATACCAAATTCTGTGCTGGACATTGTAATACCAATACTCTGCTTTTTATACACAAAGGGAGAAAATTCAGACTGCTAAATTAAGATTAAATTAAGGTTATGGAGCTAGCATTAAAAAATTCCACTCCGCACTGCAAGAGCCATAACTCTGGGTAAAAGTTGGTCTTTTCTATTTGTGTGGTTCCCAATTCTGTCAGTATTCTAAATATTCAGGACTTTGATTTATCCTTTTACCGATATTTGTTATAAATGCTTCCACTCACATTTTCATCCTACTTTGCTATTAGAAACAACCCAGAGACAGGATAAATTTTTCCATAGAATTGTATATGCATGGTACACAAATACCCACATTTTCCATCACTCTTCCTACCAATGCTTCAAAATGCAGACTTCCTTACTTCCAGGGATTGCCAGAAAGTTTCAATTCCTCTGAATGCATGATTTTCACAGCAGATATCCTGAAAACATTGGAGTTCATAGAAACCACAGGGCTGCTATGATTCCTCTAAGATGTTCAGCAGAACCACATTCCTTTGAGTGAAAAGTTACTCCTTGTGAGACAAATATTGTTCCAAAATAACAAAACTGACACAGCAGTAAAAAAAACAAAACAACAAAACCAACATGGCAGTAAAAAACCCAAAACAAAACCACTGCAGCAGAGGCTTCTGAAGGTTATCTTAAACACAGATTTTCACTGTGTCTAAGTGAAAAAGAAATAAAATTTATTCTGCACAACACTGCCATTTCTAACTTTCTGATAAGTAAATGAGTGGTCAGAGAGAAATGTGTATGGCATTGCTGCTCATCTGCTCTCTGTTCAACTGGTCTTTGCTAATCAGAGTGGAACCAGGTGCACAGTTGAAAACACAGAATGAGAAAGTCTACAAAAGCATGGGGGAAAAAACGAAAAAGAAAAACCAAACAAAAAAAACCTCAACTAGCAAAAAAGTATTTCTGTTCCAAATTAAAATCCATGGTTTGAGAAAAATATGTAAAACTGTTTTTCAATATATGGACATTTCCATTAAGATGTAGGATTCACCAGATTAACAATACTGAATAAATAGACTTAAGATAGTACACCGAAATTTTTCTGTAGTGTTCAGTGTCTGGAATGACTTCCTAAACATTGAAAATATTTCACTTCAGCATCTGGGACCAACATCCTTTACTTCCATAGAATAAATACACCACAACTTGAATTGGTTAGTCATAAACCTAGTTGGACTTCCCAGCATAAGCCTATTTCTGACCCCATTCCTTCAAAAATGTTCATGTTCTTGCTTCTTGCTATATTACATTAAGGAATAGAATGTGCCATTTTATAATTTATGTTAGAAGATTTCATCTGATTTTGCATGCTAAAAAGTGATGCCTCCAATTTTATCTAGCAATTGTTGAAGTATGATTTCAAATCATACGGCTGAGTGAGGATTACAGTCTATGTTAGTCACACATCTTCAGACACATAGTTGCAGGTATTTTCTGCATAGACATCCTTAAAATGGGAAGTGCTTTTCTGGGTGAAGTGAGATTTAGACACATCTATTTTAGAAAAAAAAACTGCTGAAAAGAAAAATACCTTCTTTTGAGCAGTGAAAATCCATTTGCATTCTTAATTTCTATGATTTCATTCCTTTAACATGAGTTTTGAAGAAGAGTTTAATGAATTAAAATGTAAACAGTTACTACCAAGATCACTAGACACCAGAGAAAGAATACTAGCTGTGTTCTAATCCCAGAGGAAAACCTTGTTTAAGTGATGAAACCCTTACTGTGGAAATCTTGGAAATCTCGGTGGGTGGAATCCCTCATTGTCAGAACTTTCAATAAAAAAGCAGCTGCAGATTCTGAAAACATTAAATAAAAATTGCCAACAAGCTGTCTTACCTGTGTGCAATCGACAGAAAGGAAGGGCAAACAAGAACAGGTAGTGTTTGTACATCAGTCAAAACTCTGACAGCTACTGTGTAACATTTGACAACACTGACATGTGCTGTACTCCCTAAGATATTCCTCTAACTGAACCATAAAAAGACAAATAAATTAGTAATAGTACCTCACCTGTCAATGTCCTTTCTTGCAGACTTCTCACACTGTTGATTAGCATTGTTTGAAGTGATTCATCGATACATTTATTTTCTGAGGAAAAAAAGAGATACTGAATTATTTTATTACTTTTATAAAACACAGCAAAATAAGAGGCACTTGCTTCCTCATGATGACTTATTCATTTCTAGAAAAAGGACAGACAAAAATCAGCATAATGCTTTTCTACAGATCAGATTTTGCCTCCATTCTGCTGTGTTGTAGATGAAGCTTCCTTAACCAAACCAATATTCCCATATGAGAAAGAAATCATACAGTCAGACACTACTTGTCTGATTTTGTCCATACATCTGCTGCACAGCAAGCCAGGATAATATTTTTTCTTTTTCTTTTTTTTTTTAACTAGAATACTCTTGTCAGTGATTTTATTTTCTTACTTTATCTTTTGCAGCTTAAGGCATAATTGTTGTGAAAAAGAATGTGACTGGAAGAGCTCTGAGTGTGCTAATGTGTATTAATGGTCTTGACGAGCCTCACCCAGAGCCCAGCCCATGGGCTTCCTCTGAGCTCAAGTGTAGGCCGTGCCAAACAGAAAGGGAAATAACATGCAAGTAAGAGGAATATTTGCACAGGTCTTTAAACCTTTGTTGACATTAAATTTTGATGGGATGAATAACTGTGCTGTGGGCTTCAATTGCATTCAAGTCAAAGTTTGTCATTAGAAAAAAAAAAAATAATAAGAAGAAAAAAGGCCCTGAATAGATAGCATTTTTTTCAGGGCATCTATAAATAGACATATGCAGCCATTCATACAGACTGTGGTACTAAAAATATGGTTTATTGGTTAAAAAGTAATGCATGCAAATTAGGTGGTGCTGGTTTAGCTTTCAGCGTATAATATAGGGATTGTGTCTTGGAATTGCCATAAAGCATATAATATATATACAGTTTACAGACACCCATTTCTTACCTATGTTTTATATTTGTATATTATGCAGTGGCTCTAGGCCGACACAGGAAACTCCCAAACCAGTCTGAACCTGAACCGTCGATAAAGCCATTTTGTCCCTTTTTCCCTTGTTCTACTCAGAAAGCACAAAGGCAATTCTTTTCTCCTTTTCTTTCCTTTTTTTTTTCTTCTTTTAATAATAATTCAAGTTCTCCAAAATATATTTGTCTGGCATTTCAATCCTTTTGCTTCTATCATATATTCAGCCTTTGCCACATATCCTTCTGTTTAATAATCATTCAGGGCATGTAACCAGCCTTCTGCTTCCATTTTTTCTGCTAATCTCTGGACTACATTATTGTAGTTGGACAAACTAAATAATCCTGATCTGCTTGGCTTATACAGAAAAGAAAATATTCACATTTACAATATTTCTATTCTGTTCTTTTATGACTTGCAGTATCACCCTGAGGAATAGAGAATGCTTTTGAGAGTAGCATGTCACATAGATGCTTGACCACTGCTGCAGAATTCTGCATCATTGTGCTACATCACTTAACTAGTGCATCTTGGAAGCACAACCTTTCTCATCATTGAGAAATATCATTCTGTATAGAATAATAAGCTAAAAAGTCATTTACTTCTTCCACTGGGTTGTGGAATGCTGCTTGTATGTTTAAGGGGTTGTGCTACTATTTAGTAAGACATTATTTAAGCAACTTTTATTCAGTTGTTGCCTGACTTTCTGTAGTTTTTCTCACCCACTATCTAGTATTTATTATCTTTACAGAAACTTCATCAAATCACACTAAAGCCACTGAAGTAATGGTATATCATAGTAATCACTGAAAGCAGAAATGTCACAGTCAGAAAATATAGCTACTTACTTATAGTCTCAAATAAAATATGTGCATACTACTGTGATTTACATGCTCCTGTTTCACAGTCATGTTTAGCTAACACTTCTACAGCCACAGCACAAAAGCTGTGTAACTTGTTCTTATCCATACTTGGTAGCTTATGGCTCTTCTAGATTTACTGTCCCTCAAGTAAGTAACTGTTTTCAGTGTAAAAGCAGGATGTAGTACACACTTATGTGTTTCCTTTATTTAAATTCAGTGGGAGCATTCATCTGGTCTCTGGAACTATGAAGTGTTCCCAAATTTCCTTGTCATGGTTAGCCTGTGCATCCAGTTCTTTCTCAGATGTCTTATAAATATTTTCAGATAGCTACATTATGAGATTTTAAAAGTTTCTCATAATTAACAGTTGGTAAGCACAGTAATCAAAATGAACGTGACGAGCAAGTGAAAAACATTCACTTAGGCATCAGACTGAAATTTTAGGAACTTTAAAACCTTTGGGCAACCTGTTTCAGTGCCTCACCACCCTCACAGTAAAGAACTGTTCTAGTTGAAAATGTTCTAGTTGAAAGACATTCATTGGAAAGTATGCAAAAAGCAACTTCTTTCTAGACCTTTTCACAATTATGTGCTCATCTCAGAATGTTTATAAGCACAAAACAACAAATATATGACCTTTTTGAAGTGGTTGATTTAAAAGGTTGATTCTCCTTGAAGTAATCTTCCGATATTGTGATATTTCATGTAGAAGTTTTGAAAAATTTGAAATTATTTTACTTAGCAATTAAGGCAATCATGACAATATTTTGAGGGTGTATACGGTGCAATAGGTGCTACTTATGTTTCATTGGCTAGAGAGAATGGGCTTTATATATCTCACTTGAACCTGCATGGTAGAATTTTAGATTCATGTAAACGAAGCAAAAGACATCTTCAAGATAGTCATCATCACTCTTACCTAGATAGAGGGAATGGTGCAGCAGGACACAAATAGAAAAATTAAATAGAAGTTCTCTTTCTTTACCAGACAGATAATGCAGCTGTAAAAGTTCTTGGCCAGCTAACAGCTGTAAGGAATTATGGTTTAAACATGGTTTAACCCCAGCTTGCAACTAAACCTACACAGCCATTCACTCACTCCCTCGCAGTGGGATGGGGGAAAACTGGAAGAGTGAGAAAACCATTAGGCTGAGAAAAAGACCGTGTGATAGACAAAGCAAAAGCTGTGCATGCAAGCAAAGCAAAACAAGGAATTCATTTACCATTTTCCATAGGCAGGCAGGTGTTCAGCCATCTCCAGGAAAGCAGGGCTTCATCACCTGTGACATTTTTTTGGAAAGGCAAACACCACAACACCAAATATCACCCCCTTCCTTCTTCTTCTCCCAGATTTATATGCTGGTCAGGACACCATATGGTATAGAATATGTCTTTGGTCAGTTGGGGTCACCTGTCCCGGCTATGTCCCCTCCCAACCTCTTGTGCACCCCCCACTTACTCACTGGTATGAGAGGCAGAAAAGGTCTTGACCCTGAGGAAGCACTGCTTAGCTGTAACAAAAACTGTTACTGAAATATCCCTGAAATACCAACACTATTTTCAGCAGAAATCCAAAATGCAGCACAATACTAGATATTATGGAGAAAATTAACTCTGTCTCATCCAAAAGCAGCATAAAAATATCATGCATAATATTTATTTTAGGAGGTCAGTATATGATTAGTTATTAGGTATTACTAGTGTTCTCTTAAAGTCACAAATATGATGACAATTTCTGAAAAGAACGAAAACCAAAAGATAGTAAATTAAATATTGCACGCTTTATGAAGAAAAAGTAGTTTTCAATATCAACTAAAAAAAAGAATTGAGAAAAGAATGAAAACCAGAAAGACCTCAATTGCTTTTACCTAACGTGAGATTTTTCCTCCCCATTTTTAAGAAGATCATGCTCAAGAAATTGTTTGAAAACCAATTCCAAGAAATGTTCTGGTCATCTCTTCCATGGAGCTCTTTTTTATTTTATGAAGGGGTTTTATTTATGTTAAAAAACTGAACATCAGAGATTAATTACTTGTGAAGTACATTTGATAACTCTGAGGATTCTTTGGATGGTAGTGGAGGCTACCCACTGTATAGCAAAGTTGTGTAAATTTAATTATAACACAGCTATTTCGCAGTGCCAGTTCCATGATGATGGATTTCCTTGTTTTTCATGCCTCTTAGAGCTTATCGATTCACACTAGAAAGAAAGCTAGGAACATAGTGTCATTTATACATCACATTACAAATTCATCTATGATATATCTATTGATGTCGGTAACCAAGAAGAGAATTTGATTTTGATAGTCTAGCTTTGCCCCAGAATAAAACCGGACTGTCCCTGATTCATTTCTGTTGTAAAAATGTGCATTTTGATGGGAAGAATTCAGAACAGTTTTGGACATAAGGATTCTACTAGTAGATATAGATCCTTATGCAACTGCTTGTGGGCATGGAGATATTCCTAAGGTTTATTTCTTTGATACTTTCAAAATCAAATGAAGATGAGTTCTCCTTATTCAGGCTTCCATTTCTTTGTTGTTAAAAGGAGTGAAATGTTCTCTAGTCTCTTTAGAATAGATTTAAGTGAGAGGACAGTAGAACTGATGGAGTTTTTTTTAGTTTATATGTCTTTGCAAGAAAAGCTTAGTTATATCTGACTGAAAATCAAGGGCCATTCAATCTTGGCCTGAATGTACTGGACCTCTGTAACCTTTCACTGAATGTAGGAAAGATAAATCACTTAAAATTCCTCCACTATCATTTTCCTAATAATATGTAGGATATAGACTTCTACTTGGGAAAAGAAAGAATGAATTTCTTCCCAGTTGTCTTAACAGTCCAAAAAAGATGCCACTATCCACTTGTTCTTTATTCAGTCATTCTCCAGCGCTAGAGAGCAACACCATACTATCTTGGCGTGGACCTGTTCAGCTTCCTGTGTGCCACAGTTTAGCTCCCTTCCCTAATCTGTACCTGTTGCTCATCATGAATAGACAAATGACAGAAGTTTAAGAGAGAAACTAACAGTTCAAGATTTTAACTTGTGCATGCTATGATTTTTCACGACCGAGGGTTTTACCTGAAAGCGCACTTGACATGTTGAAGTTCTGGGCTCTGGAAATTTATCCTAGTCCGGGTTGAAAAGGTAATTCCCATTGTGTGAGTCCTTGCAATTCCAGATAGTTTTTAGCACTAAGAATGTTGTCCGGAAGAAAACACTTTTCATGTTGTGCAGTGTGACATCAGTAACCTTAATTGTGAGTGATACTTTTTAGCACATTCTAATGGAGATTCCCATACATCCTATGCACTCAGACACCTCTATATCTGAAGCCACCACTAGCAGATGAAAAAACTGAAGCAGCAAAGCCTAGATACACCCCTTTTAAACATCAATGCAATCATTTCAGTTAAAAACACAGGTATCTGTTACAGACAGTGGAAAACTGGCTTGTTCCAGAAGGTTTTTGAGTCCTGAACTGATTCAAACTACAGTTAGGTGCTTCAAGAGTTAGGCAGGATGAAATTGGGCACCAAAGATTAAGTCACTTAACTATTCTTTAATTCTCAAAGTACTACAGAAGATATGCAGCTGAGTCAGTTCTAATTGCCTTCCTTTTTCTTCCACAAATCATCCAAATGGAAGAAAAAGATATGGGTATGGATGTGACAGTCCTAACAAAGCTGAGGCTTCCACTCTGAAGCCAAGACATATTTCAATTATAGCTTCCCAAACCACAGCCTCTAAAATGACAGTACATCTGGTAAGGAACAATAAATCCCCCTTTGCATTTAAAACTAATACTTAAGCAGCAACAAATAATTTTTAAAAGGTCTTTTTAATTATTCTCCATAGTAACCTTTTATTTTAGGATCACCGTATGTACCCCCTTAGCTAGCAATCTCACTTTAAGTTTGTATGCCACATTAGGTCCTTATTGTTCTGGATTGCAAAAGGATGCATTAAAATGCCACATACTTTGCTGTTTATGTTTCCTTGGCAAATACAAGCCAACAAAACAAAACAAAACAAACAAAAAACAACACAAACACCACCACACCATACCCTTAACAGTGATTGTACTAAGGTTACTTTTTCATTTTAACAAACAGAATAAAAGCCTCACAAAGCTAATAAAATGCAGAGCAGAAGTGTTACTGGACAGAAGTTTTCAGAGAGGAAATTGTAGAAATTCAGACTTGTTTGCTGTTGACATCACAGCATGAATTAAATTACCAGTTACTAACACAATACCAGAAATAACTGTCTTCTGTTTTTTATTAGGCTACTTCATCTTCCACTTACATTGCAATTATAGGCTTTAATATCTGACGTTAGCTAGGATTTTGGTCAAGCTATACAACATCAATACTTGAAGATAAGGTCCCTGGGTTAATCAGATGGAAATAATTTCTGGAATTTTTAGCTAATCAAATTTGTACATACAATCAAGTTATTATATTGCCACAGTAAGTTTTTGAACAGATGTCTGATTGCATAGAAACCTCCTTTTGGTATTTAAATCCTCCTTGTTCAGTAATCAGTAACACAGGTTATTAAAACACACTTTTTCAGGTGACCTAATTAAAGCATTCAGTCAAAAATAATCAAAGCATTCACCCTTCTACTGATGAGGATTTCCAGCCTCTAAATGCCGCCCTGATGAAAGCACAACATGAAGAAGAGATAAAATTATGATATCTGCTGAGAAATTAGCCCTAAGCATTTGTTAATAAAGGTAAATAGGATTTCATATACCAACATGTAAACTTCCTAACTGTGGATTCTCTTTTATTGCCTTTTTCAGCAGGTAAAGCAGACTGTTAAAATTATCATCCTGGAATTGTTGCTTAATTCATCGTTAAGACTTTATAATAATGGAAAGCCTAGGAGTCAGACTGAGGGCTTTTCATAACTTAGCTGTCTCCTGCTTAATCTATGATTCCCTGCAGCCCTGACAGACTTTTGTTAAATACAGTCTTAGTCTTCCTGTAGTTAGAGAATGTAGTTTCTGGGTTCTGAATGCTGCTACTCAATGGAAGATTCCCTGTGCACCTGGAAGCAGCAGTAAGGCTTACTCTGTCCTTTCAGATTTGGATTTATTGCCCAGTGAGATAAAAAAAAGATTCTTTTCACAATGTTTAAATAGCAAAGATCCTATTCAACCCTGAAAGGTCATCCAGACTCTGCTTTTCAGACTGTTCTCTGAAGGTGCATTTTCTTCGTTGATAGCAAGCCTAAGAGAAACGGTATTCCTCACTTTACATTTTCAAAAACATTTTTCAATTAGAAAAAACTGATTCATAAAAATCTGTGAGAAATTATTTGAAAATTAATTTAGATTGAAATCCTGCAATTTTCATTTTTTCCTTGTGTTTTTTTTTTTGTTTGGTATTTACACCAGCAGGAGAATTGTCAAATTTTATTTCTTTTCCTTTCTCACACTTTATCTCTTCACTATGACCTTTCTGGAGAAGGTTGGGGGGAGAAGAAAAAAAGAAATAATTAGTTAAACTGTAAATAAAAGAACCAAAGTTGTAAAACTCCAGTTCATATAATAATGTTATCCTTTTAATATGAGAGGAGCCAGATCTTTTTGGAGCCTTAAAAACTACACCAACAATGAACCTCTGTAACTGAAATGTTAATCAACTTTTAAAGCATCTCATTTTTAGTACAGTTAAAGAGAAAATATTTTATTTAATCTGAAAATTAAATGAGAGCTGGAACATACGTGTCCTGGGTTCAGCAGTAGCAGTCATTTTTCTCCTTCTTAGTAGCTGGCGCAGTGCTGTGTTTTTGACTTTCGGCCTGGGAACAGTGCTGATAACGTCGATATTTTTAGTTGCTGCTCAGTAATGTTTACTCTGACCAAGGACTTTCTGAGTCTCATGCTCTGCCAGGGAGGAGGGGAAGCTGAGAGGAAGTAGAAACAGGACACCTGACCCAAACTAGCCAAAGGGGTATTCCATACCACAGCACATCATGCCCGTTATATAAACTGGGGACAGTTACCTGGAAGAGCTAGATCACTGCTTGGGTCAGGCTATGTATCGGTTGGCAGGTGGTGAGTGCTTGTATTCGTTTCCCTTGTTATTTCCCTTATCATTATTATTATTGGTGGTAGCAGTAGTGATTTGTGTTATACCTTAGTTACTGGACTGTTCTTATCTCAACCCATGGGAGTCACATTCTTTCGATTTTCCTCCCCATCCCTCGGGGAGCAGGGGGAGGAAGGGGTGGGGAGTGAGAGAACAGCTCCGTGGTTCTGAGTTACTGGCTGGGCTTAAACCACAACAAACCAAAAACTAGATATTGGTTTTTACATGGGTGATCATTTTTACTGAGTTTATATTCACCACTGCACAAAAATAAAGAGTTTAATGGATTTGCACAGAAAAAGAAACGGAACTGATATGGCTGCACTGTATCTTACGTTAGTTGAACAGAGAGCAACTGAACAGCTCATTCATGAGATGCATGTTTGTAAGATACTGTCATCTTGTTTAACTCTTCTGTGACATTTTGTATAGATATTTCATAAACTGTCACATCAGTTACAAGCTAGCTAACATCTTATTAAGAATTTTGCATAAAAAGGTACAGGTTAAAAATATTTATTCTGCATATACACATTCTTTCTAAAGGCTGGCTTCTTTTCTGACATAAGCTTTTAACAGCTCTGTGTAAAACAGCAATATAATGCTCTGGAGCCATTCAAAATGCCCAATGGCAAGAAGTGTTTCTTTCTAACATCAGAATTACATTAGACTTGAAACTTGGTTTGAGAGTATCTTTGTTTGAGGTTTTGCTTGCTTTGTTTTATGGAGAGGCAATATTACCAGCTTGTACAGTAAATTAACAGAGCAGACCTTCAGAACCCAGACAGCATTCCCATTCTGGAGTACTGGAAAAAACACCAGCTAGAAAAAAGACTATAAGCTTTCTGTCGTCTGTGTGCAAACTGAGTCCCTTTATACTTTTGGTTAGTTTATAAAATATTAAAAACAAAAGTTTGTTTTGGAGGGAACTGTATTTCCATCCACTAACCTCAATACCTTGCAAGCTCATTTTAGACCTACACACCTACCTACATTGTGCTGGGAAGTAGAAGACTCTACATCTCAAAATTTATCCTCTAGAAACCCTGATCATACTATAGTCTTATTGAAAATCGTTATGAATATCAGAAACTTGATTCTTCCTTGGCATGACCTTTTTTAACATTTTAAATTTAACTTTCTGAAAACTATGCAGGATGAGGAGAAAATAAATACTACTAATCCCACTGTCCAGATCTTATGTTGCTTAAAGTATATAGTATAGGTTTTAAATATAAGCTCTTGAGTCCTGCTAGCCCTAAAAATTGAATACTATGCATCAAACTTAGTTGTGTTTTAGGGCTGACATATTTGCTCACCTACAGGCTCTCCAAGTAACGTAGCTGCAAACACTCCTAAGGTGGAAACTTCGGGTGAATGTTAGCAATATCCAGTTCATCTTCAACCTTGTTCAAGCAACTTTTACCATGTCTTATAAAAATGTTTCACTAATACATAATCCATGTAATCCTTGACTTTGGAAACTTTGGAAATAGATTGCTAAATATAATTTAGATTATTCTGAGATTTCAGAAAAAAGTCACAATGTAGAATGGAAAACTAGTCTATGAGTATGCTTTTAGAAGCTCTATATATACTCAATAACAGGTGTAAATTTTTCACGGGAAATTCCTTGAATTTTTAGTTGTGGGAAGGTCTGAAACTTTTAGACTGAGGTTTCAATTTTTGGTTGGCTTTATGTTTTTTTCTTCTTTATTTTGCATATTTGTTGCTAAGAAGTAGCAATATAGCAATTAAAAATTATTAGCAATATATGTTTCAATTAAAAATATAAACTTCCTGTTGAAAAGAAGTTCATTAACACTGAATTCACTAACTCTTGAAAGGATGAAAAAGTTCTGAAATGTCATACTTCAACATTTTGATATGCTTAATTTTAGCTTTACATTTAAAAAAAAAAAATTAAATCAGAATTTAAACCAGCCCAATAGATTACAGCAAATGTTTTTTTAGCACTTTCTGAAGCTTTTTCTCTTGGCCTGGTTAGAACCATTTATTCTTGAGTCCCATTTAGGGTTGTAAAGGACCCTAGGAGACATTAAGAACTGGAAAATCTGCTTCAAGGTCTTCAATTAGTATCTTACATTTTAAAGCTTGGCTAGTAGAAGAGCATGGGTTGAAAATGGTTAATAAATATATGAAAAAATATTTTCTGTCTCCAGAGAACAGTCTTATTGATGTGGATTTTTATAAGCACTTTGCGTGTATACATGCGGGAAAAAAAATCACAAAATCTTCTCTAGCTCCTTAGCTGTATTTGTTTGCAAAATGTTTGCATGATGTACAAAATCTGCATATCTGGGTGCAGAGTGATCATTTCCCATCTTAAGTCTTGTAGACTATTGTCCTGGGTTCAGCAGTAGCAGTCATTTTTCCCCTTCTTGGTAGCTGGTGTAGTGCAGTGTTTTGACTTTCAGCTCGGGAACAGAGCTGATAACAAGGATGTTTTGGTTTGGCCAAGGACTTTGTGAGCCTCATGCTCTGCCAGGGAGGAGGGGAGGCCAGGAGGAAGCAGAGACAGGACACCTGACCCAAACTGACCAAAGAGGTATTCCATACCACAGCACGTCATGCCCAGGAGGTAACTGGGAGTTAGCCGGAAGGGCTGGGAGACTGCAGGGTTGGAGGAGGTATAGGTCGGAGCTTGGTCAGAGCTTGGTCAGGCTCGGGGGGGCAAGTTATCGGTCGGTTGGTGCTGAGGTGTTGTACTCTCTTCCCTTGTTATTTCCTTTATCATTATTATCACTGGTGGTAGCAGTAGTGATTTGTGTTATACCTTAGTTACTAAACTGTTCTTATCTCAACCCGTGGGAGTTGCATTCTTTTCGATTCTCTTCTCCGTCCCTCCGAGCAGCAGGGGGAGGGCAAGAAAGGGGGGGAAGTGAGCGAACGAATTACCTGACTGGGTTTAAACCACGACAACTATTCATGAGAAAAAGTGTGTAATTAAGTAATACGCCCTCTTGCCTGATCCTAATTCCCTACTTCAAGTTGAGAAGCACACAATGCATCTCTTACTTCTTTGTCCACATTACAAATGGTCTGCAATAGCACCTGTGTGCAAGTTTGTGCGTATGTATCTACCTGCTGATACACACCCACATAACACATGCCTTGCACTGAAATTACTACTAAGTAGTAGGTCAGATTCACCAATAAATTGCAGCTGCTTTGTACTGCTCCATCCAATATAAACCACCTTTATGCAAGTCTCATCTGGCTCATTCAGATGGGTTTACAACTATTTTATCTTGGTGACACCACACAAATCAATCCACATATATTGATGAGACTTAGCCAATACCTCCTCAGAAATTACCCAAAATGCATAAGAAAATCTAACCTTTCAACAATATTTTGGCCATCCACCTTAAAAATCAGAATCTGAAGAGATAAGGTCATATTAGTGAAGATAGCCGGTAAAGGTTAGCCGTTTCATCTGTAAGAATTTACATCTGTAAGAAAGTACATCTGTAAGAAATTAAACTCATGAATATAGGTCAGCACTCTAATCTCATGTCTAGTTTAATCTGATCCTAAAAAAAACGGACAACTTTAAAATATTAAATTTTTTTCCAAGTGAAAATCCACTGTAAAGCTCATGTGAAATTAAAATATCTAAAAAAGGGATGAAATCCATTTTGTTAGCAAAACAAACTTCATCAGAGAGAATCTTGTAAATGATCTGTAGCTTAAAAACATATTTCTGCCTATTCCTGAAAAGGATCTTCATAAGATCAGAGGCCTGTAAAAAAGCAGAACCTTTCAACATCTGTTGCTGTGTTGCTTGAAGGCAAGACAAAGACAAATTAATACCGTATGTGGAGGAATATGATTCAAAAATTCAGAATTGTTGGAATTTTCAAAAATAGGTTGTCAGACTTGTATAAAAAATAAAACCAAAGATAAAGGATTTTTTTTTAATTCTCATCCTGAAAAATTAAGAAATCCCTCAATCAAAAAATAGAAAAGTATCGTTAATATATAACATAAAATATCTATTACATTCAAGGAAGGAACTGGTGCATAAAATAAAAGAGCAAGTCTGAAAAGAATCATATAAAAAAGTACTGAGATTGAATGATGTCTTAGAGGAATCAAGACAAAATAACATAAGAATATTCCTATTTGCCTTTGGCATTTTTATTTTTGCCTAGTTTTGAGACATGGTAACATTTCAAAAAACTCTTCTGTCAGGAAAGGTTAAGTCCTAGGAAGGTTATGTCCTAGGCTATGGCTTGTAAATGTTTCTTTTCTTCTACAGAAGAGTCTTCATTTGTATATTCCCATAAAGAAACAGACAATTCAGGTATCATGGGCTTACATTACATTTCATGAGCAATCAGGTTACAGGATAGCAACAGAGCAAGATGATGACGTACAAGAGTTGCTCAAATTTCATGCATCAGTACATACTGGCCTTTTCAGATTACCGTCCTTGTAGCTTCACTTTATGTTCTGTTGCAGTGCTGCCCTCCAGATATCCTACTCGAAGGATACCTCAGCCATGTGTTCTTTCTTAGCTGTGGGTCCTTACCTGGAATGTGCAGTCATTTATTTTCCCCTGTTGTACCAGACAGAGGTCAGAATTTGCTCAAAGATATTTGTTCTGATAGAACAATGTGAATATCCACCAGCGTTAAATGTAATTGTAAATGTAAAGCTTTTTTTCGTCTGGAGTTGCTGTAAGACAGAAGAGATGCAGAAGAGACGGTTCTCCTTGATTCTTTCAGTCAGGGATATTAAACTATCCGACTGTTTATAGAATACAGTGGTAATTACGATAATGCCAAATTGAGGGAAAAGCTTAAGATCTTTTAGTTAGTTTAACTGATTTTGAAAATTGATGAAAATTTGGGCAAGAAGAAATGATATTTGGCTCTTAAAAAAAACATAAGTGATGGAAAAGTATCTTTAATAAAATGGTGTTCAAAACCCAAAGTTCACACAGTAAAGAAGAACAAATCAACATTCTCTGATGTTGCTAGCAGTCATAGACTTATAGAATCATAGGATAGTTAGAACTGTGAAGGACCTTAAGATCATCTAGTTCCAACCCCCCTGCCATGGGCAGGGACACCTCACACTAAACCATGTGACCTAAGGTTCTCTCCTATCTGGCCTTGTACACTGCCAGGGATGGAGCATCCACCACTTATTTGGGCAACCTACTTCCTTGCCTCACCACCCTCACAGTAAAGAGCTTCTTCCTTATATTTAACCTGAACTTCCCCTGTTCAAGTTTAAACCCATTACCCCTTATCCTGTCACTACAATCCCTAATGAAGAGTCCCTCTCCAGCATCCTTGTAGACCCCCTTCAGATACTGGAAGGCTGCTATGAGGTCTCCATGCAGCCTTCTCTTCTCCAGGCTGAACAGCCCCAACTTTCTCAGCCTGTCTTCACACAGGAGGTGCTCCAGCTCCCTGATCACCCTCATGGTCCTTCTCTGGACTTGCTCCAACACCTCCATGTCCTTATGTTGAGGACACCAGAACTGTACACAACACTCCAAGTGGGGTCAGCTCTGAATCTTTTCTCTGCCCAACCTGTAGCTATGCGTGGGATTGCCCTGACAGAGGTGCAGGACCTCGCACTTGGCTTGGTTGAACATCATGAGGTTGGCATTGGCTCCACCTCACAAGAATGTCAAGGTTCTTTCGGATGACATCCCTTCCCTTCAGCATATCAACCAGATCACATAACTTAGTATCATCAGCAAACTTGCTGAGGCCACACTTAGTTCCACTGTCCATGTCACCAAAATGGACATGTTTGCCCTTAGTGAAGCCATGTTGGCTATCACCAACCATGTCCTTGTTTTTCATGTGCCTTAGCATGCTTTCCAAGAGAAGCTGCATCATGATCCTACCAGGTATAGAGGTGAGACTTCACTGGTCTGTAGTTTCCTGAATCTTCCATATTCCCCTTCTTGAAAATGGGGGTTATATTACCCTTTTTTCCAGTCATTGGAATCCTTACCTGACTGCCATGATTTTTCAAATATGATGGACAGTGGCTTAGCAACTTCATTTGCCAGCTCCTTCGGGAGCCACAGATGGATTTCATCAGGTACCATGGACTTGTGCATGTTCAGGTTAAGATAACCTTGAACCAGATCCTCTCCTACAGTGGGCCTAAGGTCTTCATTCTCACAGTCCCTGCATCTGCCTTCCAAGACTTGGGCGGCATGGTCAGGGTATTTGCCAGTGAAGACTGAGGCAAAGAAGTCACTGAGAATCTCAGTCTTCTCCAAATCCAGAGTAGCCAGTTCTCCTGATAGCTTCCGGAGAGGGCCCACATTATCCCTGGTCTGTCTTTTGTTTGCCACATACCTATAGAAGCCTTTCCTGTTATCTTCGACATCCCTGGCCAGACTCAATTCTAACTGGGCCTTAGCTTTCCTGACCTGATCTCTAGCTTCCCTACACGTCTCTGTATTCTTTCCAGTCTGCCTGTCCTCGCTTCCACCTTCTATAAGTTTCCATTTTACTTGTAAGTTTTCTCAGCAGCTCTTTCTCCATCCATGGAGGTCTCCTGGCCCTCCTGCCCCATTTCCTTCTAGCTGGGATGCAACACTCCTGAGCTTGTAGTAGGTGATCCTTGAATATCAACCATCAGTTTTGGGCTCCCCTGCCCTCTAGGGCTATATCCCATGGAACCTTACTAAGCAGGTTCCTAAAAAGGCCAAGGTCTGTTCTTTTGATATCCAGGGCAGTGAGCTTGCTGCACACTCTTCTCATTGTCCTGAGGACTTAACAGTCCTGTTAAGTCACTGCCACTCTCTTTCAGCTTGACAAGGAAAAGCTATTTGTTGAGTGTGTTGCTTAGAGGCCAAGGAAGAATGGAGATCACTGCTTTAGAATCTACCTTGAAACTTCTGCAGGGCTAATCTAAGCCTCTTCATCAGAAATAAGGCTAATAAATCTCATTCAAAAAGACTATTATGTTTCTACCATTTTATTTTCCTTTTTAAATACAAGACCATGGAAAACAACTAAAAATTTAATTAGAGGAAACTGGATCTCAATTACTTGTGCAATATAAGATCTGGGAGGGAGGTGAGCTATAAAGTTTAAATGTTTCTCCTTCTTACCACTACCTATGTGTTTGATTCATTGGGGTATTTTTTCTGAAGAGTCTGCATATAAACGATTAAGTGAACCTAGACACTTGTATAGTGATTGTGGACAAGAAGAGGTTAGGAGAGGGTGAGTAATTAGTGGAAGAGAAGTCCCTGATGCCTTCTCATTTATATCAATGTGCATCCACAACAAGAAGTATCTTCAGAGATTTCAGCCTGGATTTACTTAATGGAATTATCTGAGAGTGTTATATGATCCTCTTTCTGAGAACTTTATTAAATTTGAGAACTTTCTTAAAGAAACAGTGTGAACACAGTATTAAAAGAATTCATATGCAGAGTGAAATAATGCATGATTTTACACTGAAAAGTTATTCTGAAATTAATTTTTAAATGGTCATGAAAGTCCACATTGAATTTTCATTTACAGGTACTATGACTAATTTTGAATAGTGGAGAATGTAATTGCAAACAAGTTCTATATTCAGAGCTTGAAAGAAAGAAAGAACCTTCAAAGAAAATTCACATGGTTTGTTTTACTATTACTATATAGTTTTTCAGTGAATTCCTAAACTCTCAGTTTGAGGTGGAAGTGCCCTTTACATGACCCTCTCCATCAGAAAACTGTTCATTTGCAGTACAGTGAAACATATGGTTTTCTGAATTTTGGAAACAATATGGAAAACAAAACTTTCTCTAGCCATATTTTATTTTAATTTTTCAACTTTGGAGATGTGGAAATCTCACAGGCAGTCCCTTTTGAATTTATGAGGCAGCCTATAGATCTTTTTTTGTGTGTATCTGCAAAGTATTTAAAAAGGCTCCCTGTATAAGTCAAGAAGAATAAGAAAGATGAGGCAAGTCAGGTTTTATATGCAAAGTATAACATCATGGTTTATAGCATCTACTGAAAGGTTATATTAAGAACTTTCATCAGGATGTGGTAGGTTTGTGAAAAGAAAATTTTAAGAAACAGCAAAAGAACATGATATCATCCAAAGACAATAACTCAAAAGGATATATTATTTTTGTTTAATATATATTTAATCTGTAAATCTTGGTATATTTACAATCTTTTTTTCACTGATATCTTTTTCCAATGAATGTATCACCTGTTTTTAAAACATTACATTTTCACCAGCAGTTCAAGGAAGAACTTGAAGTAAAACGTAAATCACTCAAGTCAGAATGACAAAAGATTTTAAACACGCTGACAAATTAAATGTGTATCTCAAGTGTACTGTCGTTAAAATCATAGCATCACAACTGACATCAGCATTAAAATTTTTCCCCTCTGAAAGACTTTCCCTAAATTTCTATCTTTTCCAAATCTAGAGGCTCCAAACTGCATCTGTTGGCATGATCTCCGAGAGTAAAACAGTTGCTTTTCCAATTTAGAAAACACTATATGTGGTAGAGGGAATAACCTTATTTGCATCACAAGCGCAATGCCTGGAAAGGTGTATAGAGAGGATTAGACCTTCATTGGTTTGTGCACCATTGTGGTCTTGCAACTTTGATTTAGCCATCAAGTCCCTGAAAAAATAAAGACAGGAAAAGAGAACAAAAGTACTTTCCAATCTCTTCAATTTTTTAGTGTTGAATTAACAGCAGAAATAAATAGTGGCAAAACTATCATTTCTAGATAATCACAAAATATTTTGACAAAAAGTAAGCCCAATTGCTTGCTAACAAGGGAACCTGTGAGTATATAATCATGTACACAGTGTACATATACTGACCAACCATAATAGCACAATACCAATCAGAAGATTGATTTCAGTAACTTCCCATTTCAGGGAAGACATAAACCTTGCCTTTCAGCTGCTGTGCAAAAGCAGCAGCATTTGATATCATGCTGCTTTCCATACATAGGTGTCATAACATATGCTGGTAGATCACCTTTACCCACAATTAAATAGCTGCAAAGCACCTAATCTCACTGTACGGAGGGCAGCCATTAAAGCTTTACTTTCATTATCCAGCATAACTATCTCTTTCCTGACAGAGTTTACATGTCACAACTCATTCACCTGAGTTCCATTCATTCCCTCAGAGCTAGCATTCAAGTCACAGTACTTGAAGCTGAGTTGACTCACATGAATGATCTATAGATGGTTTGAATTCCTGCCAAAGATAATACATCTACTAGGAAAGGAGGCGGGGGGGGGGGGGGGGGGGGGGGAGGAAGGCAATAAAAGAATAAGCTTTATGGGAAGAGCAGCCTCTTTTCCCATAAATGATGAATCAATCCATTATATTTGTGATAATCAATACCATGGATCCTCTTCACATCAAGGTAAAAAAAAAAAAAGAACACACAAACTTGGTAAAATGGCAAATCATTATTAATTCATTCATTGCAATAGCATTAATCATGATGGGCTAATGTGATATTAATGTGGCTGTAATATGTACTTCCATAGGATTTTCACTGTAATATAGGAATTAACTAATGCACCATGGTTTTAAAGAGTGATGTAAATTGATAAATAACACTGAAAATCTTTGTAAATAGGAGCAGGCATGAATCTACTGACATGCTACCTCCTGGTAGAGATGGGAGGATGCCCACATCCCATTCCCATGCCCACACTTGCAGGTAGGCTAACACCCTGCATGAGTTACTACCTACAGCAACAGCCAGTCAGCTTTTCAACATTGCACTTCTGTTCCAGGAAATATTGATGTGGGAGATTAGCGGTTCTGGGAATGGAATCAAAGCAGTGATGATGGTCACTGGTGTCTAAGAGGAGTTTGCTAGTCTTGTGTGTAACTTGGTGTTCTGACCACCTGCTTCACAGATATGCCTCCCACAGAATCTTCAAAACTGACTTCTGCCATATTCTCATGTTATGGGCAATAATTCAAAGCAGGCACATCCTATGCAACCAGTTCTTGAATGCAGATATTGCATGGGGAACTGCATTAGCAGACAATAAAAAAAGGACCTTCTTCTTCTAATGCCCTTCCCGTTCAACACAGCATTTGAGATACTGCAGCCCACACCTGATGCTGTCATCAGTGTTGAGGACAAGATCTTAATGAAAAGCAGTGAAATGGAGGAAACAGAAAATTAAAATATGAGAGTGTGTGAGAAAAAAAAATGAAACAAAAATGCAAACCCACATTTCTACTTGAAGCACTGTGTAGATCCACTGCAACCTTAATCTTACCTAATATTTATATTCCACAGAAAGTTGTAAAACTCTAAATTGAGGATGATAATTCCACTTTGTACAATAAATTGGACTAAACCTCCAGTAGTTTTTTTTTTCCTAATCAACATTTCCATGAGTATATGATTCAAAATACCAGTAGAAAAAAGATACAATTTTCTAGTACAATCTACTTTATTTTTTTCCCTGAAGTATTACCTGCACATAAACAGAATAATAAATGTATTTAGGGTATAGTTAGTATTTTTCCAAGCAATAAATACAACTGTTATACTGAAAATGGTCTAAGTTTCATTAAAAAAAAATCAAAAATTCTTAATTTTAATGAGTAGGTTTAATAAATTTAATCTTCCATAAATATACATTATCAAAGCATTTCTATGTTAGAAATTAAGTTATTTCTGTAACTATACTTACAAGCTCAAAACAAGTAAGTTACTTAGTTTCTAAATATCCCATACTTATGCTTCCTTTGAATGAAAAATTTTCAGTGTGGTAATAAACTCGTATTTCAGCAGCATGCACTGTATCATTGGTTCTGCAGTTCTGGATTCTTGGTTCGTACTTGTAGACTCCTTACATATAGACAGCATCAATGTTGAACCTGTTTTTCTGTAAGATATTAATATTAATATTTACTGTCTACAGTTGTAGACTTTAAGCTGAAATATTTTCACAGCAAACTAATATAAAGAATATTTAGCACGAACTTTCAAACTTTGCTTCTGACAAATTGTTGCTTCATTTAATGCAGCAGCAATGCAGTTCAGTCTGCTTGGGTACTTTAAAGAAAAATTATCGCATTTTTAAAAATCTTTTAGAAATTCTCTCTGCCATCTGTACCTCAGGATAATTTTTCAGACCTCCAGATTTTTTTTCTACCCTTTAATATCCAGTTATATAGAACATAAAAATATTCTTTAGTCCATGGTGGGAATGCAAGGGGGAAATAACAGTTCCACAAGCCATCAACAATATTTGTATCCAATACTGTGGACTATTACCATGGGAAGTTCTCCATACCATACTTCTAATCAGAAGAATTATCCAGGGTGTACAGGACTTCTGTACCTTAGCTGCTTACCATAAAACTGGGGCAGTTAACACACGTGACTGATTTTTCATCTGTTTTACTAGGTGACTGTAACCATCAAGAAAAGCACACTTTTTATAAGTGCATAATATAATAGGACCTAGATCATTGTTGAAACCTTTACTGAGACCATATCAAATGGTCATAAGCTGTTATTTGAAGGAAATTTTTCAATGGATGAGAGTTCTTATAAACTGGGAAGATTAACATTTGTGATAAAACCAGAGATATTCATTGTATAATCTGGATCACCAAAGAAATACCACAATATTCTCTATTACAGAAAATAAGAAGTTTTTTGAAGGCATTTTTTTTTTAAATCTTTGCTGAAGATCATGACTGAACTGCTATTTTCTCCAAGCATTTGGATGGCTTTGTAGCAACAGATAAAATTATACACCTGAAGGTAAAGAGACAAAGTGGACGTCGCTATGGAATACAGTATTTCAACTTCAAGAAATATGAATTTAATATGTTTGGGATGCTAATTTAAAATTATTTCAATTTATACAATTACAAACCAAAAAATCCCAACAGTATTTTTAAAAAAGTTCCATATTAAGAAGCAGTGATTTAAATTGACAGAATTAGCTTGAATGCATTCATCAGTATTATAATGTTGATTTTATTTTATTTACCTATTTCCCTTGCTCTTTTAAAACCATAACAGGCAAATCAAGATAATAAAAACACTGAACCACTTATTGTTCTTTTGCCTCAGTTGTTTTTAAGTCTTTTAACAATAGGCCTGGGTTTCAGTCTGTTTCTGATACAATGGTTGCAATTGGAAAAATTGAAATGGAGGCTAAAGTGAACTTCACTAACTGTTATTGTTATAATAAATCATAGGCATCTTATATCTTAACTGTGTCTTGAATTTTCTTAGCAATTGGATTGGGAATTTACTTTATTTTTTTGAGAAACCAGACCAAAATATAACATTCCTGAAAGCATTCAGTGAGCCTGCAGATCTCTTGATGATACCCTGAAACATGGTGCTTCTTGTTTTGTTTTTAGAAATGGAAAAATAATTATAAAACATATTGTGCTAATAAATCAAACAAAGCCCTTGAAATAATCTCATAAAATCTTATGGCTTAAATAATGCCCTTCATCAGTGTTCTTTGTTTAACATTTTATGTTTATTGATAAATGAAGATGCATTTAAATAATTCAAACAAAACATTAGCTGCAAGCAAGGAATTAATAATTGATAGGACTGGAAGGGCTTTTTTCACTTGGGAAATAGATAATATTAGCTTAATGTGGGGTTGTAGGAACAGAGGAAATGTAATGGATCTGCCTGCTTTAAACTGATGATGGTTATTGTGGTCTGAAAGTTGCTACAAAGGCAAAAGCAGGACAGCTCTGTAACTGGAATAGATTTTACTCAGAGGAGCTGACAATGCAAATTGTGGATTGATATGCCAGATTTATATATGGGAGGTGATCTAATAAAGTTAACATGCACTAAAGGAATAAAAAATGCTATTAAACTCAATTCTGAGAATTTTAAGAGGACAAAACCACTACAGTTAGGGTATCTAAAAGTATTTGGATCTTTTTCCACCAGTTTCCTCTTTTATGAATATCTTCATCCACAGTTGCCTTTAAGTAAAGGAACCACTACAAAGGACTGTAACACAGTAGGCAGTGCATTCTTAAGGATTCTCAGAGGAAGACCACTTTGTCTAGAACACTCATCGTAAGGTTTTATTTATGTTTGCCTATAAAGAAGTCAGACTCTTCCAGCCGCACATTTGAACATACCAGCCTGTTCTGTGGAGATGCATAAAACTAGTTTTGTCAGATCCTCTGTTAGGAGGGAAATTTCTGTTGGTGATCCTCAAGTTATGTCTGATGATATCAAAAACTGCAGAATTACTCTGAAATCAGTTGTGCAACTCCCATTTCCATTTGCTTTTGGAGATAATAGATTCATAGTGATCTGATAGTCTACCAAATTACATTTTCATTTTTGTACAGCATTTATGAATCTACAATCCACATGTTTGCACAATACTTCAGCAGCCACAATTTGCACTTGCACATGGAACCAACATTTGAATTTATTAGCTTGATATGCAGGACAAAATTTAAAATAAAATAAAAAAATATATTGTAGCATAAATCTATAATAATTTCATATATTTTATTGGTTCAGCAGAGTAAGATTATATTCAGGTATATTACTACACAATTAAAAAAATAGTTTTCTTCTAATCAAAGATTTTTTAGGTAGTCATAAAGAAGAATATCAGAAATTGTTACCTGATATGAAAACCAATAATATTTTGCAGGTTTTAAAACAGAGTTCAAAAGATCATAGCTTTATTTTACTTGACCCTGACTACCAGAAATCATGCTGTTATAGTATCAGAGGGTTTTACTTACAGCTAATGCTAGAATAACCAAACGCTTGCAAAAAAAACTCAGAACACTCTTCATTACTTAAATCAGTTTTATCTTGTGTCATCACTTATGAAAAATAAGTGTGCCATATTACTGAAAATGAACAGTTGTGTTTTCTACCTATTTTCCACAGGGGTAAATGGTTATAAAGGGATCAAGGCAGTGAAGAATCGAGTTCTCTATCTCTAGTTGTCTGTGCCAAGTTCATACCTGAGCATCTCCCAGAATAGTTTTTCTTAAGCAGACAGATTGTAAGCCTGCACAAAATTGATTTTAGAAATGCAAATGGGAGAAAGCAGCTTTGTTTTCCAGCCATTACAACACTCGACATGACATTTAGATAGACTTGCTTGCATTGACAGTAGGCACATATGTCTACTATTTTGTTTTAAAATACATGTATTGCTTTTAATAACAACATTACAGCTGTTCACAAAATGACGCCTCTAGACAGAAGCACTACAATGAAAAAAGAGTATCAACAGAAGGACTATATCTGCATGCAACTCCTACAGTTGCCAAGAAATGAAGATATAACATATGGTCACTTTGTAAAGGTGAGCTGAACAAAAAACAAGCAGCAACCTAGCCAATTTCTGTCATTTGAATTCTCCTGTTCAAAACCCAATTTAGTTTCATATGACTCTTGCTAATTTCTATTTATTAAAATATGAAACAGTCAGCCCTGCTACTGGGAAAGCAATTTAAAAATAAATTCATGGAATGGTATGTTGCCAATTTTTCACTTGTGTAGATCTATCCTTTAAAAATTAATGTATAATTTTGCAGCAGAAGAATCGAATGCTATTAACAGCTTGCAAGTGTAAAGAGAGGAAGTTGTAACTTATATTAAATATCCCACTGTTGATATGCCTATGAATGTCTTCACTTGATTTATCTGTTTATTGAACTGCCCTGGAAGAGCCACTTCTCATAGGAATGCATGGGGGAATGTTAACATAACCCAAGTTTCTTTGATAATCTTTCTGGACATCACCCAGAAAATTACAAGATTTAGGAAACAAGTGATAAGCTTGGAAACATTTAATTTCCCACTGTAACCATTTATAGACTCTGTAGGAAAAGCATGGACTCCAGACAAGCTGCTGTTTTATGTGACATTGCTGCTTTTGTAACTGAATAGCCAACAAAAAAATCAGAGTTGCATGGTTTTTTTCATCAACAGAAAAAAAAATCAGATCCTTGATATAATTCTGTTTACTGATAATGAACATATACATCTCTGGCTCCCTGAGTGCCTGAGGAAAACAATGGCAAGAAAGCCATTTTTCCTTACAGCACTATATCCCAAGATGCTTTTTCCCTTTTTTTTTTTTTTTTTGCTATTTCAGATCTTTTTGCAGATGCATTCTACAGCCCCTTTTGTGCATGGTGTTTTCTCAAACTTTCCTCTCTGATTTTTTAATTCTCAATCTCCCAGTTGTTCTCAGAGGCAGAAACCTTTACAAAAGTAGCCTATACTTAGGTGTTGTTCAGGATTATGAAATATGCCTGTACCTAAAATAGAAGACATCACTTTTCCAACTCCCTTGTTTAAGATTTTCAGTTGTTATTTAAACTATTTTTCACAGAGAAGTTATAATTATTTCAAAATGCATTTCAGCTCTGACCTTACTAAGACTATTTATAATGTGGGCAACAACATATTGCAAAATTGTTTAATCCACATTAAGATATACAGTGCTACTTAGCCAGACACAGCTGTTATTTGGCCAGCACAGTCAAAGAACTCCTTCTTGTCTTCATTGCACCTGGATTCTTACTTTTCAGTTTCTGTAACCCAGAAGGTTGAATGATAAAATTACTAAAGGAATGAAAAAAAGGAAAATAATAATTATATAACTTTTCATCAGGATTAATTCTTCTTTATTTATCTGCTTTTATCTGCTATTATCTGTTAATTCTCTGCAGAGGATTTCTTCCTAAGTATACTAGACATACTGAGGAAGCACTTAAGCCCATGCTGTGATAAAGAACTGGAAGAGCTGTGCATCCCAGCTCCCTAGCAAAACTGCCACAGGCAGTACTGTCTGTACACTTGAGCAGAAACATTAACTTATCACATTAAACTGGAAAATCTATCAGGCAGGAAAAATAATTGTCACTGCAGCTCTGATATAGTCCTGATGAGGGATGAGAACCCGTGAGAGAGAGAAAGAAAAATGCTGGTCTGCATCTCAGAACAGCTACCTACTTTCCAGGAACAATTCAAAGGCTGTGGCAGGGGTTTCTACCCCAACTGCTGTAGATATTTCAGATTTGAGAGTCAATGCCCATGTAGAGTTCCAGGTCATAGCACTAGCTGCTGATCAGAGCAAGAATAAGAATTGTTAAAGCTGCTACCATTTGCATCTGGGTCAATAGGATAGAGCAGTGGGAGAGCTGAGAAAAGATCAGCACTCACTAACTAGGACAGTGTTCAGCTATCCCCACCTAAGAAACATCTTTTGGTTTAGGACAGATTTATGGGGAATCTCAAACAAAATATCCAGCAGTGCAATTTTTTGGTTGATTAGGTAGCCGCCACATGTTCAGCCAGTTCTTCAGAGGAATTGAGTACCACAGCAGTTCTATGCATACTGCAAAAAGTACAATGAAACTCTCTAAGACCTTTCTAGAAGAGAGCTTCAGTTTAACTCACTGCTTTTCATGGCTGAAGTTTAAAGGAGTTTGCGTTTGCACTAGTAAATTCCAAATATTAAACTGAACCCATGGTACAGTCAGTCTATTTTCTGAGAAAAACATGACGCTCAGTGTCTATCGCATAGTCATTGTACGCATAGCTTGCATTAACCCACAGTAACACCACTTTTCAATCCATCCACCAAAGTACTATCACTGAAGTCAATGTACATCTGGCAATTAGGTGGGATGACAAGTCAGCCCTTTCTCTTTATGATAACAGGAAAAATAGCTCATGTAACATAATGCTATACATTGATCCTTTTTTGATCAAGGGAAAAAGATTTTGCAGAGCCATCAGATAATCAGGAAAAGAGACGAGAGTATATCTCTAAACAGCTTTGATAAGACAGTCCCTTGTGCATTAGGTTCTAGTCTAGTCACTTCAGTGTTCCAAAATACAGACAAATAAGAGTTATGGTGCACGCTGAAGAAATAGAAGTAATATTGAGAGCTGTGACCTCAATTTAAGAAAAGCTGGATGAAAAAATATAGTACCTCAAGTGAGGATGAAGTGATAACATGATAATTATCTTTCCATTTCTAAAGATTGTTTGGGTTAAAAAAAAATAATTTTGTGTGGTTGAAAGCCTGCATCAGAAAAAGATGACAAATTTTAGTAAGGGTAAATTTTTGTTGAATATCAGAAAAGACTTGCTTAGCTTTCCATGCGCTATGAAGTAGTTTCTCATGGGAAATGGAGAAAGTCTGGGGCTTTTCAGGACAAGCCTGAAAAAAGCATAGAAAGATTTACTGCACTGCTGGAGGTGTGACCATCTTTTAGTTCTAATTCCTTTTTACTTTGTGTTACAAAACATCATTTTGGATGTCCAAGTTATAATGGGGATATGCAACTTAAGCTATTTTATGGTAGTTTTGTACAGTAGTTTCTTTATTCTTATTTACTTTTTCGTTTCTAACTTCTCCTGCAGGCATTAGTTTTTTACTACGACTTTTTCTATTAGAACATTTCTGTTCTGGAAAAAGTGAAAGGACATAAGAGGTATTTAATATTCATTTAAAAAAAGAATGAGTCCAAAGGTATCTTTTATAAGAATCATTTGATAAAATTGCATTTGTTGGAATGGAATATTTGATATCATGTTTCAAATTATTTCCATTTTATAGACTTTTTTCCAGTTTAAACTCCAATACATCTCAGTAGAGAAGAAAGATTTCAACAGAACGTCTCATCTTGAAAATTTAAAACTCAAGTTTTCCTCAGAAATTAGATTTAAAGATATATAATTTTTTTTTCTTTGCATCCTGGCTAACTTACAAGGCCTGAACTTGTAAAGTTTCCCAGGAAGAAAAACAAACATTTTCTCTACAGATTTCTGGAAGCATGCTTGTTTATTGTACTTTACAAGGTATTTTCTTTAAAAAAAAAAAAAAAATTTATTTATTCCTCTTCAATGTATTCAGAGGCTTTCCAAGACACCCACTGTAGCTCCCTGATTTTGAAAGAATGTTCTGTTTCTCTGATGTGCTGCCTTCCCAGCACTGAATAATGATAAACAGATCTTGCAAAAATCTTTTCACTGATGTTTAAATTGAGGAGCAAAATTCAGAGAGAGATAAGGTATCACTTTTCACCAAACATGTTACTCTAGCTTTATATCCTACATCTTGATTTGATGCAATGTTTATAACAACACATTTTATGTATGATGCCATGAAGTGATGACAATCTGCTCTACTGTCATGGTGTGATGTTGAATTAATGGGAAACAAGGTGAGGGCAGAGCAGGCAATCATTGTATGTGTTAACTTCATGATTAACCATTGGGTTCTTAATAAAGTCTTACTTTACAGAACAGACTGCCAAATATTTTTGTCACTTCTACAATATTTTGTCAAGATATATGACCTTGAAAGTCACCTTTAGAATTATCTTAATATTTCACACAACTGAGACTAATGCAGCTTTTATGAACTTCAGTGAGAACACACCTGATGCATAAAATAATCACTATGAGAGGCTGGAATTCCTAAAAATAGATTGCATATAGTGAAGCATGTTACAAGAGAATGCACTTAATTTCTTTTGATTTAACTAAACTTAGTGTGATATTCATTTATTATGCTAGAATGTTTTTCTTTAAAGAGAAAATAGAATAATTGGTGCATACCATTTCCATCACAGTTTTTGAAATCTGTTTGGCAGATTACCGAGCTCAAAAGCACTTGCTCAGTTTCAAGATCATCAATTGCTTACTGAAAAATTATTAGTTTCTTGGTTTACTGATCTATTTCAAGAAGAATATCACACATGCCCTCAGTGCAAGAAGACTGTTATGGCAAACTAGTCTGTCCTTCTTGTCTCTCAGTGCAACTCCTCAGACCTTTTGCAGCTGTGGTGTATAAGGCCATTTTTCCATGTAGACTACAATAGACCATATTTCACCTAGCAAACTCAGGCTGATTCTCAGTACTTGTTGATAAGACTACTGTCTTCATTATAAGGGAACTGTAGTCAAAATGTAGTATCACAGTACACTAGGTAAGGTAAAGCAGCACAGCAAACAGAAAGATTCCTGCCCCATAAAGCTTACACTCCAGGGATGAGCAAAAGACAGCAAGTAGAGTACAAATAGTAATACTGATTGTTTAGCAGTTAATCATCCCAACAACAGTCTTTCTTAATTTTTTTTTTAGATACCGTAGCAAAAGAGTTTAAAAGACATTTTGATAGTGGACAGAAAAATAGTTTCACAGATTGTTCTCAAGCAAGGACAGTAGTAAAAAGTAAAAAAATAAGGTCCCTACTTCAAATTTAACTAAATAAAAAAATGAAGCTCTGAAGAGGTTAGCTAGAAGCAGATGTTAATGTACTGACAGTAATTTCAGGTGATGGGGTGGAGCTAGGCTATGAAGAATCTGAAGAATGAGAGTTAAAAAAAAACAGCTTCTCTTCTCTGTCTCAGTAAGCCACACACAAAGGAAAAAGCTTTGTGCAGGGCTCTTTTTTATATCAAGAAAACCTTTTTTATGTTATCAAGAAAATTTTGCCTGCTTATTGTACCTGAATTTGGTTAGAAGACTGATTAGGTGGTAGTGAGTGAAAACGCTCTCAAAAAGGAGCAAGCAAGAACTAACCAAGATGTTCAATGCATAATTGAAGTCCATGTTTGGGCAGACTGTCATAAGTCAGGGTTATTGATGCTAACACAGTTTAATGAGCCTTCATTTTCACATATTTTGCAGATGTCTGTGCCGTAATTTTTGAATTTGCATCATATAAGTGTCTATAAATATATAAAGGGGGAGTGTCACGAGGATGGAGCCAGGCTCTACTCAGTGGCAAACAATGATAGGACAAGGGGTAATGGGTACAAACTGGAACACAAGAGGTTCCACTTAAACTTGAGAAGAAACTTCTTCTCAGTGAGGGTGACGGAACACTGGAACAGGCTGCCCAGGGAGTTTGTGTAGTCTCCTTCCCTGGAGACATTCAAAACACGCCTGGACACATTCCTGTGTAACATTATCTAGGTGTTCCTGCTCCGGCAGGGGGATTGGACTAGATGATCTTTCGAGGTCCCTTCCAATCTCTAGCATACTGTGATACTCTGATACTGTGATATGGCTGGGTGTAGTCTTTGTTTACCAGCATTACAATATGTAGAAAACAAATTATTTCAGATATATTTATTCTCAAGCCTTTCAAATTTGTTAACCATACAAATATCTTAGTGCAATACTAAGAAACTAAATTTTGATGTATGTTTGCTGCTATGGACCAAAGCTCAACATATAATTATTCTGATCTTATAATAAATCCAACTGGATCTATGCCGCACTGAAAGAAAACCTGACAGGGATATGCAGAAGCCTACATTTTTTAAAGGTTATAAAACATTTGGTAAAAGTTCAGCTTTTCCTATAGAAGGCTTTTACACTTAGTTTTATATAGCCTTTATACATGTCTACAGATGTGAGATTCACTTTCATATTCTCTAGAACTTTCCCCTGAGAACTTATCTTTAGTGGAGGTTCAATAGCATATACTGCAATTAACAATCCACAGCTGCAACAGGAATTTTAAATTACTATTTAACTACTATGAAAACCTTTATTTGTTTACTTTCAGCAGAAGCTAAAATGTAAGCCTTAATATTAGAAATCCTTCCCTTTTGGCCATTATTCATTCACAAAATACCCTTAGATTTTCTACAGCATGCTTACAATGTCTATATGATCTGATTGAATCAAGGTGTGTCATGTCTGCTGCTCATCCACTTTCTGCCCAGTTGGCATCATAAATTCACTAGCATTTATCTATTGCAAGTATTTATGTGTTTGGAGTGACTTATTCATAGTTGGTCCTGCAAAGCTTCTATACTTCTGTTAGCCAATAGACTGCCAAGATCAGGTGTGAGTAAGCAGGCAACCAATAGAAGGGAGACAAGCAGCTCAGAAACTTTATGAAAACTATGAGAGTGCAGGAGTCTGAGGTTTATATGGTCAGAACTTGCTATCTCAGGCTCTGACCTAAGCTTTCATGCAAAATAAGCACAATCTTATCTACTTCTCTCTTCACAACTTTCTTTCCGTCCATTTTCTCTTTATTCTAGAACCTTGTAATTATACTGGGACTTGTATCCAGAAGAAAGAGCATAAATAGTACAACTTCCGCTAACACAATGAATTGTGCACTTAATAGGCAATGTTAGCCAGAAATAACGTTATTATAAATCAAATATATCTGGTTGTATTCTGATGCTCAATTAATTGAAGGTTTGTAGTCCTGTTATACCAGTCTATTCTGCAAGCAAGACACATATTTTCATAAAAATCTATTTCTAATTCTCCATTTTCTTCTTACTACACATCAACTGCTACTTAATTCCAAGCCTGAAAACAAAATACAATGTTAAGAAAATTACACTGTGGTCCTTTCACTCCCATAACCCATCTCTGTCTGCCTTTCTACCTTCTAGCTCTCTTTAATGCTAAAGAATATATTTATGTGTAAGAGAAAGCCACCAGAGTAAGAAAGTGCTGTCTGAGAATACAAAGAACAATTAACAAAGAAATAAAAAATATCTACAATGGAATGCCTGTTATTTGCCCTTAAGTGATATATTAGGTACAGGAAATCACATTACAATTTGATGTATGTGTCACTTTAAGAGTGATTCTTGGATTGTGGAGGTAGCTTGTGTGTCATATGATGTAAGTACTTTTATTGAGTAGGTAAGTATGTAATAGCTAAAAGCCTCATAAATCAGCTAAATGTTCTCTCAGTTTATAGAGAATATTTGAGCTGAGAACATCACTGTCTGGTGAGCCACTGAGAAAAAGAGAAGATACGAAGAGTGATGGAGATGGATATATTGGGTAATTTTTTTGGATATATAATATCTGGGGCTGGCTCCTCATCTCTTGCGTCTTTTGTAACATCTGTGCAAGTGTAACATACTACTATTTTATACAGCTGAATACCTTCCACTTTGAGTCACACCAGAGACCTTTAAAAACTTTATTTCACTCAAAGCCATTTTTCATAAGGAAAGTATGGAAACAATGGAAAACTAAAGTTTTTTTCCTTTTCCTTTCCGGGCTACACAGGTGGTATATAAGGCATCACTCTGGAAAAATAAGCTACTGTGGGATTTATTGTCTGGGTAAAATTTCTCATAATATATGAATTAAAAGCCATTGTCCTTTCTGGATATTTTACCCTGCAGTTTTCAAAAGATTCATTGAATTTTTGAGAGTAAGAGCAAAAGATTATCTAACAAGCTAGGGGGCACACTACTCCCTGATTAAACAAAGCACTACCATACATTTGAGTGCACAAAATGACAATTACCAAAAAAAACCCAATTAAAAAAAAAAAAAAAAAAAAACCAACACTTTTTTTTTTTTTAAAGTAGGTGGTTTGACGTATCTGCCCATGAACAACACAAGTGTCCTGGGTGATGAAAAGATTCTAATCCTAACAGAGATTCAAGAATAGAACCACCTTCCTGATCCAAATTTTTGGGCTCACAAACTCCGGTTTGTTTGAGTTGCTTGGTGCGAAGACCACACAGTATCTGTTTAATTCAGCTGCGAGCTATCAGCGGGCACAGTAGTAACGTAGACAGTGCCACAGAACATTTCCGTGTTCCTTTACAAACTGTCTCTAGGAAGTAATATAGCCTTGTCTCATGAATTACATCCAGGCTGCTAAAGGGACACTGCCTCCTGCCCCAAGTTGCATTTCTGTATGTCATTCCACTTGAATTCCACCTGACCACTTGCACTGGCTCTGAATGACACTTAAGTTCAATCTGTACTGGTATATGATTTGTTTAGTAAGGTCTATAAAACACTACCAAGGTTAGTAATTCCTGTTGAAGAATGGTCTTCTTCAATTATTTTAATAATTCCTCATTGACCTTAACCTCTTTAGAAAATCGATATCATGCATTGTATCTTAATTCCAGCTTTCCCTTCTTCATATATATAACCCAACTCTAAATTCCATTTTTCCTAACCTTTTTCATTTTAAAATATGCCTTCCTAAAAACTTTTCCGCAGCCCTAATTAGCTAGCTAGCCACCTCAAACTGCCAGGTTTTGTCCTTTATTTTAAAAAAAACTCCACATGTTGAAACACGTGCACATTGAAAATCGAAAAAAAAATAAAGCACAACTTCTGAAAGAAAGTCAAGTCATAGATTTCTGAAGTTTATAGGACTAGGAAATAAAAGGACAAATATAAGTCTGCCTCTATAAACATGATGTCAGTTTCAAGTCTGTAATCAACATGAAATTTTCCTCAAAATCAAATAAATATAAAAAGCAGGATATTCCAATAAAAAAATCCTGTAGGTCATGTCATTGTTGTTCTTTGTTTTCATGTAGTACTGATGGCTGCTCTATAAATCAGAAATCTTCAGTCATTCTTTAGGAGAAAATGCAAGACACTGAAATGCAGACTAAGACAATTACAGCTGTCACAGTGACACTAGCTATAGAAAGTGCTAGTCTGATCATTCTAATCTGAAATGAGATTAATCATAGTATAGGTGTTTTGTCATCAGCCTGTTGTTGAGATAAATAATCTTTCTCTACTGTATCTGCATGACAAATATCAGTCAAATAAAGGTGGAATCCTCTGAAGTAAAATGGTAAGCTATAAAATTTACGTGTTTGAGAAAGGATTAATTCAAATAACAAATGAAACCATTTGGCTTTATACTGAAATACAGTTAATTTTTTCTAAGTGATACTCTTGGTCAGTCTTATATAACTGAGGAACGTTCTAGAAGTAATTATAGGATTGGTCAGTTTGAGAGTAAAAATATTTTTTAGGGCAAAATCCTGGTAATTTGTTCCAACATATCTGCCTTAGTTGTGCTCAGGAATCCTCATCCAACTTCTAATGAAATCAGTGAGAGCTGGAGAAGGCTATCACAGCATAAGCTTTGTGCCTGCAGGCTTTTTTTTATCTCGATGTAAAAAGAATAGGCATATGGCTTTGAACATGAGAAAGAGAAAGAGCTGCTGCTTCAGAAAAGGACTACAGGGATATTTTTTTAAGGCATACAGGGAGTTAGCACATAATTGCGACTTGTGCCTTTGAAAATACCTGCCTTGCAGTCTAATACTTGCCTTACTGAATTGTAAGTACAGATTCCTTCTCGGTGAGTTGATCTTGAAAAAACGATCTATAATTTTTCACTAATACCTAACACTATTTCAGCTATTCTTAGGATTTTTTCTTTATTTATTTTTAATACTTATTAAATATTCAGTAATATTAAAAGACCATTTTTTAAAAAGCTATTCTTATAAAAGCAACTAAACACAGGAACATCACTAAAAAAAAAGGAAGCGAATGTTTCAGTACAGCTCACTGTGACAACTTCAAGGGCAACAGAACACATAGCATAGTTTTTTATTTCTTCCTCAATTCACCTCAGATGTAAAATTTGGACAGTTCTCATTCTTGTGTACACTGTTCTTCAGATAACAAATGGAAGTGTATGGACTTTAAAGTATATTGGCAATTTTTATGTCACTATTGCTATGGTCCTACTAAGGTCACCTATTTATAAAAAGCTTGGTTAGCTTCAAAGACCCCATAATATACTAAACATATTTCATATTTCATTACTAAATATATTTCAATACTAAGCATATTTCATGAGACTTCCAGAGGAAAAGAACTTTGCCAGTAAATCCATTAATGCAAATTAGGTTAACTGCTTGTGCAAAGGTTTAAATTTTTCAAAAAGAAACAATTGATTTGTCTAAGCTTCTCATAAAGATGTTGATCGTTAATGCACTCTGACATACTGTCTGCTTTTGTGGATAAAACCATGAAGCAATTCTGTTCAGATTTAACAAAAGAAATATTACTAGACTTGTAGATTATTTTCTGATTGGAAAAAATTTACTTCAGTTATGACAGAAACAACTATGCTGGAAAAAATAAGTCACATTTAAATCATCACATGCCAGAACTAACATCTGAAGATATAAATGAAACTTTAAGAGGAAACTGATTTCTTTTTTTTTTAATTGTAAATTATTTGACTTCCAAGAAAGGCTGATCAGCTCCATACAGAAAAGACTGCTTAGCATTTAATTCTGAATTTTATTGCCTGTTTAAAATTTTTCTTGTTAATACCAACCTTACTGGTCAAAAGTCAGCCAGTTGCTGAAGAACTTCCTAACCACTCATATGATTTCCTCCAACTGTAAACACTGAATAACTGATGCTCACACTCTTGTTTTTCTTTGATGAATAAAGTGCCTTTCTATATTTTGGTGACATTTCTACCTTCACCTTTCAGGAAGTGAATGATCACAAAATATGGAAGGCAAACTCTGACTCTGATTCCTTATAGATCAGTTTTACACTGGTGGATTTCTATTGCATCAATAGAAATACTTCACAACTTCTAGCAACATTTTGGCTTTGCAGGCTTCAAAAGACAATACATCACTTAACGCAGGTTTATTTCAAAGATTTTTTTTTATGTAGGATTTTTGCTTATTTGGGGTTTTGGTTTTGGTTTGTTTTGTTTTTTTTATTGCAGGTTGCTTGGTGGTAAAACACCACACTTATTCTTTTAAAATAGATTCAGCACAGGGCATAAATGTACAACCATGCACGTTGCCTGCAGGAAAAGCTAGGGCACCTAGTAGGCTGCATATATATGCACCATTACTTAATGTGTATTTCTCTATGTAAATGAACCCTGGTGTTTTAGGATGAATGCTGAAAATCAGGCAGTTTTCTACTCAGCCTTTTCTATCAGTATCTAGATGGTGCTGCATTCACTGATGGGACCTCAACAACAGTTGTTCTGAATTTCATTTGAAAAGGATTACTGGGTGTGGTCCGTTATTTGTTTAGCATGCTAATAGTTCCACGAATATTGTTTTTGTTTGTTTTTATGCCAGCATTGATCCTGTTCAAACTCCAGGGAGTTTAGCATCCAGATTGTATGTGATTCACAACTGTAATACAGTGCTTCTTATTCTGAAAGTTTTCTAATGACAGTAACTCTATCTATTCTGATAATGTCAAACATTGTTCATTAAAAGATAGACACATATAATCATATATTCTTAGCTGATCACAGAGAAATCTTTTCAGATTTGACAGCTGTCCTGCATTCAGCTGTAGCAGTCATTTTTCTCTTTCGCAGACCATAAAAGTAAAAAATTTCCAGACTTCTGTGCCTTAATCTTTTGAATGTTCTCAAGGTGCTACAGAAGACACACAAAAAAAAACAAACCCAAACCAAACGATTCATATCTACTGATGTTTTATATTCCCTAAGGATTATTTTTGTTGCTTTTAAAATAAATAAAAGTGAGAATGTTAATTTTCTCTGGAGAATGACAAAAACTTGCACAATTTGAAATAGCTTCTAAAATTTCAATCACCATGTTCACAAGAGTAACACCTATAATTGCCTAAACACCTAAGTCTTAGTCTTTCTTATACCCAGCTACAGATTTTGAGCCTGTAAATCTAGCAGCTACAGTGTTAAGGCTGTCTATGAAGTTGTGGCTCTGGTAAGACTGCAAGTAACTTTTTATCTGCCATTTCTATCACCTTTCTCCTTTACTGCTCAGCTGCTTTAAACTATAAATGTTATCAATACCTCTATTTTTTAAACTACATGGATGTAGTAAAATAGTAGAGTTACTACTTGCTTTTTATTATTGTCTCATACTAACAATACATGCCTGTCATATGTTATTACACTTTCTTCCAGCTCTGTCATCTACTTCGTAGCCCACATTAATGAAAATGACAATCTACTCAAGCTCTCTCTTCTTCCTTCAGCCAGCCTACAGGGGAAAACAGTTCTTCAAAGTAGAGGGGGAAAAACAAAAGGAAAAAAAAAAAACGAAAAACATTCAAATTCACTATGAAATGAGTAAGTGGATTTAAAATCACTCATATATCTCATATACAAACAAAATATCTTTTCCCTTTTATTTTTTTCAGTTTACACTGCAATCCACACAATGCACTTCTCTGGGAAGAGTAGCCCTGTAGAATCATTTTAAAGTACAATCTTTCATAAATAAAATCAATTGCCAAAAGCCAGCCTACATCTGCCAACACAGGGAACCAAAGGCTGTTCCCTACCAGAGGGCCCAGCACTCCAATGCTCTGGCTATAATGCCTAAAATGCCACCCATTTCACAATACTAGCAAACTTCTCACCTTGGTATGATGCTTGATGATATTTCTTAACAGGTCTTCTGCGTTTCTGCATCCAATACTGAGTTTTTTAATTCCAAAGATTCCAAAGGTAATTCTGCTTTGGAAATGTTGCTTCAATGATTATGGGGGAAAAAAAAAAACCAAACCCACCTTTATTTCATAGTATTTAGGCATAAATGCTCTATTTTTTAAGGGTATTCCATTGCCCTTCATATTGGCTAACATTGTTTTCCAATAACTAATTTTCCCTTGTTTACTCTGTGGAGCAAGTAACAAGATCTTAATACTGATAAATTAGCATGCTCAATATGACTTAATGATGATAATAATAATACAGTTATATAATACTTACTGATGTTATGGTGCTACTTTTTTCTTATGCTGCATTGGACATGTCCAGTTTAGAACCCAGGCTTATAAACAAAGGTATAGTTACAATATAATATGTGCACAAGTATTTATTTACAAGTAATTCCTCAGTAACCTGCCTCATCAATAGCATTCACAGATTGCTGCTGTGACAAGAACTTAAGCTGTTCCAAATGGTCACATGAAAAGATTTTTCTCCCTTTACTTTTAGTTAACAACAAAGAATATATATTTGCAGAATCACTTTTATTCATACTGAGTTATATAGACAGATTATCAGATACTTTACATTTCTCTTTCCCCTATGTCAAGGTCTAAGAGCAGCCAACATGAGATGTCAGGAGAAGAAGTCTGAATACGATCCTTTTTTATGGGTTTGTATCCAGGTTCTTTAGAAGATTGACCACAGACCATGCTTCCGTATTTTGTACAGGTGCCCCTTGCTATTAACTGCTTCCCAGGAAACATATTTTAATGGTGGAGCTTGTCAAGCCATTAGATCTGTTCTTGTGACTCAGGTAGCATGGCTCCCACCACATGTGTGTTGCAAATTATACAGGATGCATCACTGTGCCATCCCACATCCAGTTCCATCCAGTGGCAAACCAGTCCAAACTGGCGTCACTGCCTCAGCTCTGGATACCTCTCTGTGATCCCTACCTACTTCCAAAAGAAAATTCTGAAGTCAAAAACTTCACTGAAACAAGATTTCTGCTAGTGGGAAGAAGATAAAGTTTGTCCATTCACCTCTATACATTCAGATTTCAAATACAGTACTGAATGCTTCATCATGCAGACAGTTGGGAATTAAATGTTATGACAAACTTTCTTCTGCAGTGGCAGATATCCATACAAGGGGATGTTTCTGAGGTCAGGAATAGGATTCTCAGGAATACCGATAAAGCTCAGACCTTCTCCTGAAGATGTGTCCCCCATTTTTCACAATGCTCTTCTGTCTTCAGCAGGAAATGATAATTCCTACCACCCTTAATCAGTGTCCCTTTGAATCTCACCACTGGGTTCCAAGCCCAAAGGTCTTCTGAGCCTTTTGAGCTTTCTGCATGAACAGTATAAATGACATCTGGTAAGCATAATACTCTGCATTAATCAGATGTAAGGCAATTTCCTACATCCTAATCACTAATGTTTAGAATTCAGATCAAGTGCTGAAGAGCAGAGATTTTAATTCATACCAATCTGTTAAGTTTTTTATACCTGTTATTTTAATTTCAGCCAAAATTTCAGTATCAGTGTGTTTTGGACTCAGTGACATCTTTTGCAGTAAGTTCTGAAGTACAATTATATATTAAAGGATAAAACTATATCGGAGCAACAGAGTTTTTATTGCCACTTCCCACTTCTGAAGAATGTTGATGTCCTTTATCATGAAACAGAGACCCTCAATCTGTCTCCTCCATGCTCTTTAATAAGATACGTAACTTGATTATATAAAAGTTTTCTCTTTCAAGCAATTCTTAGCCATTTCAAGATTCTATATCTTTTTGGTCTAAACTGTCTTTATCTAAATTCATAGAAATCATTTGGCCTATATTTGTGCAATACTTTAGATAGGAGAAAAAACACGGAGTATATAAAGGTATTACATAGTTTCACATTACTCTCTACCCCTTTCCAATGCTTCATTTGCTCTTCAAATGCAAATGCGCATTTAACTGAAGTCTTCATTGAGTTATTCTCAGTGATTCAGAGGTTCATGTCCTGAGCTGATATGATTAATTTAGAAGCATGAGAGTGGTATGAGAGTTTAAGATGTCTCCCTTCTGTGTTAGCTGTTTTTCTTAATGGTATCACTGCTGATTTTCATCTATCACTGTGTTGCCTGTTCATTAATATATATATTCAACAAATCCTTTTTTTGACTAAAATGGTCATTTGCTTCTCTTTTTTCCAGTCTCTTAGCCAGTTTAAGATAACATTTGCATCTTTTCCCATGACTGTTTTTCTTAGTAGCTTATGGTTACACACCTTGTCATGGAAAAGACACCATTGTCAGATAACTCTTAAACACTAAATGCATTGAAACAACTGATTTTTTCTTTCCTCCTCCTTTAGTACATTCAAAGAAATTGAACAGATGATTGATTCTCCATTGTTGTACATCATCCTGGTTTAATCATTCTTACTAGAAGATTTTCCAGATGTTTTATTATTCTGTTTTGAAGTTTCATATCAACATTTTTACCAGATACAGTTTAAAGGTTTACTCCTCTGCAATTCCCTGGAACACCTGTACAGTATTTAAAAAACATGAGTATGCTTTATGCTACCTCCTAACCCTTCATTATAAGAGCTAATTACTCAGAATGAATTCATGACTACCTGAATAAACCTGAGGAGAAGCTGCCTATATGTGCAACCTCTGATTTCAGTGGAAACCTCATGTGAGTATCTGATCACCAATATAACAGACATTTGCAGGTCTTCGATGTGGATATTTTCATGATTGAGCTACATTGAGTAATACATTGCTCTGCATAGCCAGACATCCTTCTGTACTACATCCATTGGTATCAAAGTATTACTTGATAAAAGGAAGTAAAAAGCTAGTTCTTGTCTTAAAAGGATCACTCAGAGTAAGGTGCCAATCACAATGTGTAAGGGGCAAATTTTTGCCTTCAGTAGCATCTGTTTTTTAATCTTATGCAGTAACTATAGTCAAATTTAAATGAAGAAATAGAAGTCAGCGTTCAAAGCTGGATAGCAATATATGAAGGAAAAATCTCTTCACTCGCACTAGTCTTTGATGTGTGCTCATCTGAGAGAAAACTTGATCCAGAGCTGTATTTACATTTGCTCTGCAAGTATTACTCCAAGAGGGCTTATGAGTGTAGGGAACATATGGAGAGGCTGGCAGGCAGGGATTCCCTGGTGTGGTGGTTAGATTCTTTGCTCTGAAAAGGCAAGCTTTTAAAATTCATTTGAAAACTATAAAATACACAACCAGTATGCCAAGTAGGTCTGTATTTAGAGAAGAATTATAATTGTGAAAAGGAATCAAATATTTTAACATCTAAATGCAACGTCAGGCTTTAAATAATTATTCTTTAAGTCTATATGATAGTCAAACATTACAGGCTGAATTAATTTTCAGCCTTGTCACACAATGAATGCATCAAACCTAACGAGTTTCTTTTAATTATTTTTTTTTTAACACCTGGGTCCCCCACCTTTATTTATTTACTATTTATTGTAGCAGCTGCTCTTTAAAATCCTGACAAATTTTCCAGTTCCATAGTGAAAGCAACTGGCTTTCCATTGCAAGATGTTCTTCAGTTCAAAGCTTGATCCACAATCCATCAAAGTCACTGGGAGTGTTTTTATCAAATTTCATCAGACCTTAGATCACGTGTTGGAAACATGTAACTAACTTCTATCTTCTTTATCCTGATCATATTTAAATCATCAGTGCCACATCAAATAGATATACACTTAAATATCTGATGAATTACGGACTGTATATGTCTAGATTTCTTTATCAATGTAATACAATGACAGCTAAATATTTTTATTAATATTTTTATTTTTATTAAAATATTATTATTTTTATTAATATGGGAACTATTTCAACTATTCCATATAAAAGTCAAGAATATGCTCTCTGTTAAACTTGGATTTATTTCTATTATATATATATACACATTGTATGTATCTATAGACATTAGCAACAAAAGGAGGGGTAAAGGAGAATCTCCATTCCCTCTGGATGCTGGGGGGAAACATAGTGACAAAGGATGAGGAAAAGGCTGAGGTACTTAATGCTTTTTTCACTTCAGTCTTTAGTAGTAAGACCAGTGGTTCTCTTGGTACCCAGCCCTCCTTAGCTGAAAGACAGGGAGGGACAAGGAGAAGAATGAAGCAGCCATAATCCAAGGTGAAATAGTTAGCAACCTGCTACACCACTAGACACACAACATGGGATCCACCCAAGGATACTGAGGGAGGTGGCAGAAGTGCTCACCAACCCACTTTCAATCATTTATCCTGTCTAACCGGACTGGTCCTGTCTGTCTGGAGGTTAGCAAATATACATCCGTCTATGAGGAGGGCTGGAAGGAGGATCCAGGGAACCACAGGCCTGTCAGTCTAACCTCAGTGTCAGGGAATATTATGGAGCAGATCATCCTGATGCCAGCACAAGGCACATATAGAACAACCAGGTGATCATGCCCAGTCAGCATGGGTTTGTGAGACTCATGAACTGCTGGACTAATGACCAGGTGACCCACCGAATGGATGTTGTTTACTTAGACTTTAGCAAAGTCTTTGGCACCATTTCCCACAGCATTCTCCTGAAGAAACTGCCTGCTCATGGCCTAAATGGGTGTACTCTTTGCTGGGTAAAAAACTGGCTGGATGGCCAGACCCAAAGAGCTGTCATCAATGGGGTTACAATCAGTTGACAGGCAGTCACAAGTGGTGTTCTTCAGGGCTCAGTATTGGGACCAGCTCTGTTTAATGTTTACCAATGATCTGGACAAGGGGATCGAGTGCATCCTCAATGTAACCAAGTTGGGTAGGAGTGATGATCTTTTTGAGGGGGATCTGGATGGGCTAATTAATGAGGCTTAACAAGGCTTGGTGCCAGGTCTGGCACTCGGGCCACAACAACGTAGTGGTGGATTCGGCAGTGTTAGGTTAATGGTTGGACTTGATCATCTTAAGGGTCTTTTCCAACCTAAATAATTCTGGAACTCTAAGATTCTAGATTTAAAAGTATTCATCACATTTGTATCTAGATGCAGGTAGAAAAACTTTTAGACACTCTCAGTACAATTAAAAGAAATAAATAAACTCAATGTAAAGTGCAAGAAAAATAGATTATTTTTTAAAGACTAATTTTTAGTATATTAACTTTGTATTCTAAGACTAAAGAAAAGCGCATTTATGAACATTAGTTTTCTAGAAGAAAACTGAAGCAAATGAAATCATTAGTCATTTGAGTATATATCTCTGCATGTGAGACCACTTTAATCCAGTCTTCATGAAAGAAAAAGGAATATGTACTTCACCTGCAGAAGAAGAGTATCTAATGCTAGAGCTTCTCCCTAAGGATCATGAAGAAATTGTCCTATTTCATTGAGGCCATAAGTCACAAATGAAGTGAGAGACTGCATAGGGGTATTACAAATTACTATTACAAATTATTAGAATTGTCCTATCCATAGGATTTCACTGTTTGTGTTATATTTTTTCTTTAACACTCCAGAAAACCAGCTCCCATCTATCACCTTCTTGTTATCACAAAGTTATTGTTCTTGGGTTTATATTAGAACATTTATTTAAAAATATCTAAAATCAATATGGGTCAGTTGACCTGTTTTCTCTCCTGTCCTGTTCTGTCCTGTCTTGTCCTCTCCTCACCTCTCCCCATTTTCTGTTTTCTATTTTCTATTCTCTATTTTTCATTCTCTATACTCTGGTCTATTCCATTCCATTCCATTCCATTCCATTCCATTCCATTCCATTCCTTTCTGTTCAGTTTGTTCTGTTCATGTGACATCCTTTAACCAACTTTAGTATCTGACTGCCTTCCAAGAATGCATTAACTTATGTTACTAACATCTGTCATGTGTACTTCATTTTCACTCTCATCTTCTCTGCAGGGACAGGATGAGAAAGAAAATGAACCACACATTGTGTGTGCAATGTAGTGTTATATGCATATGCATTATGATTGAGTCTTTAATTACATACCCTCATCTTGTTTTCCCACAGGACCCCTGCCTCATTCGGTACACAGGACACACACATGGGAGAGATTTAAGAGTACGTAAGCAAACACCAATTTAGCAGTTCCTGACTTGGCTTTTTAATGTAATGTAGTGCTTGTAACTGTATGTTTCTTCTTTTCATGTTTGGTTTGTTGGGGGTTTTTTGTTTGTTTTTTTTCCTTCTTCACATGTTATTTATATTTGCTATAGAAAGAATGTCAAGAAAAGATAGCAATCATAAGACAATGAGATACAGATAAGGTACTAATTAGACCTGAAAACAATACACAGTTAATTCTCCAAGCCTCAGTACACCTTTACATATAATCCCAAAGTCTATGCTTTCAGAAAGAAAAAAGAGGGGATGTTTTTTCCACCTGCTTCACCCTGCCTGAAAACTGGAATGTGTAACTGTGGATCTGTGAAGCTGGAGGAAGCAGGAACACTGCTAGTAGCAAGAGTTTGGAAGAGTTACTCCTCTGTTTCCACATGGCTTGAACATTAAGTGCATCTGTGTCATCTCTGCAATCAGTTTCTTAAACAAATAAACAGAGAAATTTGGAGTCCTCTCTGTTATTATCTGGTATTTGATATATACCATTCTTTGCCTTTTATTATATCATAAGTAAATTATCTGAAGTACAATTAATCTCTGAAAATGCCAATTAATTTTGTACCAAGATGCTAAGGAATATTAAATAGTAGCTTGGCTTACTTTTTTTCTCCAAAGAAAAACTGACTCATTTCCTTATCTTTCTATTCCTTATCAGTGAGCTAAAATGTTTGTGGTTGGGGTTTGTTTGTTTTGTTTTTTTTTCCCTTAAATGCATGGAAGTATAAGGCAAAGAATAACGTAGATCAAACAGATAGATCACATATTATTTTCTTTATTCTGCATACCATCTTGGTTTTAATTCTTTTTAAACAAAGTATGCTTCCATATATACAGCAGGTAACTATTTTGCCTTTTTGGAATACCTTCAAAAAGCATATGTTTAAGTGAAAGCAGACAGTCTTCTTTTAATGAAGTAATATTAAGACTTCATTTCTACCTGTTGATAGAAGCCGTTTTACTTTCATGAATACTATTACTAATTTCTGAAGGTAAAAGTTTCCCCTCTGCTGCTGTGTGCAGTAGTTTCATACAAAAATGGGAATGGATACTGTCTTGTATGTTTTGCAAGTAGTTGTCTATAGTGGCAGATTAACTCCATCTGTTAGTCCATAGGCAGGGCAATTTGAATTTTGCTTGTGAAATCTGAACCCAGTCTGAAGAAGGAGTCTGAACACAAATCTTTTCTTTTTTTTAACTTCAGATCATCTAAACCTATATAAATGTATTGGAGTATGGAAAACAGCCCTTTTAAATCAATTTCAGACCAAACTTGGAAAACTTTTAACATCTTTGAAGCTTTTAACCTTGAATCTTACTGTAGTTTAATGGGGGTTTTTTGCTTGTTTGGGCATATTTTTTTATTGTTGGTGGGTGAGTGAGCAAGGTATCCAGATTTTTCTCCTCCACTATTGATCTGCTGTGCTCCTTTGCAGAGTGATCTCTCTGCTTGCTCCAGCTGCACCACCCCTATCATATGAAAAGTACAAAATTGCACTCTTTGTACCTATGCCTCTCTGTAGGCAAATGAACAAAACTCACATTCACATTTGCACTGGAAGATTGTATGTCCATAAAAGGTCAAATACAAATTTATCAACTCCTGATATATCTAAAGCCAGGCTTTTGGGAGAAATACGTTTACTACCTGGATTGCGTATGTGCCTTTGTGCCAAGAAATCTGAATATTGGTTCCAGAATGCTTGGATGCATGGCAAACAAGTGTCAAAGCAAATACTACATGCCTGCTAATGAACATACTCAGATCAGTTACGTGATGTTTGACAAGATTTATCTCTTGCTGAGTAATTCCCTTCTGAATGTTCATAAGCATTGGTTTATATGCAGATAGTGAGATACATACCATAGTGAGATACATACCATAAACACAGCTGTTACAGGGAAAACATATTTCACAGGACCAACACTGAGAACTTCTGACTGATTTTCAAAAAAGACTTTAACGAACATTGATGATGCTATGAAGACCTCATTCCTGTTTACAGAAAGTAAAGCTGCAATGCCTGCTTGATGGCCATTTGTCTGAGATGAATGAAGAGGAATTTCGGCTAACTGTGAAGAGAACAGAAGCTCTTTCTGGCTTTTGATGGAGAGTATACTGTGTCTAGAAGGGTGGGGAGAGGGGAAGCACTGCTATCCAGCTCTTTCTTTCATTCCCCAAAGTGGTTGTGGATTTTCTATTTCTGTCACCACTCTTATCAGAATGAATGTACACACATCAGCACTCTGACAAAAACTACAGAGATATGCATACTACCTGCCAATCCTACAATCACCCTGTCCAGTCTAATAATTACATGATATTAAACAAAAAATACCTGGATTAAAAAGATGGTATATCATCCTGTATTATCTCTTGCTGCAGGGTGCAAGTTTACTATAGAGCATTGCCACAGTTTTTGATACTTTATTCCTTGCATTCATTTTAGCCTATTTCAAATGTAATATGTGTCAGTAGTATGCTTACATTGCAGTTTTTATTGAAAGAGTAACACACTGCTATTGACAGGCATATCTGGTACTGCAAATCTTTTATGCTGAGTTTTTTCTTTCTCTATTTCCCTTAAAAAAATCTTCTCTCCTACTTTTGGTGAATTATAGTACATCGTCACATATAGAGTTAGAACTCACTTTGCTAAATAAAATTTATTTTGCTTGTATCACATAGATACAGGGAAAACCATACTGCATCATCTAGCATAATACTTCATTTTCAAGAAAATAAAATTCTTGTGCTGTACACCTATTCTAGAGTCTGGGAATATCTTTTATTTTAAGAGAGCAAAAACTTTCATGTAAAAAGTAATATTTTAAAGTCATTTGTCTTCTGCACAATTACACAAGTTCACAATGTTTATAAATACAACTTGTTACTCATCAGCAGAGACACTTCACAACGCAGCCTTTTTTTTCAGCCCCAACAGAGGAAGTTATAAAATGCCTCTCTGCTACCTCTGAGTGTCATCATTCTAGTCACTTCTTTGAGTCTAACGTAAGGAGAGAAAAACAGGAAATAAATTAACTAGCATAGAAAGACTTAGCCAAGATCACTGAAGTCATCAGAATTGCTGACAACTTTCTGCATGTTGCAGCTGACAGCCATAAAGCAAGATCACATACATCTTATAATTTTAATCACTACTAAAATCAACATAGCCTGATGCTGTTCCACCAGTCCAGGTATGTATGAATCACTAAATTAATTATAAACTCAACTCTTGTGTAGCACTTTTCATCCACACAGCTCAAAGCCCACTGCAAAATATATAGGGGTTTGGGTTTGGTTGGGTGGTTTCCGTTTGGTTTTTGTTGGGTTTGGGGGGGGGGGGGGGGGGGTTGCTATGTTTTGTTTTTCTGTTTGCTTGTTTTGTTGTTGTTGCTGTTGTTCTTTGTTTTTTTTTAATTTTAGAGATGAGAAAAGCTGGAGCAAGAAAAGAAGTAATTTGCTCTAGTGACCCAACAAACCAGTGATGCAGGTAGAACTGGACTTCAATTCAGACCCATATTGACCACATCAACTTACCTTACTGATTTGGTGGGAATACTGTTGTAAGTGGTCAGAGAGAGAGATTGTCCATATTTAGTCAAAGAAACTCCAGTTTAGCAATATTTTCTGTGAAGTACTTTACTTCTTTACTCAACACTTGCACAACCTATTAAGAGATTAGCTATGTAACATATTATCTGTTAATTAAAAAAAAAAAAGCTGCCTGGATGCATACCGAATTTTTTCTTCCACATACTTTATTTATACCACTTTTATGCGGACATTTAAACAATATTTTGTATTTTGCAAGTTTACTCTAATGCTGCCTTGATAATAAAAATAATATTCTTAGATTAATTTATTTTCAGTACATATTGCAGATATAAAAAGAAATTATTCAGGTTTTTTCTCAATCAAAGATATATCACCACAATTAATATTTAAATATAACAATTTAAATAATGTGCAAAGATACAGTTACAGGTCTGGGCTATATTGTGATCTTCATGTGGAGTGTAATAAATTCAGTTAAATTTCTGAATCACAGAAGTTACTTTGAGGTTTTCTCTGGAGTAGCTGAAAGCAGAATAAGCTTTATTAGTTTTAGATACATACTGTCTCTCAATATGCTTACTACATCACAGGTTGCAAACATTTTTATCTACTAGTTTGTTTTCTAAAACATATTTAGCAACATAACCACGCTCTTTTGGAGATCAGCAAATATTTTCTACAGTTAAATTCTATCACTTCATTAACAAAGAATGCAGCATGATTAAAGAAGGATATGAAATTTCAGTCTTTGAAGTTCACAGCTTGACTGGTATTCAAACCACTCAACAAAGTATGCAGTTGTACTGCCATTCAAACTACTGTATTTTCCATTTAGAAAATGATATTCAGCACAAACTATTAAATTTGGATTTGGAACAGCAATGCCTGTAGTTTGATTTCTATATTAAACAAATTAAAAAGTGTGTTTAAAATCCATGCCACAGCACTGGTTATATGTTGTCCTGATCCTGGACTTCAGGTCAGCAGGATCACTTCAGGAGCAGTCATCAGCAGAGGAGCAAGACCCAGGTCATATGGGAAAAAGCTGAGACCTGCCTTTTTTCAGTCTTAAGAAAAGAGGGTAGAGGGGGAATCTTACTACTGCCTTCAGTTGTCTCGTAGGAAGTTCTAGAGAAGACATACCAGTCTCTGGGAAGTGCAAAGGACAATAGGAGACAGACACAAGTTGCAACAAAGGAAGTTCTGATTAAATATTAGTGAGAAAAATTGCAATGACAGTGGTTAAAGAATGGTCGAGGTAGCTTGGATCAGTCTCTGGGTAATTTTTTGTTTTCTTTTGTTTTTATAATTGGCTTGTGATTTTGATTTAATGGCGTGGATCATCATGGTTGTACCATTAAACATTAATTGACAGGAGTCTGCCAATTTCAGTGCACAATTTAGCCTGAATATTCTCCACACAATTCTGCTTTTGCAGATCTGTGAAGGCTTGTGAAGGCTAGGTCCTCAGCTTGTGATTTCATCTTGAATTTTTTTTCCCAGACATTATAAAGGTCGGTTTCTGTCATTTTTAACATCATAATTATCTAAAGCAGCAACGTCAATTTCTATGCAGAATGGGTAATGTCTCTCTGTTTGAAGTATTTACTAATACTTTCCATAATTTTATGTAGAAAACTATCTCTGTATTGGTAGTTGTCAAGATATATAAGTAAAAAACTGTCCAATATCAGTGGCCAAGTTCGAAATATGTCAATCAGCTGTACAAGTATCTACGGGACCCAATTATGTTCTTAAGGTGTGTTTCAAAGCCCAGAACAGTAAAACATTTTATTATGGATCTTATTGGAAGAAGAATCAGACTTCTAACAGATAAGTTTGAACTAGCTAAATGATGAAAGAGAAGCTTCACTTTGCTCCCTCAAACCTGATGTAATGAAATATTAAGTATTTTCACATCAGTTGATATAACAAGGACACAGATGAGTGAGAAAACTTTGGGGCTTAGAGCAGTTTAAAAGTATATATCTTTTTTGATCTTGTTTTAATTCAGCATGAAATGCCTCTTAAAAACATACTATTTTTCCAGATTACGGTAAGCATTTCCATTTCCCTTCTTTCCTCCCAATAAGGAAAGGTGATGTACCTGTAGCACTCCATGCTTAATGACACAGAGGGGATGAAAAACTTTGAAATCCTATAGTTTTCCATTTTCAAAAGTTTTCTCTGACATATTAAATTATTAATTGAACTACATTAACTGCACAAACATGTTAAAGTTGAAAAAGTATCAAAAGAAATATTGGATCTAAAAAAGAGATTTAAAAACTAAGAGTGCAAAAAATCACAGCTATGGGTGCCTTTACCACATGCAGTTGTCAAGTCTGTTCTTTCCCCCAACATATCCCTCCTGGATCACAGCTTTCTAAAAGTTATATTTGCTTTTTTTTTTCATTTGCCCACACAATATAGCAAGATTGTTTGGTTGGCTTGTTTGCTTGTTTGATGGCAGCTTGGATGAATTGATGAAAACATGTATAATACAACTTTCAGAAGGGCATTAGACATAAAATATTCCCCTCTCCAGCAGCTGAGATTCAATGACACCCAAGTTCCACAAAGTTTTAAAAAAGACTAGCTCATACATTGCGTATCTGCATCATTAATATAATTTCAGCTCACAAACAGGAATAGTTTTCCATATATTTGTTTGCAGGACAAGAGCTTGTAGAAGCATAGAAGGAACAGAGCATAGTTTTGTGTATTAAAAATGAAAAAAAGAGAATATTTTTCTTCCCTAAATCAGGTCTCTCATAACAGCATCTTATCTGACATTCATCACTGCAAGCCGATGAAAAGATATGCACAATGTGCAGGAGTTTACTTCCTTATCTTAAGAGTCTTCTGTCATCAAAGGCTGTGCTGTATGAGGAATATTGCAGTCCATTACATAGTATGAATTGTAATATGAGTTCATTAGTAACATCACTTAACCAAATATGAACACTATTTTTTAGATGTAAATTCTCGTTAGTTTCCATCACAATGTGGCTCCTCTGCATTACAAGAATATCCAGGACAAGAGAGGCAACAGAGCCTCTATTCCTAGTGGTCTCAGTAAAGCAGAACCTCTGTATATAGTTAAAACACGTATTTTAAGATAGGTAGTATGTTAAGCGTGGATGCCTTATATACTGCTTTGGTTTATAGAGATGATATGGTGATGGAACTTGACATTGTATGCAGCAACTAAGGAAGATTTTAGCAGCATAACATAGCAAGGCCTCTTATAAAACCTTTGATTTAACAATTGCAAAAGTGATTTACTGCTGGTAACCTGTCAACTGAAACAAAGCATACCGTGACCAGGATCTCACAAATGGAAACAAATTACACAGATAAGAATGCACAGTTACCTTGAATTTTATATTCTTAAAACTGAGCTAAATTCTACAAGAAAACACATCAACTTTCCTAAGAGATTCTGAGGGGTAATAAGGTACTGAGGAATTATGTGTTACTCCTTAAATGATCCACTTCTAAGGAGTACAAAACCAGGATGCAATCCTAAACTTGAGATGCTATCTTTTTTTAGGGTATGCTTATCATTAATTTTAATGGAAGTTGCACATATGCATTAAAGGAAATACAGGCCCCCTCCTCTTCAGTTTCTCATTTTGTAACACAGAAAATGCCTACCCATATGGTTGGGTTTTTTTTTAATGGAATACACATTTGACAATCTCTGTTCATTTATATAGATTTCCTAAGATGTATTTTAAAAGCAAACACATCAGAATACATTTGTTAACGAGAAAATTCACTACTAATTCTAGGCGTACATTTAAGGAATGCTTTTTAGTAGCTAAAATATTTCTAAGCTGTGCTACACTTATTTTATATAGTGAAACTGTGCTGCTAGATTCCTAATTTTCAATCTCATTTGCATATTAGAAATTCCCATACTAAAAATACTGTTTACTTTTCAATTTTAGTATACATTATCATTTTGGACTGCCATCCTTCATAAAAGACAGCAAGTAAAAAAGCCTGAAAAATGTAAATATCATCTTTCTTTGAGAAATTGCTTTTAAACAGATAGGATGGGCCATCAGGATGAAGTACCATATGTGATTAATTATACATGGTTCAAGTTCTACAATTTAATCAGATGCAGATTCAAACTCATGTATTAGTCTTATCACAAGAGAATACTTCTAGGTATATATGCATGTTTCTTGTGCTTTTAGAGATATACTTTACATATTTGCCTTCACTCTGGCAACTTCTGCGGCTATTCAATGGCAATTGTGTCTGTTTCACAGTAGAGTGAAAAAATTAAGGGAAAGTTTAAGAGATCTTTCAGGAACAAGCTCTGCTGATGCTGCTGGAGACCACAACATAATCTATTTGCCACAGAAAGGAACAATAATAAGACTATCACTCTCATAAGAGTCATGAAACTGTTGCCTTTGGCACTGGGGATCACTGAGGCCCTTGTAAATGGCTTGAGAAAACATAGTTGGTGGAAACTTCCAGAGAAAATTAGGGTCACAATTAATATAGCTTTCCTATCAAATCAAAATCCATCAATTTTTTTCCAAAACACTACTGAAACTTTCCCTAAAATGTTTATGAATTATATCATCAGGGGGCTTATTGGTGAGAAAGAGGATGCTAGTCTGATTGAAGAAATTTCTCATACTAGTCCTACCAAAGGTGTGCACCTATAGGATTCCAGTAGTATCTGGTCAACAGAAAGCATTGTCAGGTTTTGACGTGAAATACTGCACTAAATTTTCCGTGTGCAAGCTATGTACTGTAAGATACTATTTTCCATTCAAATACTCCAATTTCTCTCTGATTCAGTATTCGCCGGGGTGAGTAACTCCTCAGAGGAGCCTTCAGCACCGGAGCCACGGGACACCCTGCGCACAGGTGCCTCAGCTCTGAAGGCGCCTCAAGCCCTTGCCAGGCCTTGCCCAGCAGCCGTCAGCTCCGCTGAGGAGACCGGGGACTCACAGGGGGCGGTGCCAGGAGGGACGGCTCCGCCCTGAGCGGGTAAAACCCACCTCAGGGAGCTCGGGGGCCGCGCGTGTTGCGGCAGTTGGCTCCGGCAGGGCGAGCGGGGAGCGGGCGAGATGGGGGCGGTAGCTTCAGGGCCAGGGCCCGGTCTGGGAGCTCTGCTCTGGCTGCCTGCTCTAGAAAGTCCTGCTGACAATTACTCACTGCTAGTGGTCCATGTGCTAGCAATATAGTTAAGAGTAGCCCAGAGAACATTAAGAAGGACAGAGCCCTGGGAGAGGTGGTTAGGGGCTCTCAAGCTCAGATACTTTTTTCATCAGTTCTTCAGGTCTAAGGGGAGGACCTTAAAAAGGCCAGATGAATTTGGCAGGTTAATAAATGTTTAGAACAGTGATGCCATAGTCTGGGATTTGTTTTTTTAGAATATGGGACTCAATTTGGGAGGCCAGGTCTCCTGGAGGCTGGTGGAGCTGGTCTAAGGGGAAGAGCTGCTTTGGTAGGAGACTTGCCAGGATGGTCAAGGCAGCTTTAAACTAGGTATGTTGGGGGATGGGGAGATCGACCTATCCCAACACTCCCGGTCAGTTGCCAGCACCTGTAATAAATGCTTGGAGTGATGCAGAGCTATTTCAGCTGCTCCAGCCAATGAGTCAGCTTCATTTGGAGCTCGGCTTGGTTGCCGATCATAGAATAGTTAGGGTAGGAAAGGACCTTAAGATCATGAAGTTCCAACACACCCACCATGGGCAGGGACTCTTCACCCTATACCATGTCACCCAAGACTCTGTCCAACCTGGCCTTGAACACTGCCAGGGATGGAGTGTTCTCCACTTCGTTGAGCAACCTGTTCCAGTGCCTCACCACCCTCACAGTAGAGAACTTCTTCCTTATATTCAGCCTAAGCTTCCCCTGTTTAAGTCTAAACCCATTCCCCCTTGTCCAGTCGCTGCAGCCCTTAATGAAGAGTCCCTCCTCATCATCCCTGTAGGCCCCCTTCAGATACTGGAAGGCTGCTATGAGGTCTCCACAGAGCTTTCACTTCTCCAGGTCGAACAGCCTGAACTTTCTTAGCCTGTCTTCATACAGGAGGTGCTCCACCCCCCTTATCATTCTCGTGGCCCTCCTCTGGACTTTCTCCAACAGCTCCGTGTCCTTCTTATGTTGAGGACACAAGAACTGCACACAGTACTTCAAGTGAGGTCTCATGACAGCAGAGCAGAGTAGAGGGGCAGGATCACCTCTTTCAACCTGCTGGTCATGCGTCTTTTGGTGCAGCCCAGGATACGGTTAGCTTTCTGGGCTGCGAGTGCACACTGAAGCCGGCTCATGTTAAGTTTCTCATTGGCCAGCACCCCCAAGTCCTTCTCCGCAGGGCTGCTCTGAATCACTTCTCTGCCCAGCCTGTAGCTGTTCCTGGGATTGCCCCAACCCAGGTGAGGTCAGTTGGCAGAGAAGCACCTACAGAACCATACAAACACCAAAACATGCAAAGAGGAAACTCAGACTGTGATCTACAGGAATTCTTTTTAATGCCTTACATCTGAATAAAATAGAATTTGTGTGCGTATGTATAGATATGATCTTACACCTTACAAAAGGTTTGGGTTTTTTTTCAGTATTGAAATCAGTCTAAGATCTTAAGAATACTAGTACAGTGAGGTCTATGTGCAGTAAGGGGAACCATGCTGATGGCTATTAATAGTGGTAGATCATTTGAACACATAATAGGTAACTGAATGATGTGATAAATAAGTAGTTTTGAAAAGCTGTGGCACCACAAACTTATTCTTAAAAAAGTCTCCCCAAACCAAGAATTTATGGAATTCTGGTTTCCTAACAATTCTGTTCCTCATTTCATTGCCATATCTGTAGAATCATATACTCATTTAGATTGGAAAAGATCTTTAAGATCGAGTCCAACTGTTAACACTGACAAGTCTGCTACCAAACCATGCCCTAAGCTTCACATCTACATGTATTTAAATACCTCCAGGGGTGGTGACTCAACCACTTCCTTGGAAAGCCTGTTCCAATGCTTGACAACCTTTTTGGTGAAGAAATTTTTCCTAATATCCAATCTAAATCTTCCCCGGTGCAACTTGAGGCCATTACCTCTTGTTCTATCACTTGCTAATTAGAAGAGACCAACTCCCACCTCACTACAACCTCCTTAAAAATATTAGTAGAAAACAACACCCAGTGTTAAGTCATGAATATGTGCCTCAGTTTTCCATTGACATGGCTGAGATGGAGACAAATTGCTAGTTGAGAAAACTACAAGCTACATAAAAATGAAATTTTCAGTCAAAGCACACTGAAAAACTAAGATGAAGACTGAGAATCTGACCCACACCTTCCCTGGCTACTAGTAAGAATTCAGAAAGCTGCAGTATATCTCCTCCACAGTAAAAAAAGTGACTATGAGCATGATAAGCAATTGGAAAATATTATGGTGTTCAAAAATCTCCCAGGGAAAGTTCCATGAAATAGAGAAGGTGCAATAAAATGTAATCAAATTCCAAATAAAAGTTTCAGCTGTGGAGAAATGGAAACTGGACCTTCACCCATGGAATGCAGGAAAAACACATAATGGGTAATCTTAAATTAGGGAAGAAAGGAAAGAACAGGAGCTACAAAACAAATGCAAGCAGTGTGAGGGAACAGAGATATCCAGAAAGAATTTATGACAGCAGCCCATTCAGTTAGGTAGGCATTGAAAGTGACAGGCAATGGGTACTGCTGTGTGTTTTTCAGCTGAGTTTAACAGGCAGCTTTTCTGATTCAGATCAGTTTGATGTGAATTTCTATAGTATGACTATTTTCAGTAACAGCTTTATATTGTAAAAAGTGCTATTCAAAACAAGCTATCATATAAGAAGTTGGTAAAGAAGTTTTTTTGAGTTTTATTACTTCATGAATAGAAAATTCTATTGCTAGATGCTTAATTAAAAGAAAAAAAAAACCCAACCCCCCAAAAAAAAAACCTCACTGTAAATCTACCTTTTTTTTTGGAGATAACAATTAAATAGCAAGCCTCACTATTTCAGATGTGTTTTAAAACAGTATTGTGATCAATCTGATGCATGAATATACAATATTTAACATTACATAAACTACTTTGTACTGACAGTCACTATTTTTAGGAGAAAAATGAAGGGATCCAGAAATAGACTGTATTGAAACCAAATACTCAGTGAAAACTAGCAGTGCTTTGCTTCTTGATTTACAGGTTTTGGTACAGGACTGTAAATGCTAGACATATGTACTATTTCCATTTCCCAAGCAGTAACCAAAATTGTTGATGAAGTTGAACTTCACATTCACTTTAAATTTCCCAAAGCAGTGAAACTCTGCCAGTGTCTGAATTCTAGTCAGATGTGATATGTGGCTTGCCCCCAGGATCTGTTGGATTTCTCACTGATTTTATACAGCCAAGAGCCTATTCCTGTTATGTGTTTGGAGAATCCAACTTGTTCCAATCTAGAACTAAATCTGCAGCTGAACAGTTTACTATTTGCTTTTATCTTTATCCAGCTCCTCACTCAGATAGAGGTTGGGGGAGGACAGGGAGGATGGCAGCTCTTCTCATTTAAAGTACAAAAGAAAGGGAAAAAGTGGGAGTAATTCTTAAATCTTTTTTCTCAAATGACAAATTAAGGCTAGATCAGAACACACGCAGTACATTTCTTCACTCACAGCTAAAGTATTCTTAAGTACACATTTCAATAGCAAAAGGTCTCCATTCTTTCTACTTAGAATTAACTTGCAGTGCTGAAGCACGGAGGAACCAAAGCACTCAGAGCTTCCTGAGGGCTTAAGGATATGGGAGAAATAGTGTCACATCTTGAAAAAGAAGAAAAAGTATTGTCTCTTTTTTAAGTGTTGGAAGTGATAAACCTACTGGCCTGACACTGCATAAGTTCAAAACTTTCGTGACAGCATTGTGAGTCATGGCAAGAGATGGACTGAAACATTTTATATATTACTTATGTGCCCTCACACCTAAGAGCAGCAATCACAGAAAAGGATTTTGTGCTAGACTCTGTTGTAGCATGGAACAAATGTGTAAAAAGTTCTTTTCCGGACTGTGATTCCTTTTGTCCCAAAGTAAATCTTTATCTATTGGCCAGAGATAACAAATAACACAATCATACTGCAGTCCTCATTAGCATACAAGATTTGATTTTTAGGATTGTCTAAAATCCTAAAAGAGAGTAAATAGAAGTAGAATACATAGGAAAATAAAGTGTTTTTATCCATAAAGACCCTACATGCATTGAAAAATGAAGACCTAAACCATACATACCAGCTCAAATGCATGTTACTGTCAGCATTCTCCTTAGGGTCAGGTCTATTGCAGCCCATCAAAATGTTTTTAAGCGTTTCAGAAATTTGTAGCTCAAAGAAGATATTATACTAGGATCCAGAAGGTGGTGGTGCTGTGGCTAGATCTATCCTCCTGAGGCCTTCAGAGGCAGTAGAAATTGATTAGGCTGATCCTAGAATAGACAAAGGCATTCTAAACTGGGAGACTGCTTCGCTTGGAAAGACAGGCATATTTTTTTAAGTGCTGTTAGATGAGGCTGAACAGGAAAGAGCAAGTAACTATGAGTTTATGTCTACTGTGTAATGAATAAAGAGAGGGTTAGTCAGCTATTTTCATGTCTGTTGAATGTGATCTTCATGGTCATAGAATCACAGAATCATAGAATAGTTAGGGTTGGAAAGGACCTTAAGATAATCTAGTTCCAGCCCCCCTGCCATGGGCAGGGACACCTCATGCTAAACCATGTCACCCAAGGCTCTGTCCAACCTGGTCTTGAACACCGCCAGGGATGGAGCAGTGATGATCCTTCCATCATTCTTCACCACCTGGTGACAGAAACTTCTCTCACAACAGAAAAGGCTGAGAGAGTTCAGGCAATACGCTGATGACAAAACAGAGAAGGTAAAGAGGCAGACTCATCTATAGTTCATCAACAAAGTTCTCTGTTCTTGAAGGTACAGTTTTATTCTTTTCTTGCCAGTGGACCATAGGCATTTTACTTTTTAGTTTGCATGGCTCAGTTCTGTATGAAATTATAGGCTATTTGATTCTGTTACGTAAAACAAACCATGTGGTAGAGAAAGTAGTAAAAAAGAGAGAGAAGCCACCTTAGGATAACAGGCCAACTTGCTCAGCAATGTTCATTCCATGAAAGACTTGCATTGGAAATGACAGAAAAGCATACATTAATCTGTAAACCTTTCTCACTATGAGGTCTAAAGATCATCTGATGAAAAGCCTGTTCTGTCATGATAGAAGAGCTGCAATACGTACCTTGAATGAGAATCAAGTAGTCACAAACATTGCTATTTCTAGTAGACTGTGGTTGGCCAAGATTTAATCATGGCAAATGTTTCCAAACTCAGTCCCCAGCTTAATTTTCATCAGAAATAAATTTTCATCCTGAAGAATTTGCATATTAGGTTCTAGCTATTCAGCTATCATGCACTGAATGTTCCATTCTTTGACATAATTAACTTTATATTAGTAAAATATTTTTATATAGGCTGTTACCTTAATAACCTGTAACTTAAAAAATAGTTAAATAGTTAAAACTAAGAAGGGAAGAGTTAATTTTATGTAGTGATGGGTAAGAAGCAGGATACTGAATACGAGATTCACACTTGTCTTTGCAAGTGGAAGATATTTAGATTGTAGAATCATAGAACATGCCAGGTTGGAAGGGGTCTTGAAGGATCATCTGGTTTAACCTTTTATGAGAAAGGAAATCTAGACAAGATCATCTAGCATTCTGTCCAATCACATGTTGAATACTTTCAATCATGGGGGTCTCTACCACATCCCTGGGGAGGTTGTTGCAGTGAATGATTGGTGTCACTGGAAAAAGACTTTTTTTTAATCGCAATGAAACCTCTCCCAGTGCAACTTGTACCCACTGCCCCTTGACTTCTACATGTGGCTCCTTGTGAAGAGAGAGCCCCTGTCCTCTTTGTAGCTGCCCTTTAGCTACTAGGATACTGCAATGAGATCTCCCCAAGCTTTCTCTTCTCCAGGGAGAGGTAATCTAGCTTCTTCAGTCTTCCTCACAAGGTAGCTCTTTGATCATCTTCATGGCCTCTTTTGGACCTTTTCCAGTGTGACCATGTCTTGAATTCCTGGGACCAAAACTGAACACAGTACCCAGGTATGGCCTAGAAAGTGCTGAGTAGAGTAGGAAAGAGCTGAGCAGAGTGGGAAGATGAAGATGGTGATTTTAGAAATTGTCATCTTCATTCCAGAGAACAGAACTGGGACACTAAATATATGAAGTTCTGTATAAGGGGGGAAACATCCACAGCTCCCAGCTGCAATCTGTTCTGTTCAAAGGCAGGAAGCCCATGAACAGATTTAGCTGAATGGTAATCAAAATATATTCTTTCTTCATATATTGTAGAGCTCCTGCTCAATGTAGTTTGAATAAATCAGTCCAGCAAGATGCACTTTTACTGTGCACAGAAACAAAGACACATCTCACACGTTCCTTCATGACGGCCATGAATATAGGCTATATGCGTTGCATACAGTTTATACTTGCTTGATTTAAGTATAACACAAACGTTTTCAAAGTCTTTTGTACTTTGACAGTAACAGTAAAACTAATTACCCATTGCATAAATCTTTTTCTGCAAGTTAAATTTCTGATTTGGAGTTTGGTATATTTGGGCTTTTAATTATTATTTCTTGCTTTTACTAGCTTTAGAATGCTGCCATTCACCAAACTTAGAAATTGTCAAAACAATCCAAATTTTCACATAGTGAAAATATTTATTGCCCTCAGACACAAAATATTTTGTCATTTGTTCAAAATCTCATTTAAATGAGAAATATGATCAACATTTAATCATTTCGTTAGAAAATAACATTCAGGCATGCCAGATTTTCCACGAACTATATTCATACTGATTCTAATAAGCTGAACAACTTGTTTTGGCTGCAGCTATCTTTTTTTCCATATGGAAGTGCTTCTACTAGCTTTCTTCCAGATTATGTGGTTAAGATGAGGATGTGCAGAAAAGTCCTGTGTTGTTTTTTGTGGCACAAATTCATTTTGGTGACTGAAACATGCAATATAACTTGCTCTCAGTAAGCCTGAATCCTGAAGGCATATTTTAGTGCTATGACCACCAAATCTTTACTTTAACAATTTGTGTGTGTCCAAATTCACAAAGTATATAACAAATTTAAAGGTGCATCACTTAGGTTATTGCATTGCAGCCACTTCATAGTGTTGTGCACAAAGGCAATTTTAGCAAGATTAGGAAGGAAGATGCTGGTGATATTACAGTAAAGACAGCACTCAGATCACTGCAATGAGAAGAAAAAGGGATGTCATGAAGAGTAAAAAAAAAAAAAAAGACGATCAGAAAAAAAAAAAACCAGCTTGTTTTCCTAAGAGGAAAAAAATCCCAAACTTTTGTACCAAATAAGAATAAAAAACATTACTAAGAAAAATCCATAGTTAGGCTGCAATATCACTAGCAGAATGTTGGTCCTTCTAAAGCTCAGCTTCCACCAAAAAGAATAGTCCTTATCTCCCCATAGCTTCAAGTCAAATTTCTGCAACACGTTTTGTGCCAGATCACTGATGTTGTTGGCTGAAAATAGGTCATTTTATTAAATTCAGTTTCAGTAGCTGACTAATGGTCACACAAGCAGCAGCACTAACAAAAGGAGGCAGTTGTACAGATAGGACTGGGGAAGGTATGACTCCACTTGGCAAAAGCACAATTCCGCTTGTAAAATTTCAGCCACAGAAAAAAATGGCCAAAGGTTGTGAATGACTGTAACATCAGAGATTAAAACCTTGTGCTTTCCATAGAATTTTATGGTCAAATAGGCAGTAATTTTTTTGTGAATCCAGATTTGCTATATTGTAGAGGAACTTTGTCAGTTCTAGCTAGAGTTGGGTATCTGTTTATTTGCTTTGCCTTTAACAGCCAATTCATTGAACCAAAAGGCTTTGAGAAGAGAATAGCTGATTGTTCACTCAGCTGTTAGCCTGAATGAGCACGATGCTCTTTTCTTTGCCGTGACCATCCATCCAGGACACTGGTTCACCTTTCATACACACTCAATGTCTAGTAGAGTAGTTAGGATAGAAAATGTACACTAAGAATTTATTGTTGAACAGATACTTTTCTATGGCATGTATGACAGTATTTGCACAGACATCAGAAGAATAAATTGAACCTGGAATTGACAAATCAAAAGGTAAACAATTTGCTTCCATAGCAATCCTGGAATAAGGGATTTCTGTGTCACCTCCTTGTTCTCTTCAGATTTTGAAGTATCAGCTATTCCACTACAGGGAGCAGAGTAAGCACTAGTAAATGAAGGAGATCATCTTGAAAAGGCCAATCACAAATGTATTAATCTTGGTGGAATGGAGACCTACAAGGAAATGAACATCTGGATGACCATACAGTATCTGGTATGCACAGATTTCTCACACATACATGAAAAAGTAGTCGTGGAACCAGATAAACTGACAAAGCAATGAGTAAGTTCAAATAATTTCCTAAGTGTCGCAGTTTATCTCAATAGGTCATGTTTAAAAGGGTATATAATCATCCAGATTACACTGTACAGTTGTTTTAACATGATGAATATAAAAATGAAGCAATTTTCAAGAACTGGAACAGACTTCTTAAAAGTTTTTGTGTACTGAGACACAAAATGGAATATAAAAGAAATATAAAAGGGGAAATTAATCACAGACAAATAGCCAGTCTACTGAAGAAATAAACTTTTACAGGCAACAAGGAAAATGAAAGGGGAAAACAAACCAAAAAAGAAACCCTACCCGTGCTAAAAAATAATTCTTTAAAGTATTTTTCATGTGCATCAAATCAAATTATACTAAACAGAACAGCATTCGTATGTGTATATGGAATAGATATATCTCTGTAACTAATGGTGGTAGAAGTGCAAAAGCTTCAAAGACTATGAAAAATTTCTCAAGTTCTTGAATTCTAGCAAAAGCTTATCTGAGCTATTTTCAGTTGCTTCTGGATCTATAACGCTGAGCAGAAAACCTCTAAAGAACAGCCTCCCTGTGAGAATTTCTGACTATTTTGGTCAGCTGAAAACACTGGGGAGTTTTTTTCAGATGTCTTCATTGTTGGCCTGAATTCTGAACTTGAAAAGGTCAATGGAAAAGGCTCTCCTATTGACTTCAGTGGGATGGACAGTGGGAGACCTTGTAACAAGCATTTTAAAAAGTTCTATACACTGTGAGAATGTTTTAAAGATATTTCTGCATTCTTTATACCATCAGTCTTTTCTCTTCTTGAATAAGTTTCCAGAACAAGGTGCAAGGGGCACAGAATTTTAATTCAATCGAAAAGCTTCTCCGTTCTCCATGTGCTTAAATTAACTTCCTAAATTTTTATATTGAAACTTCCTCAAATTATATAGCAGTAAGAGATCCTAAGGCCATTTTAACTATCTTCAATATTTTTAGCTTGAAAGGTGAAATGAAATTTTAAAGTTTAAATGCCTGCAATGCTTTCCTCTTTCTTTGAGGCCAGAGAAATAGCACAGATAAATTTGTTGGTTTATAGTACACATGCATCTACTAGAACCCACAAGAAAATAAGTTATTTAAGAAAAAAAAAACTAATTTTTAAATATTATGATCAAATACAATAAGTTCCTGAAGCCATTTCTCTGTGAAAATAAATTATTTCCTTTTAAAGCTTTTCATTCAATAAAACATGTGATGAATTCCGTATATGGAACTTGGCAGATACATAAGTGTCACATGTCCTTTTATGGCACAGGTCTTATTTTTTTCAAGTAGGATGTCAGACACAGCTTAGGCTGTATGAGCTGAGCTGTCTGCAAGTAACTGTCATACAGAAACAGATTCAGGCAGAATATGCACAGCTGAACCCGTACATTTCCAGTATATTCCAACCCATATTTCCAGTACAGCAGAGATGTGGCTGAACGCCAAAGGGGCAGATAACATGAAAGCATTTTACAAGCAGAGTGCAATGAATGATAATGAACTACAACAGTGTTTTCCACATTGTAGCCTGGGAGACAACCCAGTCCTTACAAGTACCAGGCATCAGCAAGGCCCAAGAAACACTTCAGGTGGTGATGCTTCATGTTGCGTATTTGGAATGGGTCATGCCAGTGACAGATTACATTGGTGATGTCCTACAGTAGATTAACATCAGTCAGCAGCTAAGGCCCACAGAACTGTCCCTCTGTGTGGGATGGGGGGAGAGAGTTGGAAGGGCACAAGTGAGAAAACTCATGGGTTGAGATACAGTTTAATAGGGAAAGAAAAGCTGTGCATGCATGCAAGCAAAGCAAAACAAGAAATGAATTCACTATTTACCATTGGCATGCAGGTGTTCAGCCGCCTCCAGGAAAGCAGGGCTCCATCGTATGTAACGGTTACTTGGGAAGGCAAGCACCATAACTCCGTATATTCCCGCTTCCTCTTTGTTTAACCTAATCTGCATTGCTAAACAGGCATAACGTCATAAAATATGAAACTTTGGTCAGTTGGGGTCAACTGTCCCAGCTGTGTCTCCTCTCAAATTCTTGTGCACCTCTAGCCTACCCACTGCCAGGGCAGTATGAGAAATAGAGAAGGCCTTGGTGCTGTGCAAGCACTTCTCAGCAATAGCTAAAACATCAGTATGTTATCAGTATGTTATCACCATTTTGGTCACAAATCCAAAACACGGGCTATTATAAAGCATCTTCTCACTTTTTTCCTATGGTTCTTTGTAGGTCCTCAAACAGGATGCACTCCCTTCAGGGAAGTGCATAGAATCATAGAATAGTTAGGGTTGGAAAGGACCCTAAGATCATGCAGCTCCAACCCCCCTGCCATGGGCAGGGACACCTCACACTAAACCATGTGACCCAAGGCTCTGTCCAACTTAGCCTTGAACACTGCCAGGGATGGAGCATTCACAACTTCCTTGGCAACCCATTCCAGTGACTCACCACCCTTACAGTAAAGAAATTCTTCCTTATATACAATCTAAACTTCCCCTGTTTAAGTTTTAACCTGTTACCCCTTGTCCTGTCACTGCAGTCCCTAGTGAAGAGTCCCTCTCCAGCAGTCCCTAGTGAAGAGTCCCTGCCCAGCATCCTTGTAGGCCCCCTTCAGATACTGGAAGGCTGCTATGAGGTCTCCACTCAGCCTTCTCCAAGCTGAACAGCCCCAACTTTCTCAGCCTGTCTTCATACAGGAGGTGCTCCAGTCCCCTGATCATCCTCATGGCTCTCCTCTGCACTTGTTCCAACAGTTCCATGTTCTTTTTATGTTGAGAGCACCAGAACTGCACACAATACTCCAAGTGAGGTCTCATGAGAGCAGAGTAGAGGGGCAAGATCACCTCCTTCAACCTGCTGGTCATGCTCCTCTTGATGCAGCCCAGGATACGATTGGCTTTCTGGGCTTCAGCGCACACTGAAGCCAGCTCATGTTCATTTTCTCATCGACCAACACCCCCAAGTCCTTTTCCGCAGGGCTGCTTCGAATCTCTTCTATGCCCAACCTGTAGCTGTGCCTGGGATTGCTCCGACCCAGGTGTAGGACCTTGTACTTGGCATGGTTAAACTTCATAAGGTTGGTCGTCATCAGCCCACCTCACAAGCCTGTTGAGGTCCCTCTGGATGGCATTCCTTCCCTCCAGCCTATTAACAGAACCACACAGCTTGGTGTCATTGGCAAACTTACTGGGGGCACACTCAATCCAACTGTCCACGTCAGCGACGAAGATGTTGAACAAGACCAGTCCCAACAACGATCCCTGAGGGACACCACTCGTTAACCATCTCCAGTTGGACCTTGAGCCATTGACTACAACTCTTTGTGTGCGGCCATCCAGCCAGTTCTTTATCCACCAAGTGGTCCATCCATCAAATTGATGTCTCTCCAGTTTAGAGACAAGGATGTCATGTGGGACAGTGTTGAATGCTTTGCACGAGTCTAGGTAGATGACATCAACTGCTCTACCCCTGTCCATCAGTTCTGTAGCCCCATCATAGAAGGCCACCAAATTGGTCAGGCAGGATTTCCCCTTAGTGAGGCCATGCTGGCTGTCACCAAGCACCTTGTTTTGCATGTGCCTTAGCATGCCTTCCAGGAGAATCTGCTCCAAGATTTTGCCAGGCACAGAGGTGAGACTGACTGGTCTGTAATTTCCCGGGTCATCCATTTTCCCCTTCTTGAAAATGGGGGTTATATTTCCCTTTTTCCAGTCATCAGGAACTTCACCTGACTGCCATGATCTTTCAAATATGACGGGCAGTGGCTTAGCAACTTCATTTGCCAGCTCCTTCAGGACCTGTGGATGGATTTCATCAGGTCCCATGGACTTGTATAGTATAGACCATCTTAAGATGGTCTTGAACCAGATCCTTTCCTACAGTGGGCCTAAGGTCTTCATTCTCACAGTTCCTGAGTCTGCCCTCAAAGACTTGGGCGGCATGATCAGGGCATTTGCCAGTGAAGAGTGAGGCAAAGAAGTCATTGAGAACATCAGTCTTCTCCAAATCCAGGGCCACCAAGTTCTCCTGATAGTATGCTCTGGGGTGGGCTCATCCACATGTCTCAGTCCTTTTAGGAATGTATGTCTGCCAGAAGCTTGGTTTATGAGGTCAGCTTTGGCCTGTGGTGGGCCTATTGTGGAGCTGTCTGGAAGCAGCTGCGCCCAGTGCAGGGCAGCCCCTGACCTTCTCCCACAGAGGCCAACTCTGAAACTCCTCCTCACTCCCCAAACCTTTACACCCAATACAGTTAGGTATCATTATGCCATGTGGTTTGTCCATTCCTGTTTGACGGTTTCCCTTGGTCCAAATGGATATCACAGTATCACAGTACGTTAGAGATTGGAAGGGACCTCAAAAGATCATCTAGTCCAATCCCCCTGCCAGAGCAGGAACACCTAGATAATGTTACACAGGAATGTGTCCAGGCGTGTTTTGAATGTCTCCAGGGAAGGAGACTCCACAACCTCCCTGGGCAGCCTGTTCCAGCGTTCCGTCACCCTCACTGAGAAGAAGATTCTTCTCAAGTTTAAGTGGAACCTCTTGTGTTCCAGTTTGTACCCATTACCCCTTGTCCTATCATTGTTTGCCACTGAGTAGAGCCTGGCTCCATCCTCGTGACACTCGCCCTTTATATATTTATATACACTAATAAGGTCACCCCTCAGTCTCCTCTTCTCTAAACTATAGAGACCCAGCTCCCTCAGTCTTTCCTCATAAGGAAAATGCTCCACTCCCTTAATCATCTTAGTTGCCCTGCGCTGGACTCTCTCCAGCAGGTCCCTGTCCTTCTTGAACTGAGGGGCCTAGAACTGGACACAATATTCCAGATGCGGTCTCACCAGGGCAGAGTAGAGGGGAAGGAGGACCTATCTCGATCTACTAACCACCCCCCTTCTAATACACCCCAGGATGCCATTGGCCTTCTTGGCCACAAGGGCACAGTGTTGGCTCATGGTCATCCTGTCATCCACTAGGACCCCCAGGTCCCTCTCCCCTACACTGCTCTCTAACAGGTCGTTCCCCAACCTATATGGGAACCTGGGGTTGTTCCTGCCCAGATGCAGGACTCTACACTTTCCCTTGTTATATTTCATCAAGTTATTCCCTGCCCAACTCTCCAGCCTTTCCAGGTCTCGCTGGATGGCAGCACAGCCTTCTGGCGTGTCAGCCACTCCTCCCAGCTTAGTGTCATCAGCAAACTTGCTGATAGTACACTCAATTCCCTCATCTAAATCGTTGATGAATATATTAAATAATACTGGTCCCAGTACTGACCCTTGAGGCACTCCACTAGTTACAGGCCTCCAACTAGACTCCGCCCCATAGACTACAACTCTCTGGCTTCTCTCCGTCAGCCAGTTCACAGTCCACCTCACTACCTGATCATCCAGACCACACTTCCTCAATTTAGCCGTGAGGATGCTGTGGGAGACTGTGTCAAATGCTTTGCTGAAGTCAAGGTAGACCACATCCACTGCTCTGCCATCATCCATGCACTGTGTTATTTCCTCATAAAAGGCTAAGAGATTGGTCAAGCATGATTTCCCCTTGGTGAAGCCATGTTGACTGCCCCTCATAACCCTCTTATCCTTGATATGCCTTAAGATGGCACCAAGGATAAGGTGTTCCATCACTTTCCCAGGGATGGAGGTGAGGCTGACCGGTCTATAGTTACCCGGGTCCTCCTTCTTGACCTTTTTGAAGACTGGAGTGACATTTGCTTTCTTCCAGTCCTCAGGCACCTCTCCTGTTTCCCAAGACTTGGTAAAGATGATGGAGAGTGGTCTAGCAATGACTTCCGCCAGTTCCCTCAGCACCCGCGGGTGCATCCCATCTGGACCCATGGATTTATGGATGTCCAGATTGCTCAGCTGGTCTCTAACCCATTCCTCATCGACTAAGGCAAACCGCTCCATTGACCTGACTTCATCTAAGGTCTCAGGGGTACAGGGCTCCTCAGGACTGCCTGCAGCAGAGTAGACAGAGACAAAGAAGGCATTCAGTAACTCTGCCATCTCTGTATCTTCTGTCACCAGGGCACCCATCCCGTTCATCAGTGGGCCTACATTGCCTCTGGTGTTAGTTTTGTCTGTCATGTGTTTGAAAAAGCTGGTCAAGATAAATGCTCTTCAACACTTCTGACTTCCATCAGGAATTAAATAGTCCAGAATAATGAGTAATCAGTTTCTGAATTTCCAGATATAATACCTGTGTACATGTGGAAATTTCATCTATAAATCATAGTGTTCCTGTAGAGAAAGTTCCAAACCCATCTGACACACATCACTTTATTTTCTCATATCCTAACATGTCATAACTGTAATTAAAAAAGCAATTTTCTCTGAAAGTTTTGAGTCTTCCCAGCACAATTAGTAACATGCTGTAAAACTCTGGTTTTACTACTGGCATTATCATAAACAATGCCTAGTCTCAGAGCATTCGACATTTGAATCAGGGACTCATTGGGGTTGTAAAGAATGTTCATATAACATAAAATAATGACAAAAGTCTTCCAAGCAACTCTGATTTTAATAAATCTTGAATCAAGATTTTTTTTCAAACCTCTGGACTTTTGAGATTCTTCCATCACTAAAAAACTATTTCTGTAAAATGTCATATAATGAGTGTCGGTTATTTAAATATATGTCTGAATTGCTACTGGGTCGCTATGGCCTGCCATCATTTTTGTATTAAATCTTATTTTTCTTAAGGAATATACTTTTATTGCAATACAGGTAAATGCCACTCAGAATCTTCAAGGACCACAACTACTAATCCCATTTGAATACACAGTACAGTTTCTTGGTTCAAAATAAGTATTAGAAGTATCCCAGGCTGCTTTTCCCTTCATTTCTGAATATTCTAGGAAATCAGAGTACATTTCATAATCTTCCAACTCAACACTATGTCCTGGGTTCAGCAGTAGCAGTCATTTTTCTCCTTCTTGGTAGCTGGTGTAGTGCAGTGTTTTGACTTTCAGCTCGGGAACAGAGCTGATAACAAGCGATGTTTTGGTTTGGCCAAGGACTTTGTGAGGCTCATGCTCTGCCAGGGAGGAAGGGAAGCCAGGAGGAAGCAGAGACAGGACACCTGACCCAAACTGACCAAAGAGGTATTCCATACCACAGCACGTCATGCCCAGGATGTAACTGGGAGTTAGCCGGAAGGGCTGGGGGACTGCAGGGTTGGAGGAGGTATCGGTCAGAGCTTGGTCGGGCTTGGGGGGCGAGTTATCGGTCGGCTGGTGGTGAGATGATGTATTCTCTTCCCTTGTTATTTCCTTTATCATCGTTATCATTGGTGGTAGCAGTAGTGATTTGTGTTATACCTTAGTTACTAAACTGTTCTTATCTCAACCCGTGGGAGTTGCATTCTTTTCGATTCTCCTCTCCGTCCCTCCGAGAGCAGGGGGAGGGCAAGAAAGGGGGGGAAGTGAGTGAACGAATTACCTGACTGGGTTTAAACCACGACAGTTCTTTTTGGCGCCCAACGTGGGGCACGAAGGGTTGAGATAACGACAGATCTGACTGGATTAATAGTCACTCGTCACAATGCTGATTTATTGGCTCTCAGAGTTGTTTTGCTTGATCTCACAGCTTCAGAATGTTGTAAGTTACGTAGAGCCGGTATTTGCTGTGTTAGTGTTTATCAAGTATGGGGCTTGGGCTAAGGTTCTTGTCTCACTGTGCTTTATGGCAATGGCTTGTAATACGGGCGGGCTCCAGCAGCAGGGCGGGACGGACGTGGCCGTGGACTTGTACCTGGCCGTCCGGCTGCTCTTCACCGTCCTGGCCCTCGCCCTACTCTCCATCTTCGTGAGGCTGCGGGGAGCCGAGGGGGAGCGGCCCCGGGAGCCGGCGGCAGCTGAACCGGCCCGGGAGAGCGGCCCCGGGCACCAAGCGGCGGCGGGAGCGGGGCCGGAGGCTGCGAGGGGACGGCTGCCGGTGGAGGAGGCCGGGGCGGTCGAGGAGAGGAAGGAAGCGGCTGCCGAGCAGCGGGAGAAGGCGGCGGAGGAGCCGAGCCCCGCGGCCGAGCCGAGCCTCGCGGAGGAGCCGAGCCCCGCGGCCGAGCCTCGCCTCGCGACGGCCGAGAGCATTTCCCGGAAGCCGCCCGCCGAGCCCCAGGAGGATGCAGGAGACCACGCAGCATTTCCCAGCAAGGCAGAGGAGGAAGAGCTGGACTCAGGAAAAGAGAAGCTGGCGGTGGGAGAGCCGGCAAGCACAGCAGCTGCACCAGCCCCAGTGACAAGTACAGCAGCTACACCAGCCCCAGTGACAAGTACAGCAGCATCGTGTGAGAGTTCTGAAGGTTTTGAATGGCCTTTGGGCATCCTTGGGACCTGCCTGCTGATTGTGATGGGGATCAGCATGTTGGCACACACACAGACTGTGTTCTACCCACAACCATTTTGTCTGATCTCAAAAGTTAAGCAGAGTCAGGTTTGGGTCTTGTCTGGGGTTAGACGAGGATATGGGGGGACTTTTCCCCAAGGCTGGACAGTCATGAGTGGCAGGGTGTGTGGGACAGTATGGGCAAGTATCTAGTCCACTGGGCCCCTCCAGTGCTTTGGAAGCGTCGGAGATGGAAGACAGCTGTATGGAGTCCCCAGCAACAAGCTGCAGAAACTGCTGAAGGGGACAGTGAATTATTTTAAGCCTGGTGGGCCCATGGCACTTCAGGCCATCAGAGCAGAGATGCAAAAGAGATGGACTCATGATCGAGGGGTGGACTTAGCAATGGACACTATTGCCCAGGTTATTCACGAGTGTGAACACTGCACACAGTCTCTCCTGCTCTGGAAGACTATTACAAGAGATGGAGCCTGACATGGACCAGATGGATGCAGCAGCTTTATAGGGACTGGTCCATGCACTAAGTTAAGAGTGCACCGAGATAAGAGTGATGGTATATTGAAAATGTGGAATCTGAGCATGACGTGAATGGTATGGAATAAGGGGTGGATAATGTCCTGGGTTCAGCAGTAGCAGTCATTTTTCTCCTTCTTGGTAGCTGGTGTAGTGCAGTGTTTTGACTTTCAGCTCGGGAACAGAGCTGATAACAAGCGATGTTTTGGTTTGGCCAAGGACTTTGTGAGGCTCATGCTCTGCCAGGGAGGAAGGGAAGCCAGGAGGAAGCAGAGACAGGACACCTGACCCAAACTGACCAAAGAGGTATTCCATACCACAGCACGTCATGCCCAGGATGTAACTGGGAGTTAGCCGGAAGGGCTGGGGGACTGCAGGGTTGGAGGAGGTATCGGTCAGAGCTTGGTCGGGCTTGGGGGGCGAGTTATCGGTCGGCTGGTGGTGAGATGATGTATTCTCTTCCCTTGTTATTTCCTTTATCATCGTTATCATTGGTGGTAGCAGTAGTGATTTGTGTTATACCTTAGTTACTAAACTGTTCTTATCTCAACCCGTGGGAGTTGCATTCTTTTCGACTCCTCTCCGTCCCTCCGAGAGCAGGGGGAGGGCAAGAAAGGGGGGGAAGTGAGTGAACGAATTACCTGACTGGGTTTAAACCACGACACACTATCAGGCAGAAATTTCTGTGTTAATGCCAGAACTAGGCTCCTCTGAGAACAGTTTTTGTAGTCTCTAGACAGTCTGGTCTGATAAGGTCATAAATAGAAAAGTTCTACCTTATACAAAAAAGGAAGAACTCCCTTTCACTGTTGACTGTGATATTTAAAATACAGGGAAGGATTATTATTCAGAGATCCTATTTCTATGCTGATCACATTCTCAAACATATGCAATTTAAGCCACAATTACATTTAATATGCAGACACAGTTACAGTAATATGCAGACACAGTTTAATATTAGAACACAGCTAAGCAAGGCAAAAAAGAATAGCTATTTTTCAATAACCGGTGCTTACCATTCTTAGATGACATATACAAGTAGGTAAATGTATCAACTTACAAATTAGGAAAAATGCAACTGATAACATAGACAGAAAGCAATATTGACTTCTCAGATAGACTTCCCAGTTTCAGAAGGAAGACAATACAAGAACACACTTGTGGTCATTTTAGGACTACAGCTAATGGGGCACAATTCTGCTCTTGCCTCACTGTTCTTTTTAGATCACAGGAAAGTTGCAAGAGGAACATTTTCAAAACTAACTAGTGAGTTTTGACTGATCATCTCGAGCTTCCTGATATTATCAAGTTTCATATTACAGTGATGTCAGAAAACCAAGTCCCCGAGAAGTAGCTCAGCTACTGAAATACTGCATATCAATCACTTGAGAGTACATACTTCAGATCATTATCATGTGAATAGTATTACATCCTTTTCTCCTGTTTGTCAGCATCATCTTCTTAGTCTATAAACTCCTTGGAGAGGAGTTATTTCTTGCTATGTATTTTGCACAGTGGGTCCCTGACCTTGCATAAGATTTCTGTTTTCTTCAGTCTGATTACTTATAATTAGCATTCAAAACAATAATGAAACACTTTGAGGTACCATTCAGGACTTAGGTAGGCATTTTCATTTGGTTTTGTAATGCAGGATCTGATCAGTTAAAAAGTAATCTACAAATCCATCTGGAGGGTAAAATAAAGTGGATTGACATTTGTCCTTTCATGGAAAACTGCTTTAGACCTTCTCATATGAAAAGAGTCCACATTTGTGTTAATTTCTGATTTGGCATAAGACACCATTGGCTAGTTTGGTGATGGCAGATGAGAATTTTACAGTAGGAGATCCCTAATTTAATACATTTGTGAGCTCTGAACCATACAAAGGTACTCATAAATTACTGTATTCCTTTAAAATATTTTTTAAAACTGTCGTAGTTTAAGTGCAGTCAGTAACCCATGCAGCCCGCTCACTCACTTCCCCCCATTCTCCCCCCAACCCTGCTCCCAGGGAAGGAGAATCGAAAGTATGTAGCTCCCACGGGTTGAGATAAGAACAGCCCAGTAACTAAGGTATAACACAAACCACTGCTGCTACCACCAATAATAATAATGATATGGGAAATAACAAGAGAATACAATACCACCTTTCGATACGCAGCCTGACCTAGCAATGAACTAGACTTTCCAGGTAACTCTCAGTTTACATCCTCAGCATGATGTGCTGTGGTATGGAATAGCTCTTTGGCTAGTTTGGGTCAGGTGTCCTGTCTCTGCTTCCTTGCAGATTCCCCTCCTCCCTGGCAGAGCATGAGACTCACAAAGTCCTTGGTCAGACTAAACATTTGAGCAGTAAGTGAAAACATCGGTGTTATCAGCACTGTTCCCAGGCCGAAAGTCAAAACCACAGCACTGCACCAGCTACTAAGAAGGAGAAAAAATGACTGCTACTGCTGAACCCAGGACAAATAATAAATGAATTAATGGTAAAATGTGTATTTTATTATCTGTAAAAATGTCAATAAAGCCTGCATTAGTCTAAGGAAATATATACGCTATTGAGAACTTCCTATGAATCACAGCATCTGCACTGACACCCTCCAAAAATGCTAGGAAAAAATGTTAAAAAGAAATGGGCAAAATATACAAATGCTACAGTCTGTTGACTGATATATGCACTGCACCTGAAAGACATGGAATCTAATTTTGTTTCATGGGATTTTGTGCCACTGACTTTAATGAAAAAAAATTTTGTATTATCATGAAGATATACGATGGTATAAATTACCTTGATTAGCTGATTAGTTTAGCAATAACTTCAACAGAAACATTGTGGAGAAGGAAAAATTCAGAGGCATTTTACCATAAGAAACATTCACATAGTGAAATTCCTTCCATGTTATCTTGTGTACTTTGTCAGTAAATTGCAGTAATTTATAAACAGTAGTATCTCAATCTGTAGTGTTGCTCCTTTTAAAATGGTAACTACAGATAAATAGGAGAAACCAATGCTTACTTTCCAGCTATGTGTATTTCAAATAATAATGCTTTTCAAAATAAAAATATGCCTTTAAGAAGTTTACAAATTTATTTGGCATAGAATATATGCTAAATTATAATAATTTTTTTATTATTTATATTTATTATTTATATTTAAAACACAAGTTGAAAGTTTTGCTTACAGTAGCCTGTAAAAGAACATGATTCCTAACACATCTGTTCTATAAGCTACTTCTGGTAAAGGCTTACCTTTCATTGCAGCATCTTGTCATCATCCATTACAATATTCCTCTCAACATTTTAAATCTGTGTTTCTCAAGCAACCTTCTACAGAGGGTTTTGCTGTGATACCTCATCAAAACAAAAAAAAAAAAAAAGGAGCAAAATGCATGTTATGGTTTGTCTGTATGACTCCAGCTCAAATAAAATGTCACTGTAGATTGTACAAATCACTATGAACAAATACAGTCTTCAAGCCTGGTGTAAAACATCTCCAGATAAGACTCTAAGACTATCAAATGCAGCTTTGGGACATGCTTTTGTCCCCTTCATCTTTAAGCTCATAGCTCAATCCAATTATCCACAATTTAGCCTCTGCCAGCAATTTGTGTACACTTGTGTTGCAGAGGGGGATTTTTTTATATGACTCAAGTGTAAAACTTTAGCTTACAAGCCAAAAACATCTTCAAAATAAACCCATGAAATGAAATAGAAAAAGGAGGAGACAGGACTCTATGATACAAAAAATTACAAAACCCAAACAGTTTCTAATCATGTATATTTCACCTCAGTAACTTCTTTTAAACTAAATCTGCAAAACATAATATGCTTACTGTTGTCATCAGAAAACAAAAATATTTTGTATAAAACCTTTTCTTTCAACAAGAACAGAACTGTGGAAAATTTTGGGTAGATCTATGAAAGTTCTGAATTCTAGAACAGAAACCACTAGGACCTAAAACAAATTAGTAGTTTTCCAGAAGCTTAATGTTTGCTTGGGTGTCACTTTTCTATATTATTTCCAGACACACTGGAGTTTAAAACACAGTATTAGACCTTTGGTTCTAGCCAACTAAAGCCTCCAGAACAACGACTTCTAGAATATTAGCTTAGTCTTTAGGATACAATGAAAGAAGTTCAGAAAAAATATTTTCAGGTTTTCATGGCATACTTTCTTGCAAGAAACCAATCTGGCAGCTAAGGACTAAATGACCAAGAAGCTTTCTTTAGCCTTTTTTACATTCTAAATTTCTCACACCAAGTGAGAAGGCCAATTAGGTTTCTGCAGACTTGATTCTGCTTGAGGATTCCTCAAAATACAGCCACTGGCCTTCAATAGCTGTAGACCTCCACTAGAACAAGACTGTTTTGTTCAGCTTTTGGCATCATCCAGACATGCATTTCAAATTTTGACTTGCATTATTCTGGCTTGGTCACACTTTTCTATACATGATACCCTAACAGTTTTGAAGTCACATTTATTCTAATAAATCATTCCATGAAAAAATACCCCAAGAAACCTCAGAGGATTTTCTATTAGCAATGATTCTATTGTCCAGTATGACTGTGGTCAGAGGTTAGAATCTAATCTTGAAACAAAAATTATGTACAAGATTTTATTAACAATATTTCATCTAGTATACTGATTGAATACACAGGCAGCAAAAGGAGTTTTCTACTAAAAATTTCAGATTTCAGCAACAGTGCTAAGTTATGTGATAGGGCAGCACTTGAGGGGCTAACCTAACTCTGCTAGGATCACCTATGCAAAAGAAATAAAATCAGTGAATTCCAACAGTAATTTCTTAGCATTCTATTACTACTTCAGGGAAAAATTAAAGTCTATATAGGAAAAGGGGCCCAACCAGGATTACACTGTGTCACACTAACCTCTGGCTGTTGCCAGAGTGTATCAAAGCTATTAGAAGCATTGTATATTGCAGCAGACAGGTCAAGTAGCCTTAACCTTGCACCGGACATCACAAGAAACATATGATCATAAGATTAAAGGATGAAAAAAAAAAGTTTCATCCCCAATTCACAATGATAAAATGTCATTACACATCACATGCCACTCAGAAGTCTTCTGTTCCAGTGATCTGGTCATGTGGGGCAATGGGTGTATTTCTATTCTAATTAGTTTGAGAATCTAACTTTAAACAACCTACAGCAAAACCACAGTGAGAAAAAATTAGTAGCCGTACTTATTTATGTTAAGTAAAGGTAGTTGAGTTTAGTGTGATGTGTAGTGAAATGGTAGGCTATACTCATCCATGATATTACTTTTACTTCCCATTCCAGAATTAAAGGACCTATAATCCTAAATCCTAAAAAACTAACAAGCAAACATAGTACAATTAGAGCCTTCAGGCCCTGAATAAAATTTAGTACCTAGACACTCAATCTAAATATTCCTATTTTTCCTCCAGCTGAGTGCCTCCTATCTACTTGTTATACTTTTACCATCTCTGAGTTATTATTGTTAGATGGTTTCATGACTTATTGAGTCACGTATGCTTATGTATGTTTGCCAGCTTTCAGATATGCAGTACAAATGGTAATTATAACCATTCTAAATGATACATCTTCCCAGTCTGTCAGATTCAGTGAGTTAACCTTAAATGCAAGGCAGATTAAAAGATGAACAATTTACTTAAAGGAAAACGGAAAATATAATTAATCATTTGCCTATCCTTCAACCCTAGTTTACAAAACCATGGTGCATCCTTATTGAGCTCAAAATTGAAGGGTGACAAGGTTAATACATAGCTTTAGACCTCATGGTTTCATTAGCAAACACATTACAGACTGCAAAGCTGAACTGACAGTAATGCTAGGCCCAAACAAAGTAAATAATTACTGGCTTGGCAAATGTGGAAGCACTTGCAGAGTTTGTTTACATTTGGTTTTTGGAAAATTCATGTTGGCAACAAGTCAAATACAGTTTGAGTAGTAACTGTGACAATTGCTCACAGATGCAGCTGGAAGAACAACAAAAGAATGAATTTATGGTTCTTTTCTCCCCTGCATATTTCCCCTTTGTTGCCTTTTTTCTTGTGCTGTTTCTTCTTTCTCATTTTTAGCTCTTTATTTTTTTCTTTTCTTTACCATTTTGGATCAATAACAAACTTGTTGCCACAAAGATAAGTGGGTTTTCATGGCAGATGGGCCTTGGAATGTATAAAAATCTCATGTCGCATTTTGTCTTTTGGCCATATATTGGAAAAGACACAGCGGTGTTCAAGCTACAGTCATAAAAGCCTTGCTCCCTGACAAGTGCCCTCAATTCTTGTAGGTTGTACTGGATTTTCAAGAGAAATACGTCACATCCATGCTGGTACACTATTGATGAACTTTGTCGGATACCAGGGGTACAGAATTGTGCCTAGTCTCAATTTCTTTTATGCAATTCATTGTTTGGCTGTATAGGAGAACTTGAATGTATTTCTTGGAATTCAAATAATAAGACAATCTATGAAACTGGAAAATAATTCAACATCCTGTGGTTGATCTAGAAAAATTGTGAAACTACAGTTCCCTTTCCAACATTTTACACAGAATATAATTTTTCTAGACAATGAATATATTTAAATTCCTAGCATGCAGTAGTATCAGAGGATAAAGGATCAGTAAGAATTAAGCATTAATAAAGAACGCTTACATAGAATCAGACAATTATTTAACATTGTCGTGGTTTAAACCCAGTCAGGTAACTCGTTCACTCACTTCCCCCCCTTTCTTGCCCTCCCCCTGCTCTCGGAGGGACGGAGAGGAGAATCGAAAAGAATGCAACTCCCACGGGTTGAGATAAGAACAGTTTAGTAACTAAGGTGTAACACAAATCACTACTGCTACCACCAATGATAACGATGATAAAGGAAATAACAAGGGAAGAGAATACATCATCTCACCACCAGCCGACCGATAACTCGCCCCCCAAGCCCGACCAAGCTCTGACCGATACCTCCTCCAACCCTGCAGGCTCCCAGCCCTTCCGGCTAACTCCCAGTCACATCCTGGGCATGACGTGCTGTGGTATGGAATACCTCTTTGGCTAACTTGGGTCAGGTGTCCTGTCTCTGCTTCCTCCTGGCTCCCCCTCCTCCCTGGCAGAGCATGAGGCTCACAAAGTCCTTGGCCAAACCAAAACATCGCTTGTTATCAGCTCTGTTCCCGAGCTGAAAGTCAAAACACTGCACTGCACCAGCTACCAAGAAGGGTAAAAATGACTGCTACTGCTGAACCCAGGACATTATCCACCCCTTATTCCATACCATTCACGTCATGCTCAGATCCCACATTTTCAATATACCATCACTCTTATCTCAGTGCACTCTTATCTTAGTGCATGGACCAGTCCCTATAAAGCTGCTGAGTCCATCTGGTCCATGATGTCAGGCTCCGTCTCTTGTAACAGTCTTCCAGAGCAGGAGAGACTGTGTGCACTGTTCACACTCGTGAATAACCTGGGCAATAGTGTCCATTGCTAAGTCCACCCCTCGATCATGAGTCCATCTCTATGTTGCATCTCTGCTCTGATGGCCTGAAGTGCATTGGGCCCACCAGGCTCAAAATAATTCACTGTCCCCTTCAGCAGTTTCTGCAGCTTGTTGCTGGGGACTCCATACAGCTGCCTTCCATCTCCGACGCTTCCAAAGCACTGGAGGGGCCCAGTGGACTAGATACTTGCCCATACTGTCACGCACATCCTGCCACTCATGACTGTCCAGCTTTGGGGAAAATCTCTTGGTCACCCTGCATCGTTGTCTAACCCCAGACAAGACCCAAACCTGACTCTGCTTAACTTTTGAGATCAGACAAAATGGTTGTGGGTAGAACACAGTCTCTGTGTGTGCCAACATGCTGATCCCCATCACAATCAGCAGGCAGGTCCCAAGGACACCCAAAGGCCATTCAAAACCTTCAGAACTCTCACACGATGCTGCTGTACTTGTCACTGGGGCTGGTGTAGCTGCTGTGCTTGTCACTGGGGCTGGTGCAGCTGCTGTGCTTGCCGGCTCTCCCACCACCAGCTTCTCTTTTTCTGAGCCCAGCTCCTCCTCCTCTGCCTTGCTGGGAAATGCTGCGTGGTCTCCTGCGTCCTCCTGGGGCTCGGCGGGCGGCTTCCGGGGAATGCTCTCGGCCGTCGCGGGGCTCGGGTCGGCCGCGGGGCTCGGCTCTGCCGCGGGGCTCGGCTCTTCCGCGGGGCTCGGCTCCTCCGCGGGGCTCGGCTCCTCCGCCGCCTTCTCCCGCTGCTCGGCAGCCGCCTCCTTCCTCTCCTCGACCGCCCCGACCTCCTCCACCGGCACCCGTCCCCTCGCGGCCTCCGGCCCCGCTCCCGCCGCCGCCTGGTCCCCGGGGCCGCTCTCCCGGGCCGCTTCGGCTGCCGCCGGCTCCCGGGGCCGCTCCCCCTCGGCTCCCCGCAGCCTCACGAAGATGGAGAGTAGGGCGAGGGCCAGGACGGTGAAGAGCAGCCGGACGGCCAGGTACAAGTCCAAGGCCACGTCCGTCCCGCCCTGCTGCTGGAGCCCGCCCGTATTACAAGCCATTGCCATAAAGCACAGTGAGACAAGAACCTTAGCCCAAGCCCCATACTTGATAAACACTATCACAGCAAATACCGGCTCTACGTAAGTTACAACATTCTGAAGCTGTGAGATCAAGCAAAACAACTCTGAGAGCCAATAAATCAGCATTGTGACGAGTGACTATTAATCCGGTCAGATCTGTCGTTATCTCAACCCTTCGGGCCCCACGTTGGGCGCCAAAAAGAACTGTCGTGGTTTAAACCCAGTCAGGTAACTCGTTCACTCACTTCCCCCCCTTTCTTGCCCTCCCCCTGCTCTCGGAGGGACGGAGAGGAGAATCGAAAAGAATGCAACTCCCACGGGTTGAGATAAGAACAGTTTAGTAACTAAGGTGTAACACAAATCACTACTGCTACCACCAATGATAACGATGATAAAGGAAATAACAAGGGAAGAGAATACATCATCTCACCACCAGCCGACCGATAACTCGCCCCCCAAGCCCGACCAAGCTCTGACCGATACCTCCTCCAACCCTGCAGGCTCCCAGCCCTTCCGGCTAACTCCCAGTCACATCCTGGGCATGACGTGCTGTGGTATGGAATACCTCTTTGGCTAACTTGGGTCAGGTGTCCTGTCTCTGCTTCCTCCTGGCTCCCCCTCCTCCCTGGCAGAGCATGAGGCTCACAAAGTCCTTGGCCAAACCAAAACATCGCTTGTTATCAGCTCTGTTCCCGAGCTGAAAGTCAAAACACTGCACTGCACCAGCTACCAAGAAGGGTAAAAATGACTGCTACTGCTGAACCCAGGACAAACATATAGTCAATAAATTATACAGAGGAGAGGACTAATCATGTAAACTCAAGAAAAGTTTGCAAGAAGAAAACAGTAATTGTTAGAGCTCTTTTTCAGTCAAAGTGAGCTGAAAGTGTTTAGTCAATTCCTGTCAGATCAGCTTATTTCATTAAGTGGATTTCACATAAGAAAATTAAGATTCCTAATTTGATAACAGAAACCTACTTTATCTTCCCTGCATTACAAAAGTACAGAACGGAAGTCTCATTAATCCGTGCTTCTGAAGACCAGTAACACCACCAAAATAATTTCAAATTAAGCATACGGGCCATAAACAGAAACTTTAGTAATCACTTGTGTATCTTAGTTATTTTGCAGTTATTTACATTGTATTTTTTATAGTATGCTAATGTCATTACATTTTTATTAGTCTGAAAATAATTAAAAGCCAAACTCTGTTAAATTGCATTTCTGCATTTCATAAAGCAACTATAAAATAACATAATAATTTTTCAGGGCTCATGACATTTGTCTTAGGAAAACAGAATGAGAAGGAACAGTCGTCTTTGAAAAGTGATCAGGTCAGAATATAATAGGAATATATACTCCTTCAAGACCTTGGGTAGTTGACAAGATATTTCTCAGCTTGCTGACATTCGCTGATAACAGACCAGAAAGGGCCGTGTGTGCTGTCTTTCCAAGCTATAGAGGCATTAACATTTGAATATTGCATAACAGATTGTCCTGTGACCAAGACACAGATATATTTTTCTTGATTTTTGTCATTATTCTCTATGCAGGAGAGAGCATGTAGGAGTTAGAGATAAAATACCTGTGGAAAGCTGCAACATAGGAGAATTCTCAAATGAAATGAATGAATCTATTCAGTCAAATTGAGTATTGTTAATTGACATCATCATCACAATGTTTTCCAGTAAAATGTTGGAAGAAAGTGAGATAAAAAAAGTTCAGAGAGATTAAAGTTCTCAATAGCTGAAGAAAAAAGCACATTTGTAAATACAAATTTAACCAGGGAAAAATCCATAACAAGAAAAAACAATGAGAAAATGGCATGGTGGAAAGTACCTCCAGACAGTGTATGAACAGAGTGCAATATTGATTAAGGTATATTCTAATCAATATACAGATACTTCAGTGCTTTAAATGCAGTGGCTTTGATGGTCTAAAGGGAACATTGTTCCACTGAGTGCAAAGGTTAGATACCTATGTCCTAGCAACTGTCAAGATATGACATGGTCTAATTATTATGGGGACTGAGATTCCTACACAAAATGCTAAAAGTACTAAATATCAAGGAGGTATGCAACACTGGCAAAAATGTGTTGTTTGTTTGATTTTACATAAGCATTATTTTAAGTAAACTTTATAATGACTTTTCAGCAATATTGCCTGTAACACCTCAATATCAGTAAGTGTCCTCTAAATATATCCCTGCTGATCAGCAGACAGTAGAGGACACTGGTAAACTACGTGGAAGTTTGAATTTCTTTGCAGAGAAACATCATCGTTACACTCAGTGTATTTTATAAAAATTACTTGGTTTGTTCCTTACATTTTCTCCAAAGTCCACAGTGTTCTGCTGATGCCCAAGTGAAGATCTGTGCATAAAATAACTGACTGTGACTCAGTGAGTGACACCTGCATTGGGTTTACTTTTTCCCTTCCCCTACATAGGGGAATGTGGCTTGAAATAGCACTTTCTAAATCTGCACATTTCTTAAACCCGTATCTGCCCTGGGCTGATTTATCTTTGATTCTCTGCATCTGCCTCTCCAGGTTTGATGGGAGTCTTAGCAATTTGGCAGGAGAGAGATGTCAGTTTTCACAACCAGTGTCAATGCCAGTTTGTGATTTTGCAGCTGCCCTATTCTCTACAGAACAAAACCTGTTTGATCTCAGTCTTTACCATCTGCTACCTCACAACTTAACCAGAGGAATCATTTCCCAAATTCAGGTAATCATCACCTAAATTAATACAGGTCTGTGCTGGCATGCCACAAGAGCATTATAATCTTTTCAGAGAGCTAAAGTCCTCTATTGTTTGTTATATAAAAAATGTTTTGTAGTTTATTCTTTTATACTGATTTTATTTTCAGGAAGATAAAAAATGTAAATGTCTTGGTAAAAGCAAAAGCTGTAGGGCTTTATCTGCACTACATATAATCTGACCAGGGTTTAAAATGGTCAGCAACATCACCACTGTACCAGTTTCATCTGGGTAGACTTCATTTGTTGAATTCAGTGATAACTTCAGATGCTCAACATGTGTCAGGCACATACAAAATAAATCTGAACAAGCTATGCATACAAATACATATGTCTGATACAAATCCAAGATTGCCTCAATTATATGCAGCAAAAGGAGCTAACAGTCATAAACATCTTGGGGCATGCATCAAAAAGTGTTTAAAACATAATTTTACATTTTTAGAACAGGGTTGGGTTTTTTTTCAAAAATGGAAAAATATTTGCAAAAATGCCTTAGAGTAAGTCCGAGCAATTTCTGTGTTGATAGTTGTGACAGCATAAGAAGCAGTTTTTCAGGAATGGCATCTGATTTTGTAGACTTACCTTGAGATGTCAGATAAATATATCATATTAGAAGATCCAAATTCAAGTTGTAAGCTCAGACAGGAAAAATGTAATTAAGGATGACTAAATGTAATGCCTCTGTCTTTACTAATATAATGCATCAGTCCAGTGTAACCAAATACTAACAAAAATGTTGTCATGGCACTGGCAGACAGATTCTGCATTTACTCTAGGACTACACTAACAATTATCAACAAGGTTTATGTTGAACATGCCCTGAATAATCTGGAATGCTTGGGAATTACTTTTTACATACCAGAGGACTTTCCTAACTAAAGCAAAGAAAATAATTTAGGCTGTTAAGAGACTGTTAATTGTTGTAATACCTCCAAGGGTTTCTAGAGCTAGTCTACCTAACACTCTGCATATACGTGAAATATTGAGGCTTGGAGTAGAGACTCTGAGCTAAGGGAAGGACAGCTAAAGGAAGAACACTTTGCCTAGGGGGAAAAAGAATGACATTTGATCCCACTACTCTCTTGTGGCCCTCACAAAGCGCATTTCCAAAAGAAAGTAAGCACCAATAATACTTTGAGTGCTTTACTGAGACCTTAGCAAAATTTACTGAGATTGATTCATTGTAAAATGGGCGGAAAAGAAAATAAACCTTAATAGCAATCAAATATACAACGTATCGATGTATGTAATTGTCCTGGGTTCAGCAGTAGCAGTCATTTTTTCTCCTTCTTAGCAGCTGGTACAGCGCTGTGGTTTTGACTTCTGGCCTGGGAACAGAGCTGATAACTCTCAAATGTTTGGTCTGGCCAAGGACTTTCTGAGTCTCATGCTCTGCCAGGGAGGAGGGGAAGCCTGGAGGAAGCAGAGACAGGACACCTGACCCAAACTAGCCAAAGAGGTATTCCATACCACAGCATGTCCTGCCCAGGATGTAACTGAGAGTTACCCAGAAGGGCTAGTTCATGGTGGGGTTGGACTAGGTACCAGTCGGTGCTCAGTCGGGTGGGGTGGGGGTGAGTTATCGGTCGATGGGTGGTGAGGTGTTGTATTCTCTTCCCTTGTTATTTCCCTTATCATTATTATTATTGGTGGTAGCAGCAGTGGTTTGTGTTATACCTTGGTTACTGGGCTGTTCTTATCTAAACCCATGGGTGTTACATTCTTTTGATTCTCGTCCCTATCCCTCCAGGAGCAGGGGGAGGGCAAGAAGGGTGGGAGTGAGTGAACGAGCTGTGTGGCTGTGTTTAAACCATGACAGTAATACAGACTGGAGACAGAAGAAAAAGCACAGTTGCCTGCAGATGTCTGGTAGATTGGTTGGTTGACTTAAAGGCATATTAACGGCCCCAAGAAAATAGGTCTGATCTTAACCAAATTTAGTGCAGACTACTTCTAAGAAACAGATTGCATGGGCTAAGATTAAAATTTGAGAATTCTATACTTGCACCTAACTATCAAACCCACAAGGAGCCTAGGAAGTTAAAGCAAATCACTAGGATTCAGACTGCTGAACTTCAAAGCATGGAAATTTAAGTCTGAATGTTACAACCTAAGACACTGCCAGTCAAAACAGGAAACAACCTGATAAAAAAGAAGAAACTACTCAATGTGTCCATCCTTTTTACTTAAAATGTACTTTAATTTGCCTCTATAATGTGAATGTATCTTTCCACATTCATGGTACTAGTTGGAGTTCTTAAGTTTAATGTGAATTTTCAAAATTCAGATATATACTTAAATAATATAAAAACTCATGCAGTGTAAAATTATTAGTCTCTCAGATATATCAATAAAGTCTAAAAATTAAGAACAACAGTTTTGTTTTCTCTTACAAGGGAAAAGTACAGAGTGAATAAGATCAAATAGCTATTTTGTAGCAAAGAATAGATGAAAAATGTCCTGAGACAGAAAAAAATTCAAAATTCATTGCTCTCAAGATCCGCCTTTGCTGTGACTCTTGCAAGCCATCACCAAGTAAGTCAATAATCTTATTTTAAGATTATCTTATTTTTCTGTCTGCTGTTGCCTTTTGTTTTCCATTCTCCTGTTGCTTCTGCATTTTCTTGTGAAGAATTAGACAAAAATATCTTTGAAACAGGGACCTCACAGGGTTTCTAAATACAATAAACTGCCGAGCCCAAACTGGGGAAGTGTGAAATAATAAACAAGCCAGCCAACCAGCCCTCACACTTCATCATCTCCCAGTGGCTTGCAGTAATATTTGAATACATTGTTCCATCTCATAAAATCTGGCCATAATACAGTACTTTAGGGAATCAGGAAATAATGAAATTGCTGTCACTGTTGGCTCTGTGTACATTATACTAGGGCTGAGCCTGTTGTGGCTAAGGGACACAGATACTATGTCTGCTGTGTTTTCTCAAACAAAAGTAGTGAGGCAGGTCAAAGCAGATATTTCCCACTGCACCTCCATGATCTTACATCTTACACTCCAGCAGACCAAAAGCCTACCTGGCCAATCAACCATATTTTTACCTTATCTTTGTTTAGTTATCAGAACAGCAAACAGCAAGCTAACCAGAAATTCAGGTCCAGGACACTTGAGCTAAAAGCTGAGGCATAACGTTGTAAAGGCATAACGTTGTAAAGGCATAACGTTGGACAGGGGTTTAGAACACCTACAGCATGCCCAAATGCTTCTGGTCATTGAATTGTTACAGATTTGCTCTGTAGGCTCAAAATTTTAAAATCTATGAAAGGGTAATTTGGTCACCTTATGTCTCATGCTATATTGAGTACCCTTTTTATTTCTACAGTCAATATAGAAGACAAGGAAGATAAAGCAGAATAAAAATAATTTCAGGAGAAAAGCTTTTTTGCATTTAATTCAATGTGACTTACATTTCTAATGACAGCTGATATTCAGGTCAAAGAACATCTTTTAAGCTCACTGTTACTGATCATGTAAGCACACTAAGGTATTTTAGTATTAAAAGAAACTGATTATCCTAAACCACCTTCAGCAATAGCTTTCAGTGATTGAAAGTCTTCAGTATGAGTTCACAGACCAGAAAAAACATACACAAAGGATGTTCCATGTTCCTCAGGCTCTGGGAGAGTTTAAACCACAGTTCTCATGGAGAAATCATGAGATGCAAATCAGGGCACAGGCTTTATTTTTTTCAGGTGTTTACTTGTTTTGTATACGTACTCCTGGGCAGAACAGTGAGGTTCATTGGTTCTGTTAGATTGAAACTGAGTTATCTTTAAGTATGTACACCAAAATAAACACACAGAATGTGAAAACACTAGCACCAAATAAATAAAAAAAAAAGAAAAAAGAAAAAAGAAAAAAAAAGATAAATCAGCACTGACCAAAGAAAGTCATTGTTAGGGACAAACATTTTAGTAGGACCTGTACCAGTATGACAAGGGGTAATGGTTTTAAACTAAAAGAGGGCGGATTCAGACTAGTAATTCTTTATGATGAGGGCGGTGAAACACCAGAACAGGTTGCCCAGAAAGATGGCAGATGCCCTGTTGCTGAAAACTTTCAAGATAAGGTTGAATGGGGCTCTAAGAAACCTGATCTAGTTGTCCCTGCTTGTTGCAGGGGTGTTGGACTAGGAGACCTTTAAAGGTCCTTTCAAACCCAAACTATTCTATGATTCTACAAAAGTATCTGTGATAAATATACAGCTTTTAGTAAGTTTATAACAAATATACATACTGGTAGGGCTGTGTGGGGAATAGTGTATTAATAGTGTCTTTTAAGAATAATAGAATCACAGAATAGTTAGGATTGTAAAGGACCATAAGATCACCTAGTTCCAACCCCCCTGCCATGGGCAGGGATGCCTCACACTAGACCATGTTGCCCAAGGCTCTGTCCAACCTGGCCTTGAACACTGCCAGGGATGGAGCATCCACCACTATTTGGGCAGCCTGTTCCAGTACCTCACCACCCTTACAGTAAATAAATTCTTCCTGATATCTAACCTCAACTTCCCCTGTTTAAGTCTGAACCTATTAGCCCTTGTCCTACCTCTACAGTCCCTAATGAAGAGTCCCTCCCCAGCGCCCTTGTTGGCCCCCTTCAGATTCTGGATGGCTGCTATGAGGTCTCCATGCAGCCTTCCCTTCTCCAGGCTGAACAGCCCCGACTTTCTCAGCCTATCTTCATATGGGAGGTGCTCCAGCCCCCTGATCATCCTCGTGGCCCTCCTCTGGACTTGCTTCATCAGCTCCGTGTCCTTAAATTGAGGACACCAGAACTGTACACAGTATTCCAAGCGGGGTCTTGAGACAGCAGAGTAAAGGGTCAGGATCACCTCCTTCAACCTGCTGGTCACTCTTCTTTTGATGCAGCCCAGGATACAGTTGGATTCTGGGCTGCAAGCACACACTGAAGCCAGCTTATGTTCAGTTTCTCATCAACCAACACTCCAAAGTCCTTCTCTGAAGGGCTGCTCTGAATCACTTCTCTGCCCAACCTGTAGCTGTGCCTGGGATTGCTCTGACCCAGGTGTAGGACCTTGCACCTGGCTTGGTTGAACTTCATGAGGTTGGCCTTTGCCCACCTCTCAAGCGTGTCAAGGTCCCTCTGGATGGCATTCCTTCCCTCCAGTGTATCAACTGAACCACATAGTGTCGTTGGCAAACTTGCTGAGTAAGCACTCAATCCCACTGTCCATGTTGCTGACAAAGGCACTGAAAAGGATAGGTCCCTGAGGGACACCACTCATTACTGGCCTTCAGTTGGACATTGAGCTGTTGACCACAACTCTTTGCATGTGGGCATCCAGCCAATTCTTTAACCACTGACTGGTCCACTCATCAAATTGATGTCTCTCCAATTTGGAGATAGGGATAGTGTTGAATGCATTGCACAAGTCCAGGTAGATGATGTCAACTGCTTTGCCCCTATCCATCAGTTCTGTAGCCCCATCATAGAAGGCCACCAGATTGGTCAGACAGGATTTGTCCTTAGTGAAGCTATGTTGGCTGTCACCAACCACCTCCTTGTTTTTCATGTGTTTTAGCATGCTTTGAAAGGTGTAGTCTTTCCCTCATATAACCCAAATTTGCTCAATTGCTGGCAATTCTATTGTACAAAGAAAAAAGATTTCACTCTTTCAATTAAAAAAAATATATTAGAAAATAACGACACACATCCTAGATGTGAAAAAAATAGCTACTCACCTACTGTTTCTCCCTCTCTCTTGACGGTTACCCCATAATGTTTATTTCTTCCTTTGTAAGCTCCTCCCTCTTTCTTAAAGAAGTAATAAATCATACTATTGATCTATTTTCCTCTCATAGAGGAGTTTCTGAGCATATTTAATTCTTTTTAAAGAAATCTGTCTGCATAACCTTGTACTTTATTTACCATGCTAATATGTTACTGGGGTAACATATTTCTTGATAGCCCTGTTTGGGCTTCTCAGAATAACCGAGAAACCTTCATTCAGCTAAACCATGTCTTTTTTTTTTTCTGGGATGCTTAAAGACACAGTATAACCCTATTCTGCCTCTCTACCCTCACCCTCTGGGTTCTGAAAGGCCAAAACACAGATATCTAAATTCACATCCATTTTGACCTCCTAATAAGCAAATTTACCTAATAGAAATGTCTGCAATTATAGCATTAATGAATAAAGAGCCTCTAATGTATAAGTAAACAGTAGGTTTCAGTTTATGTAACCATGTAATTAGGCATAGAAAAAATATAAATAGAGCAAAGCTAGCAATCCCGCAACAAAAATACATCACCAAAATCTTTACATCCCAACCTTTTTTTTTAATTTAGGCATAGCTGATTTATGACCAAAATATTTTAAATTGTTGGAAGCATTTTTTTGAAATGTTCACAAGTAGTTCTGTATTACGTATGGATTCTACATACCAATGGATTCCACCTGTGAATGTACAGAGCCTAGCAACTTATTATGAAAGCTTTCACCTATCAAAACGTTAGAAGGCTTAGCTTGTAAATGAAGAACTAGAGTCTATTTGCTTGATATCGGTCTCTTTTTAAAGACAACAATTTTAATGTCTTTTCACAGGCATTTGCCTAGGTCATCACCAAAATCGGTAGTTTTTTCTCGGAGCCATAAATAGCGTAAGGCAAGAATTGCAAATAAGCTTAGTACAATTTCTAGGCATACTGCTATCAAATATGTTTCCAAGATGAGAAAACAAAATTTAGTCCTTAATTAATCTCTCTCATCCATTTTAATAGAAATTACAATGGGTTGTCTATGGAAAATAAATATCTTTCCCAAGTAAAAGTATGCAAAGCCATGTCACAGCATGATAGACCACTAGTCATGTTTGGATTTAAGATTAGGTGTAGCTAGGAAAATAGTACCAGGTAATAATACCACACCTGAGTTATGTTTATAGTCAATCTGTTCATAAGGAAGAAAAACAACTGCAGACTCTTTGTTTGTTAGTACACTGAGCTATGAACACTCAGCCAGACAAGACTGAAGCACAGCACTGCTCTGAAGGTACAAAGTAGCCTTTTATAGAACAGCACATGCTGGTATTTACTTCTTTCTTAAAATGCAACACTAACAGTCTATCAGCTCCTAATCTGTTTAATGCTCTCCAAATGCAGGTGGTTTATTTAACACTTATCATTAAACTGACCTGCCTTAGAATGACATATCATATTGTAGAAAAAGAAAGAATCGTACTCCCCTGCTTTTTCTGTGAAAATAGAAATTTATGTTCAAAGGTTCTACTTTTCTCTACTCATTAGATATAAACATGTCAGAGATACATTAAAATTGCATTCAATACAGAGAACTATTTTTAAAACAAAGTTGTCATTCTACTTCTGCTGAATTGTTCATAAATTCTACTTTGAATAGAGATCAGATTACATTAAATGCATTTTGGTATCTATAACTTTCTGCAATGAATTAAAATTGGCTGATCATGTCTCAAGTGCATTTCATTTTCCTTTGATTCATGTACTGCAATATAACCTTCAAAATTCCCTTATGCCAACAAAGTCACTCAGATATGCTGAGTGCAGGAGCAGATTAAAGTGGCTATAATATTGAAAACTGTATCAAGACATCAAATAATGCATTAGAGGTATAATGAAAGTATAAACAAAACCTGTAAATATACAAATTACTGTTCATATAATCCACTGCTGAATTCAATTGAGAGTTCTGGTGTTAGAAGAAGATATATTAAACCAGAACAAATTGATTAGGCCAGTATATTGAGACTGTTTTGTTCTGTTCCATTTAGGAGTTTTCTGTTCAGGACTCAGCACTGAAAAATATTTATTCTCCTGTTCTGTGGAAATGAACTTCATACCAAATCCAAATTTGAAGCTAAGGAGTTTCAAAGGCAGGACTAAGAAAGCATAGCATTTCTGTCACCTGCTTGGTTTTTAAGTCACATTCAGAAATAACCATTCATACATTCCTCATATATGAGCTTTTTGTTCCTGTGTTGTGAAATCCAATCCAGCCTTCAAAGGCTTTTTAAGCTGGCAAAAGTGCATTATTACTGATCTAGTAAGTGCTATTGTTTCAATGGTAGTTATGGTTATGGATGAATGCTTTCAATGTAAGTTAAAAGAGATAATGAGTCTTTAATGATACAAAATCAGAGCTTTGTGTAGTTGGTGAAGCCTGACATAAGCCTCAGTTTTCAGTTAAGAAGCAGACGTTACACAGTATCTTACTTTTCCACTATGAAGATATCCACAAAGAGTTTTCTTGCACAGCTTGTCTCTCCCAAGATACTATCAGCAGAAGTTACCTAAGATATTAAATGGCTAAATGACATGAACTGGGGAGGTGAAGAGGAAAAAAGAAAAAAAAAAGAACACATCTGGCAGTGATGAAAATAAAACTCAGTTTTGGTAATTCAATATGTATCTCTGTTTATGGCTGTTGTCATCCTTGTGATTTTCCTGTAGACTTCTCCTCCCCAAAGACAGACAGAAGAGAATTGCAATCATCTAACATGCCAGCACAGCAACACTGATATCAAAGATGCCTCCTTACATAACTGATAAAGTATATGTTTAAAGAACAGGATGTTCTTAAGCTGAGGTTTGATTGAAAACTGGGATAAAATGTTCCTATCTGTGACTTGTAGCTGTGTGAGTCCATTGATTTTGTACTAGATTGGGTTTGCATGCATTTAAAATGCGCTGTACATGTTTTGCAAGTGGGAGATTGTGTGTCTGAATGTATTTACACTAAAAGCTGAGTCTGGGCAAACCTGATTTCCCAGCATTTGTCCAGTTTCATGCCACTATATCTCCATATTGTATAGCAATATGTTGAATCAAATCCACCACAGAAGGCATGGGATCAAAGAAAGAAATATGTGTAGCATTCACCCGAGTGTCTGCTCTTTAAATAGCTTACCTCTTGCACCAAGTAGAAGATTAGCAATGATAAATAGATTGACTGCAGTTTCAGTCACAGCAACATGCTATGAAAACATCTTGCATTCAGTGGCTGATCCAGACTTCTCCCTTCCCTGCCAAACCACAAACCTTTCATCATAAGCTTCTCCATTCATCTTACACTGGCATGAAGGAGCAGCCCATATTGAATGCATCTACAAATTTTTATTAGAAGCACATGTTTTAGAGTTATATGAGTTTTGGAGTTATATGAGAGCATACTGTGATTCAGCTGCAGGTGTTTACTAAATAGGAAATAAATAAAAATATCATGGAGACACTCTAGGAATGAAGCCGTTCAGTATTAATTTAATTTACTCTGTGTTTATATTAACTGATTTAAATGGAAATCTGCTCCTTTTCTGAGTTTATTCTGATTCCCCATAGCACAAAGTTAACTAGATATGCCTACTTCAGTTCTCTGACCACCTCTCCTACAGTGTCAGTTTTAGTAACAGTATATCAGCTCCACACCAAAGGGAGAAATATACTGTTCACATATTGTCCAGATGCCAATGGGGGTCAGGGCAGGGATGGGGGCTCTAGAGCCTAGCAGCCAGGGCCTGTCCAGAAATGACACAGCTGGTGGGCACTGGGGCAGCCCAATCTGCAGGCATTGGGCACTCTCCTGGAGACAGGACCAAGCCTGGGCCAGGACGTAGGCTGGCTCAGTGGGGCCCATGGAGGAGCAGAGCAGGGCCTTGGGGAGCTGGAGACCTGCTGCGGCATCACTGGGGCCCAGGGGCTGATGACCCCAGGCCCCTGTGCTGTGCTGGGAGGGGATGCCCAGGGGGAGGCCAGGCAGGGGCAGTCAGTACTGTGGGTGCCCTCAGGGCCATGGCAAATGTTCTGAAAATGTTTAGATGATTCTTTATTTAAATTTATCTAAGTATTCAACATGTGATTCTTGATTTTTTTTTTTTCTTATCAATGGTCTACTACATGTTATGCAGAAAGGTGAAATTGGGCAAGGGGGCTTGGGAGGAGTGGGGAGCAGAGAGAGATGTTTTAATGCCATTAGCAGGTTATTGAGTCATGGTTGTTTCTGTTTTGAAAGCCAAAGTATAGCAAGGGATAGTCAAGTGAATTTTCACGTAATTAGTATGAAGAAGTATATATTTTCTCTTATCACTCATAGTAGTAATCAGTTTATTCTTCCTCCATGTAACCTTTGTTTGTCCTCTGAAGTGTAACTGTAATTCTGAAGGAAGAATAAACCATAACCTTTGTAAATTTATTAACAAAACCCCCAGGAATAAACATCATGTCTTTTCTGGAATGGATACTTTACATTAAGAAAGGCAACTCTAAGCTTCTAAATAGATGGAATCTGAGGTAACCACACAGGATGCAGCAAAGAATCAAATTACCATGTTCAAACTCAGAGCCATGTTCAAATGCAGCATAAGAAAGCAGACAGATAAGAAATTAGAGGATAAAAAATAGCATTTCCTCTCACGTAATACTTTTAAACTTGAAAATGAGGTTATTTGCAACTACTAAAGGTTTTTGGCCTGTTATGGGTAGCAAAAATTAAAACATTTCCATTTGTTTAACATGCTTGTGATGGAGGGTTTATGTTTTCATTCATTAGCATAAACACCCAGTTAATTTCAATCATTCTTCAAGTCCAAAGACAATTAATAAATTAGATTTAGGCTTGTCTTTAGTCTTGTTAGAAGGGGCATCCTGTAAGCTGTCAAGACATGCAAGAAGGTGGCAAAACATAAATCAGTGCAGTGAGATATGTCAGAATTTTAACAAAAGGTTAAAAAGTGTTTAAACTGCTGATATTAACAATAGCTTCTGGTTATTTTATGGATGCATAAGAATCTGTACTTTCTATTCAAAACATCCACATTCAGTTTTTCAAGTGCAATATATATAACAGCTTCTATCTTAAGAGGAAAAGGGATTTTCAGAAGTGTTTTCAGGAAGAATAAATCACATATATTATCAGTGTGTATTTAGATTAGCTTTGAATTACATATAGTCCAAATGTATATAATGCAACTCTCACTATTATGTTTGGATCCTTCAAATTGAACAGCCCCATTTCAAAGTAAGATCAGTTGATGATAGCAGGTTTCTATCAGTTACCATTTTTGTATTTCAAAACAAGTACTTCTTTAGCATCTTATCAAATCTTACCTAACTATATAAAACTACACTGTGTTTATACAAACTACTGTATGTGGGCACTGAACAGGCATTCTGTCTCTGACCTACCCATAGGAATGAAATAAACTGAACAAAATTCAAATATGATTTGTGTTGATAGTGTTTACAACATTTTGTTTCTTGTTATCCTTTTTCACTCCATTCATGAGTTTATAGCTGTCTATTCTATCCACATTCAACCATTTCTAGATCAAGAATACTAGTATATATTTTTGTTTCCTTTTCTACACCTTTTCTACTAGATGATTCCTGAGATCATGGTAGAACTGTACACAGTATTCAAAACATGGAAACATCACTTTCACAGTGTTGAATTAATATTTTGGGTACAATTTCTAGTTCTATTAAGATAATTTACAACACTCTACCTTTATAACACTATGCATTGAGCTGGTGTGAGCCAAAGGCCAACTCCAGATAACAGAGGGGGCAACAGGTGTTTAATATTTCATCACATTTTTCCATAATTAAATTATATATTTCTTACATGCACTGAGATTCTTCTCCTTTAAGACTTCTCAAGAATTGTCTGGCTTGCTTAATTTGGCATCATAGACAAACTTTGTCACTTTTAGCATATTTTTTTCTCAGTGATATGTGAATAAGTTAAACAGAGCAGAGCTTGGGAAACCACTTTTCATTTTGAAACTGCTAATGAATTCCTAATCTCTGTTCCCTATCTTTAACGTTACAAATCCATAAGATGACCTTCCCTCTTGTTCTATGACAAATTTATCAAAAGCTTTTTGAAGACAAAAGAAAACTTTAACAACATTATTATCCTTAATTGTTTTCTTGTTTGTTTGCTTGTTTGTTTGTTTGTTTTCTTAAATATTTAATGGAAGCCTAAGATGTGACACCCCTTTCCAAAAGCAATGCTGACTTTTTATTGGCATATATTTATTCATGTCTTTTAATCCTTTTCTAATTATACCTTCCACAGTTTGTGTACCAAAGATTTGTTAGTCCATAGTTCACTACATCATCTTGTAATGCCATTTAAGCTCATTTGCCATCTTCCATTTCTCTCATGTGGTCCATTATTCCTGTGAGAGAAGAAGTAAAATCACACTTCATCACATTCCAGCTTTAACCTAACAACATAAAATGACTTTGGGATTCAAAAGAAATATTCAGTTCACATTGGTCTCTAGGCAGAAACATGGGAAAAATACTAATCTGTTCAGCAAAGCAGTCACACATTGTTCTTTTGAGGCCATCATCTACGCATATTGTCAGAAATACACAACCTTATCTAGCATAACCATTTTATAAACCTTTGTACTATTGTGGTTCAAGACTGGACAAAGCATGCTTAATATTCAAATAAAGACACTTTTTATCCATTTCAGGTGGGCTTTTAGTGTCTATGTTTTACATCAACAGATTAAAAACTATTTCCAAAGTATCAGTATTTTTGGTTTATGAACTTCATGTAACTTTTTATTTCATAAAAATAATGGTCCAGATTCCCTAGTGATAGTATTTCTTACGCTAATTTAGAGCTATAATGCATTACATGAGGCTGTTCACACAGGATAATTTGAAGCATCAAATGTAAATGCACACAGCAGACTAGTGCAGACTGGTATTCTCATGTTAGATGAACAATCTCAGGTAAAATGCAGAAGCCAAGAATTTCCATTTCCTAAATTTCAAGTGTGCCTTGAACAAGTCCTTTCTTCCATTACCACAAAAACTATTGGCTTTGTTCTTCTATATAACTATCTTTTCAGTTTATGGTCTTCATTTTGTTATTTCTAATAAATCAAAGAAGAAACTGACTCATCATGGAACATTGTGTGAAAATAGGATGAAGAAAGAGAGATAAATCCAGGGCCTGTGGATGGAGAAAAGAAAATTGATTTATTTGTGGAAAGGTTTCTGTGGACTAAGCCTGGAAGTGAGAATGTGTTGTGAAATGTGGAAGGCATTAAATCATGGCTAAACCTAAACTAAAACATCCAGTAGAGTGAATAGTTTTGAGGGAATCACAGAAATTATAGGTGAAATTACAGTGCTAAAAACTAAAAGGGGAATTAATGTGTGGAGGCCAAATGTATGGTAACTGCACTATGAAGTTCCAAGTATAGAATAGGAATGATAAAAATTTTCAATAAGTTAAGACTTGTCAAACTGTTTTAACTATTTCTTATGTTTTACAGTTGAGTTGCATAGCTTGAAAAAATGCTGACATCCTACAAATATCTACTGAATCCAAGGAAGACGTGTTGTGCCAAAGGTCACTTACAAAACTTGCAAGGTCCATATTTGGGGAAAAATGCGTTCTGAAATCTTCATGTCCAGAACAGCTATCTAGATAGCTAGATAGAACAGATTTCAAGGCTTCACTTTTATCTCTTTTGCATTGAAACTAGGAAAATACTCCTCCTTTTTCTTTCTTTTCCTTTTCTTGTCAGTGGAAACTCATCTGTAAAGACATGAGACAGTGGCTTTCATCAGCCATGTAGAGTGCTATGTTTAGTGTTCAGTGTCATCAAATCCCTTTTTCTTTTACACACATCACCCTAACATATCCAGTTTTCCCTCTGGCATGCAATCCTGTCTTGTATAAATTTACAAGCTGTGAAGGGAAACTTTCACTGAACTTACCAATATCCTATTCAAAGCTTTCACTAAAATAAGATATTCTAGGTTAAACTCAGTAAAGCTTTAAGTTGCATGTACAGTGCAAACTAAAAGCCAGTGGCCATGTACTATTAAATTCAGAATGGTTACATGTAAATGACATTTTCTTCGTATATAACTGTCTGATTTCTCTGAAAAAAAAACCGTTTTCTTCAGAAGAAATATGTTTTCTGTTTAAAAATTCTATATTGCAAAATGATAGATGTGAACAATTTATATGATTTGATGTCATTGCTTCTCATTTCAGTTTTTGTTGTCGGATTTAAATGTAATCTTAAACACAAAATACTTACATAAATATATTATAAATATATTTTTGTTTTCTTTTTAAAAAGTTTTTATTTGTGTAAAAAAAATGTATAATTAAGACTTTAGGTAGCATAAGATTCAACTGTCAGGTCCTGTTTAAATGGATTTTTTTAAATCTCCCCACTGTTGTAACCAGGAACACTAGAGGATTTTGTTATCTTTGTTTCAGTGAAATATTTTATGGGACTGCTTATTGATGGGAAAGACTTCTGAGAAAAAAAATCTGCCTTTTGTTTTGAAACCTTTTTCTCTAAATGCATGCTTTTCACCGAATTTAAAAAACAGTTTAGTCTCAACAACCTGTGAAACTTTACAAATACTCCATTGGAGGTCCTATGATTTCTTTCAATGTACAATAATGATAGAGTTAATTTTGTGAGTAACTATTGACATAACATGATCTAAACTTAAGAAGACATATATGAGAAAGCTTAAACATTAGTATTTTTACTGAAATATTAGAAAACTTCCATACATAAAGACACTAAGAGGTGTAATGTTTTAAGACTGGAACAATAAATTTAAGCTAGAAAGGCTATAAATAATTCATAAGTGTCTGCCATGTCAAATGATGAGTAACTCTTTTGAAATACTGATATCTAAATTAAGTTAAAAAGTCTCTGCTGAAATTGTAACAGAATATTGTCAGCATATTCCCCCTATTTAATATTAATTTACATATTTTTCATGTTCTGTATTGCACAGGTTTAATTATAATGAATGCCAAAAAATGCTCAATAACATAAACTGTTGTTTATCTACAACAAATTGTTTTTTTAACCTTGATATCAATATCTATTATTCATTAATTAAAAAATGAAACTCAAAAGCATGAAGAAAAGGAGAGGGAAATGCGGTGAGAAAATTTATATGGAAGAAATTTTATTCTATTTAGTTTCTGTCATATTTGTCGGTCTCAGAAAGCACTATAGAATACTGTAAAAGTAACAGACCACTTGCAACGTAATGTCTTTAAAATCCTGGAAGAAAATTTTGAATATTTTGAACAGCTGTGGAAGAAAAATAAACTTCTGACAGCTAAAAAAATTCAAATTTACAAAGCATTCTTTCATAGCTGATACAGGAATAAAGACTATTAAACATGTAATTTACTTCCCAGACAACAGAAAAACTGTTGTAAGAACCATTATAATCAGAACACTTATTTTTTGGAAAAAAATAACTCTTTTTGCCACTGCTCCTTTAAAATTCAGAAATAAGAGGATATGAGAATCAATAAAATTATGAGCTAAATAATGTTGATGAGAAATACAGTAGTGGATAATGATTCACAGGGAGGAATCCATACCATCTGAAAGACTCTATTCCTTTCTTGCAACTGGTTTTGCACATGGACTACCAATACAGTCTTTAGGATAAGAATGTGTGAGTACGACTGTGAAAAAAAAAAAAATCATGAAAAGTCATGAAGTATGTTTGTTTTACCTAAAAAAATAAAATTTTCCTTAGAATATGATGAAAATTTATACTGAACTTTTATCTGTCAATCTAGGTTTTCTTGTTCTGTTCGATTTATTACATTTACATTTTTTTTATAAATTCAAAAATGTTTCATTCAGCTGCTCAGACCCAAGCAGTATAACTAATTATATTTGTATATTTAACATAATATTGCAGCAAACAGTACCAACAAAAGCAATATTATGATATGATACGAAATTTTGCAGTTCAGAGTACTTTTACCTGGATACTAATCCTATGAACATAAAGAGCTATAATGCAATATCCTTGACAAGTAGCAATTTATTTATATAGCTCATATATGCCTAATAATACAGCAATTTGTTTTACAATTTGCAGCAAACATTCTCAAATTGCAGTTGGGTTTTGTCATGAGCTCTCCAGTTACGTGGAACTCAGTATAGTATATCAAAAACTTTGCCCTGAAATAAGTCATCTAAATTTGGACTAAGAAGATTTATTACACAGCATTGTTTTTCAAACTGCTTCTTGGGGTGATACCTGGGTTGAAGCTTATAAACACAAGCGAGTAGGAGATGGGGGTCCTGAAAAGTATCCTGCAGAACAAAAAATATGAGATTTATTACATGCTGTTTAGGAAAGATAGATAGAACAATGAAATTTTAGTAATACAATAGGCATAAAAGTAAAATTTCGGTACAGAAATTATTTAGCTAATGGCTTTTCTCAGCATAAAAAGTTCACAATTAAAAACGGGAAACCATAATTTGTGAACAAGATGATACATTCTTTGCAATGCACAGTAGTATGGATATGCATTGTAAATAGCTCATCTTGACATTCAGTTAAAATCAATGGACTCTCGAAAAGGCATCTTGCTTATCATAGGTAGAACCTTCTATGCTTAGATTAGTTGGTTAAATGAAATAACAGGCAGTGAGTGCAGTTAGGAGAGTTGATCCACCTGAAATAATTACCTCCACACTAAATGGGGAGAAAGAAGTTCTGAAGATCCACCAATTTGCCTAAGGTAAGCATCTCTCTGTCTTTCACTCTCCTCCCACCAAATATGTGGGGTACTTACATATCGCAACATGCCAGTCCACCTAATAAATTAACGATGTATCCCCTAGCAAGAAAGTCCTTTAGTTAGGAGAAAACAATTACCTTTCAATGCTAACTTTACCCAGAAAACTAACTGATAGCTTCTACCTCCTGACCACAGAAAACCAGGTATCTTTAGAAATATTCTTTAACAAGTACACCAGAGTGAAATCACTGCACAATCAGAAAGTCTTGGAACCAGACCATGCAGCAGCCAGCCTCTGTCCTTCCCAACTGACATTTCTATTTATTCATGAAGAAGATATAAAATGAATTGAAGTTCTTTAGCTGCCTAAAGTATAAGCTCCAGGCTATGTGGAGCTGGAGTAGGATTTTAAGCGTGAGTCACAGTTTTGGCCGGATTGTTCAATGTATAAATATGACTTCTGGTGTACAAATGCTAAACCAAAAATTATTTCATTTATGAAAGCTTTGGTTTCCATATTCATCATTATCACAAAAGACTGAAGCAGTAGAAAGTTGAAATTATTGTCAGGAATAAAAAAAAAATAAGTCATATTACTGAGGTAAAGGTATCAAGGGAACCTACATATCATGCATTTTGTTCATTGGTCAAGCACCCGTCCTTGTGGTGTCTGCCAGTGGACTTGACTGTGCTGTCAGCCCTAATCTGGAGAAATCACTTCTGAGGGTGTGAGCCCTACACAGTAGAGAACTAAATCGGCCAATCTGGAAAAGATTAAGAGGAATCCTCTGTAACCCACATTAAAAATATGAAATAAATCTGTGTCATCCACAATAAAGATTAAATAGTACCATGGTAAAATTGTAGTACATTTACCAAATCTCAAACAGCAAATCACTATTTCAGTGTGTCATTCTATCTTCTCCCCCTCTTTGGACAATGGGACAAGGCATTGCCCATTAACATTCAATCTGAATTTACACAGATTAGGAAAATACTAAGGGTAGAAGCCAATACTTGCATGACTCAATTAAATTTCTTTGTTTTCATCATCTCTAATGGAAAGTATTTATCAGTATAGGTAGAATTACTTTAAAAGGAAAACTGGCAGGAAATTACGCTAACTTTGAGTCCTGACTTTAGATATTATTTTGTGGAGTAGAGAAGCTTTGGTTTACTGCCCTGGACACCCAAGATTCAGAAGCTGACTGCTGACAAGGCTAAGGAGTTTTTTAAGAAAAAATATGCTTATAAAATTTCCCAATTTTTTGTGCATTTTCTGTCAAAAGTGTGACTCACAGAGCTCCTAATTTAGTCATTTAACCTGAAAGAGAAGGTGGAAAAATAAAAAACATATATTCTTCCCAAGTTAAATGTCTATTAGAGACAAACTAGTAATTCTAAAAGCCTAAAGAGATTTATCCATTGTCTAAATTAGTTGAATATGTAATACCAAATAAACTTTTTATTCTCATAGTAATGCTGCTCCAGATCTCTCAATTTCAAATATATCTAAATTTAAATTGAAAATTACATTAGTTATGACTGTGGACTTAGTAACTGAGAAAAAAAAACTGATTCAGAGTCAGATATAAATTAATTTATGTTCATGGAAAATGGCAGAAGTGATTCAACCAGGGTGGAAGCCTCAACTGGTTTCCTTGGCATAAAAAAAAAAATCAAAACAAATTGAGGCAAATTATCCAATTTGTAGAGAGACTTAGATTAAGGACACGTGATGTATGGCAGCTGAAATTAAATGCCAAGGGTCAATAATGCTCCATCCCTGGCAGCATTTAAGGCCGGGTTGGACAGGGCCTTTTGTGAGGTCTATTGTGAGGTGTCTTTGCCCATGGCAGGGGGGTTGGAACTAGATAATAAAATCCTTTCCAACCCTCACCATTCTATGATTCTATGAGTAAAAATGTTCAAGTTCAAAAAAATTCATTTGTAGCTCTGGAATCAGACTGCTCTTAACCTAGATGTGTGGAAAACCTGTCTATGTGAGGTTTGAAAGCTCTGGGCTTTTTCTGTTGTTAAAAATATTACTTAAAAGAAAGATAAGCCCTACTTCTGAGAAGTTATCCTGGCCTATTCTATTATGAATATAGGACCCTAAAAGGGTTGGACTTTGGGGCTTTTTTGTAGCACTGACCTAAATGTTGCCCAAGTTGCGTTAAGACATATTACAGTGCCCAGGTTTTGTTCTGGGGACGTAGCCTGGTATCAGGGGTCAAAGTAGTAAATCTTCTCTTTGTCTGTTCTCATTGTGTGAACAGTGAAGAGCTAATTGACGAAAATTCTGCCATACTGACTTCCCACAAAATTCTGTGCTTGTGTAACAAGTAAGAATATACGTGTTTGTCTAACAATTCAGTTTGTGCCAGCAGGCAAACTCACTAATTTAGAATTTTCAGCATTTTAAGTCTGTTTGAACTGTTGACCCCTGGAGCATTGTGTGATGTCTAAAGTTAACATAAAGTCTAAGGTTTTCTTATGGGTGACTGCAAAGTATTCTAAAATAGCCATGCCATTCAAAAGTAATATTAGGAGTCTCTGTACTTTTGACAAAAAGGGCAGCATTATACAGCAGCACTTTATACCAATAAATCTGCAGATCTCTAAAACTGATTTCAGAGACCTAATTTTACAGACTTTGCAAATAATATGTGAGACATATAGGCACTGCTTTGGGTTACCAGCAGTCCACAAATTAAGATTTTTGTCTATTTCTTTGCATCACGGTTCAATCTTTTAGTGATTCCTTGTGAAAGATTCACAAATATTTCTACATTACCTGAAACTCTGGAAATATTACATTTGCTCTTGTCTGAAACATAATCTGTGATGTTTCTGCTCAGAGAAGACTTTCTGCAACTAAAGGGTTGAACAGGAGCTGGAAAAGACTAGATTTGAAGGAAAACTCAAAATACCTAAAACTGAAACAGGATTCTGGTCAGAAGTCAGAAGCATATGGGGAATTTTTAAAGAAATTATAAATTAAAAAGCTAATTATATATTCTTACTATTAAAAATATTTATTGAATCATATCTATTTATTTATTCCAGCACATCTATTTAAATCTTACATTTCTTTATGTTTTAAAGCTATACCCTTCAAGGCAGAAATTTATTTTGAAAAAGGCACCATTTGACATATCAATTTTTTTCAAAGTAGTACAAAACTTCATTTTGGAGACTGGATTTTTTTTTCCCTACCCCTTCTTTTGCTTTGCTTTTTCTTTTGGCATAATGTCAAATATCATCTCTACACTAACAGCTGATAGTTCTGTCTCTCCTCTCTTAATTTCCTTGTGTTCTATCCATATTTTTTTTTCCTTGTTTCTCTGCTGTTTCCTTGCTGTTGACTTTGTTGCAGCTGTCTTAGCATGGCTAAATCAGAGCTCTTCTATCTTCCTTTCAAATTTTGCATGTTTATTTTTGCATTTCACACAGATCTTTCTGTGAGTATTACAACAATCTTGCTTGTCTGTTAGGCACATCCATAACCAGGGTTGCTTCGGATCTCACTCTTTTCTCATCTATGTGTAATACTGGAGATTTCCCTCTCTAAAGTTCAGCATTCCTTTCCACCTAATACAGTCAGTTTGCACATCAGTAGAGGTGTCAGTGAATGCAGCTGTACTCATCTTTGGCATCGATACACATCATCTTGTGTCACTCTTTACTAGCCAGTGTTATTCTCAAGAATTTTAGTAAAAAATGCTGGGGGTGGCAACATATTTCAAGAAGCAAAATCTAAGATGGGCTATTTCTGGTACTGACTCACACACACTGCCTGCAGAATGGTTTTAGGACAAGACTGCTTTACTCACTAGCACTAAAAAGCAATATCTAAACCTGTTCTGTTCTCAATTTACATTTATTATGCTGATAGAATATTAAAAAAAAAATCAATACAAAAACAAATAGAAATCTGTAACATGTATTACCCAAATGGATGCCGTTTCTAATACATGAGCTGCTATAAGAACAATAAGCATTGCATAATGCATTCTTGTTGAATCTGAAGGCGTTATAAGGTTTTACACAAATACATAAAAAGAGAGCAACCAAAAATTAGCAGATTTTAATTTTCAGATAAAATTAGGGTTGAAGCTTTCTCCAAAGGAAAAAGTAACTAAGGAAGTGTGTCCTGGGTTCAGCAGTTGCAGCCATTTTTCGCCTTCTTAGTAGCTGCTGCAGCGCTGTGGTTTTGACTTTCGGCCTGGGAACAGTGCTGATAACACCAATGTTTTTACTTACTGCTCAAATGTTTGGTCTGGCCAAGGGCTTTGAGAGTCTCATGATCTGCCAGGGAGGAGGGGAAGCTGCGAGGAAGCAGAGACAGGACACCTGACCCAAACCGGCCAAATAGGTATTCCATACCACAGCACGTCATGTCCAGGATGTAACTGAGTTACCCGAAATGGCCAGTGCACTGCGGGGTTGGACGAGGTATGGGTCGGTGCTCGGTCGGGGCGGGGGGTTGGGTGAGGGCGAGTTATCGGTCGGCAGGTGGTGAGGTGTTGTATTCTCTTCCCTTGTTATTTCTTTTATCATTATTATTATTGATGGTAGCAGCAGTTTCATTCTTTTTGATTCTCCTCTCCGTCCCTCCGGGAGTAGGGGGAGGGAGGAAGGGGGGGGGAGTGAGCGAACAAGCTGTGTGGCTGGGTTTAAACCACTAGAAGATGTAACTAAGGATCATGGATAACTGTAGGAAAAGACAACTGAAAGACATTATTTAAGACATTATTTAGACCTGTGTAATCCTGTTCCAGCTTAACTGAAATCAGGAATGCATCATGTCCATTGATCTGTGCTTGATGTTCTGCAAAGACACTAAGATTTTATGCAAAATGATAACCTCTTAGGTTTGAAGTTTTGTACCTAAGTATTGACTTTCTGTATGTGGGTAAAATGGGTATCTGTTTGTCTCAATGAAATAGCTACTTCTGAAATTCCAAATGTATGGTGTACAGGGGGAGAAATATATCACTCATTTCTGTCTGAACTATCCCATGTTGGCTTAGGTTGGGCAGCAGTCTAATTAAAAGAGCAATCCTTTTCAGGCAAAACTGTTCTCCTGTAAAACAAGTGAGATTCTTTGTAATGGAAAACCCCTGAATTTTGTGGTGGTGGTAAAAAAAGGTTTGGCTTTGAATGCCACATATTTGCATGCTTGACACAAGACGGGCAATACACCTTGCAGGTTCAAGATGCAAAACAAGCACTTTGGTGCACTCTAGTACCTTCTTAAATTATTTCAGGTGCTTTGAACTGTTTGAAAAAACACATTTTGCAGCAGTTCTTCTGCAAATCATTTAGATGGAAATCAGATATAAAATCAAAAATAAAAGGTACCAGTTATGTGGGTTTATTCTGTCCATATGGTTAATTTTTTTGTCTATTGTTTGTTTTGAAAACAAAATAGATCATATCTACACTGCATATATTCAGTCAAATCTTGTCATACACTCTCCAGTTCACACTGTTCCCAGCCTCTGCATTTCAAGTTTGTGATTGTTGCTGCCATAGAAGGATTTTTATCAGAGGGAATGTAGTTTTTATACAAAATGCAGAATTTTTATTGCTTTTATCTAGAGGCTTATAGCAAGAGCTCAGTGTCTTTTAAGAGATTGAAATGTGAAGTGAAAACGTTCAATCTTTTATGCTATGTATTTATGTGACCAGCTTATCCAGAACTCTTAACGTAACTATCAGCACAACTGAAAGTCTTTCCTTCTAGGTTCATGTTTCTCCATGTGTAGCAGCTGTAAACCACAAGTGAAGTTTCTAATGTTGGACAAGGTGTAGCCATTAGTTCCGCTAAAAAGCTCTAACCACCAGTGCTCATTGATTTCTAGTTTCATATATCTTTAATGAGGAGATTAAATACTTGTTTAGGAAGCAGAGCCTGGCTTAAGTGGTGTTTGGTCATATAGCATGTACAGTTAAAGACCTCCCTAATATTTCCCTTTAGTAATAGAAGTGAAAAACCCTTTATTGCCCCAAATATAAGCCATTTAGCTGATTCTGCAGCAGCATGAGATACTTAACTATGGAAAAAAAAAACATTAGAGGTGGAATGCTGCAGAAAAAATGCCCTTTCTAATTGATAATAGACTTTTTTTTCCCCTTGTTCTTTGAATTCTTCATGAACACCTGGGAGTATGCTAAATTCCCACTTCAACAAAATAAACTTAAAAAAAAAAAGAGGACATAAGAAATCTCAGCTAAGTTTAATTTTCTGATAATACATTAAAAAGAAGAAAATTTTTGTCCCAGGAGAGTTCAGTCCAGTTCAAGAAATGTGGAGAACCTAGTTCACTGAGAACTTAGCATGAGGATGATAGTGAAAAGTGGGACAGATGTGGCAGTAGCAAATACTTCTGGAATAAGTGCTAAATGGCAAGACTGTGGAAAAGTATAGAATCTCACTGTGTGTGGAAGAAGCAATGAAAATATCTAGAATCCGCTAAGTATTCATGGACAAAAGAAGTAGAGCTGCTCTCACAGTTGATTTTCCTCACTAAATTCATGTAAATTCCTTTGCTTAGGGTATCAAAAAGCTTCAGTAGGACTGTAATCAGATAGATATAGATGATGTAGATACAGATATATAGATGTTGTCTGGGACAAGAAGTCGGATGTTAAAGAGCAAGGAGATTTCAGGGACATGTGTTTCCCCTATCTCGAGTTCAATTGGCTTCTCATAAATGAAATTATGAAACAGCAAAATTAAGTGTATAATGGAAAAAGGTACTAGTTAAGACAGGTAGCCTAGAGATTTTTGCAGAATCCCTGGGCTTTCAAAGTATCTTGCTACCCATGCAAATTTCAAGAAATCACCTGCTAATGGATGCCAGTCTACTGCTTCTTCCATGACAGGATGAAATTTCTGTATTTCCCATTCAAGTAGAATATATAAAAAGTGTCCATAGGTCCGCATTTTATGTGCTGATTTGGGGGCTGAATTGGATCGTATAGAACTGCGAATTAGAGCAAAAACCGCTCCTCATTTTCTTTAAACACATGAAGTCAGAAAATATTGACTGTGATGTAATTGAAAATGCTATTTTCCAAGGTTTGTTCTTTTTTTAATACATAGAGTTCCCACTCGGGCTGCTGAATTTGAGAGATATGAAGAGGGAGGGAACATTTAGAATGCACACTTGGTAGCTGAAACACAGATTGTTAAACTGTCTCAGAATGCCTTTTCCACTAACAAACAAGAATATTTAATAACTTCTTTTTCTAAGGCTGATATTGGAATGAAAGGATTTTGGTTTACAGTATAAAGTTTAAAAGATCATTTCCTTGAGGTGGATTCTGGGGCTTTTTAGTTTGTGTAAAATGATTTAAAAGGGAGAAAAATATCAAGCACAAAGAAAAGTCAAGTGAATTTCCCTTTTCCTGTATAACGCGCTTAAATGCTTAGAAAAAAGCAAGACAATTCTGTGTGCCCAGTGCTCATGGTTTCTCACCTAAAATGCATGTATAACTTTTGTAATGTGTAAAATCTGTAACTCAGACAAAAAAAAATTATAAATCACTATTTGAAGTATGGTCTGCTTACGGAAGGAATAAGCTTTTCAGATTTAAACTTGTAACATTTCTCAGAAGTCAAAAATCTATATATTCTAACAGCTGACTTTTTGTCACTAAATTCTTTTTTTTTTTTTGAAGAATTCCATAGAAGAAAATCCCAGAAAGATATTTGAAACAAGAAGATACAAGAATCTCAATATTCCTTTTGTCCGTATCATTTGCCCCATGTCCCAGCAATTTTCAAGTAGGATCAAGAGGTAGAAAATTGATAGGGGAGGGAATGAATCTTGGAAATCAGCATGCCACTAAATTGATACCATGTAAACACCATATAGTATTGGAAAACCACTGCTGGGGGTAAATGAAATGAATTCACTGGGGCATCTAATCCTATTTCTGGAACGCTTAAAGTGTTTAAATGCACTGGAAAGCAAACAAACTTCAAAGTGATCATTATACCCCTGACACTAGTACTTGTGTGGCTGAAATCTTTATGAGATTAACCCCCTACAGGGAAAGGAGTTGAACACGGTCAAAACCACTTTGAAACTGTCAGGAGGATACCAGTCTGAAAGCTCAGTGATAGTCAGAAATGCAGTTAAATGCTGAATATTAAAGGCCGTTCATTATTTCACCTTCAACTCACTACTATGCCTACAATGATATTCATGGACACAAAGTGAGTCACCTCCATGTCTACATTTTGTTTCTTGCTAATTTTGTAAATGCTGATCTAGCATCATTTCTTGCTAAGAGAGAAAGCTGGGTGACATAATCACAACTCACACTAAACACATACATGAGTTTTCTCCAGAGCAGTTCAACAGTTTTTGTGTGATGAAAAAGCTTAAAAACATACAGCCACCTCAGCTGAGAAGTAATCACTAAAACATTTAAAATCTTTCCACAACATTAGAATTGCAATTCTAACAACTTTCCCACTAAAGGCACAAATTGCAATATTGTGTGGATGGTATGTTTGTAGCATATATATGTAAACGCAAACATGCTCTAAAAAATCTACCAATGTTGTGAATAAAAGATTTGTTTGCACCTTGCAAAACAACCACAAACTAGTTTATTTTATACTGCAAATCATGCCTCACACATTTTTTCCAGCCTTTTAATGAACTGTGCTGTCAGTGATGTCCCTTCCCCTTTGAAGAGAGTGTTCTTTTTTGCTTTTCATTGTGAAATCTTATCGATATTTGCCACTCCAGCAAAAAGTTTTACATAAATGAACTGGTGTAGTGGAATGTTAGCCTATAATAAGAGTTTGTCACACAGCAGTCACACTGGAAGAGTTCTATCATTGATTTTTCAATAAATACAGCAAATGGCAAAAAATACAGCACACATTCCTCAGCAGTAAATATCTTGGTGACCATTTTTCTTCTTTGCTGTTTTCTGTTCTTTTGTCTTCTGGCAATACTTAATAAAATGTGATTTCTTTAAATATAACTTCTGCAGTGTAACAATCAGTTGGGAGCTGTATGGGAAGAGGATAATTACCAAGCTACTCTTATTGCAGGGTTGTTTGGTACTTTCATTCTTCAGCAAGGCAAAAAATAACAGATTGTCAATGATGTGAACTGAATGTAAAAACAGAAAAACAATTTTAACTACTTTAAAAAAGTAATGTAATAGTGAACAAGGACAGGAAAATTCGAACAGATTTATGCTGTTAGAGAAAACTGCATATATGTCTTTTTAAACATATAAATCTTTACTGATATACTTTAAAAATAGTTATACATTTGGGGTCTTATTTCCAGTTGCACTGACTGTTGGGAGTTTGGGGCCCTGATCCAAACCCCACTGAATCAATGGAAGATTTGTGTTTGCAGACAAAGATGCTAAGGCACCTCACAGAGCTGCAGATGTTGCTGCAGGCAGTCCCCAGTTCCAGCCCTCACTGCTTGGCTCCATAGGGTGCCTGCCCATTCCTGGCCTCTTAGTGTCTCCTACAGCCTTGAAGAGTTCATGAGCTTCAGAGATCTTCTCCCTCTCGTAAACTCATATTATCAATGGAAATTAAAGTTTCATAGGATGCCTCTGGCCCTGATCATTTCAAGGTGTAAATATTTTTGTAGACAAAGTGCATGGTGTGGCTATAGTAAAACTGTTTTGAAGTGAGAACTCCATCCCTGCAGCTTCTACTTTATAATCTTTATATACACACATAACCACCTGTGTACACACTACTGCTTGTGCACAGTACTCTATAGATCCTTAGCAATCAGGGAGCTGAAGCTTGTTTGAAGGCCTTCTAAAGTGGACAGGAAAACAATTCTTTCAAACCATATAATTCTGTAATTAGTGTGTATTATTAAAGGTCCCAGTGTATGCTATAGTGTAACGCTGCTTGCTATACAAAAATCTTGTTAGGTCATTTCCCTTTACGAGCAACACTTCTTTAAACTACACTTTAAATGTGCATGAAGTTTCAGTGCAAGCATTCATTACACAGGACTTGTTTTTCTATATGAAGAGGAAATATATTCTTTTAACAGGTTTGCTCCTCTGTGGCCTACTTGTTTAAGAGGTGTCCCATGACATTCATTTAGCTACAATGCTTCATCATAAAAATACATGAAAACGGAGCCTCTTATTTAAAACGAGGCCCTGGAGAGAGAAAACAAAACATGAGGGAACTACCATTAAGAGCACTTCTTATCACCATGGCACAAATAAACATTAAGGGTTGGCATCTCTTGGCAGACTTTGAAAATTAGGAGATGATTGATCAGAAGCATTGTGTGCTGTTTGCAGTTTCATTTCCTCAGCATTCTCTGTATCTTCCAATTCAGTTGTGCATCATTTGTTTATAATGATTAATTAAGATGACTAGTGGGTGACAGCTACAAAAAAAAACTAATTAATGAAACAGAAAGGATACAGTTCTTTCAAAATTTATGTAGTCACCTTTTCTCAGAAAACACTGAAATGCCCAGAATCTTACCTTCTCCTAATACAGTTGGCTCAGAGACTATTTAACCTCTTGAACCAATTTGGTCTACACAGTTAACATTATGGCAGTCTACACCAAGCACTGATTAATCTACTTTAACTACAAGCACTCTTCCATTGCTTTAAAGTTGGATACTTCTGTGGTATCTTACTGTATAATATGTTTTAGGTAAAGTCTATATCGATACCACTGATTTTGAAGCGATCCTTGCTGAAGTGGCTATCCCCAAAGGCTAACTTCAGCAGGCTCCCTCTAGTGTAAATCAGGAGAGATTATTTCCGTTAGAAGAAAGAGTGCAGGAGCTTAAATTTTAAATCATCTTCTAGAATAACCTGTCTGTCACCACTGACTGGAGGCTGAGGCTGAGGAGACTAGCAGCAGTATGGTGACTTGTGTCTGTATGCTCATTTTTGTACTTGTGAATACTGCTTCCTTGCTCCTGCCTCCAAAAAATGTAATTAAAAGAGTATGAAACACCATCTTTATGTAAACTGGCAAACCTACATACACTTATAGGATTCATAAGATAAGAACTTGGTGCTGACAGAAAGCTTCACAGTTCAAAATTTAGACTGCGCTACCACAATTGTGTGAATGAGGCTGGTATGATAAAAGATATTCTGAAAGGTCTCATATTTAAACTGAAAAAAGTTTCCCTAAATAACTTCAGCACTTCACTGGACTCCTCCCAAAATTCAATTTATTGACTTTTTTTCATAATCTTTTCAATCAACAAATCATTACTGAAGCAGCACTGCATAACAAATTGCACTAAGAAATACTACTTTAAATTTTGGTACTGATATTTGCATAAACTCATTCCAGAGATCCATAACAACATATACATTTCCATTTCAAAAAAATGGAAAGTGAAAGCATGAAAGAAGACTGTAAAAGCAAAATGTAGTGGTGCAAGAAAATTTAAATCTTGTACATCTTCATCTTCACACTCATAAAATGGTGTCTAGGAAAACAAAAGAATTAAGAAAACAAACAGGATAAATCCTCAACATTTTTGTAAGCAATAAAAAATGATTCATTGCCTGGGGGCATCCATTACTATTAGAATGGAAATTATGGGCAAGCCACCTGCCTGTTAAAGCAAACAAAAAATGCCAGCTTGTTCCAACTCATAGTTCTATACCTGGATGCAGAAGAAAAGAAAGATTGGCTTTAAATATCATGATAAGTGAAAAATTACGTCTTTCAAAAATTTGCACCTCAGTAGATGTCATGCTTCTTCTACCCTCTAGCTTATCTGGATAGAGGAGACTTGGAAGCAGACTTCAGTGCTGGATGATCGCTGTTCTTCAGCATAACATACTGTTAATCTCAGAAGCTTTTAATTAGAAGAACTGTGTTGCAAGACACATTTGTAACCCTGGTTACAAATGGGGGAGGGTGACAAATGGAAGAAAATGTTCTTCATTTCTTCTCCAGCTGTCCAGCACGGTATTCAAGTTGCCTGCTCCAGCATGCTACTAGGTAACCTGGTAGCTGGCTTCTGCTATTGTCATGCTTCACACATTAACCAAGTTGTCTTTGCTATGCTGTCAAGCTACCTGCAGGTTCAGTGTATAGCTGCTAATGCTGCACAGTTATTTCAAGAAGATTTGGCTCAAGTCCAGCAACCTATGGTAGGAAAACAAGGTATTAATCAACAGTACCTCTGGTCTGGTGTTCTGTTTCTGAAGCAGTCACAATCTTCAATTAACTCTAAAATTCCCTGGTGTCCATGGGCACCTCTTTCTCAAAATCTGCCATTATGTAGAATTCATTCTATGAAATCATTCTGAAACCCTTCCACTTCTGTATTATCTACTGTGTATATAAATTATTAATCCCACTAAGTTATTGAATTTGACAATTCCTTGTGAAAATGAGATTCATGGAGCTTAGCATTTCTCTAGGTTTAGAAAAAACTTTGACAAAACTTACTAAACGAGTAAGTTTAGGAAACAAAAACTCACATAACTTATATATGTAAGGTTTTTTCAAGTCTTTTGTTACTGGTATTATGTAATGTCTGGTATATTCTCTCCATTCTGTTCATTTCTATACATCTTCATTTTTACAGTTTTGTTGTAATTTGACAACAAGTTCCAAAATGTGTCATACGTTTTTACCTTTTAGGAGGGATAGTATTCAGACAAGGGTATTCAACATGAAGCTGTAGCACTGATTTATTTAATGGAGTATTTCAGATACAATTTTTTGTCTCTTTTTAAAGATAGTTCTTCACACATTGCTTGCTTTTTAAAATTCTACTACATATAGAATGTTTTCAATCAACTATTACAATGATTGCACAGAGCACTCACTGCTAATTCAGACACTCACTAACTGCAGTGCTTTTTACATTCATCAGAATGCTTTACATTCACATCACAACACTGAACTTCATCTACCATCATCTTACCTGTTGAACTTCTTTTCTATTGTACTTCACATTTTTCTGGTTTGACCCATCTAGATATTGTGTCAAATGAAAAATTTCCTGCCTCACTGACCAGCTCTTTCCACTTTCCTTAAGAAGTCATTTTAATATTTCAGCGTGCTTCAACTGTCCATTACTACTCTTAATACCATTTTTACGTATAGCTTTATTTCTCCACCTACTCATGCCTATGGGATTTTAGCATAAGAAATTTAAAATTCCAAGTAAACTCCTTTTTAACCCATTCTCTTTTGAGAAACAGTTTTTCTTCATGGAACTCTGCTTGTTTGTCCATACTCTAACAGTTCCTCTTTGCATTCGAAAATCTGGCGTTCACCTATTATTTTGTTTAGTTTTCCTGGTACTGAGAAAGGTGTTGATCTGTATTTCCCTGGATGATTCTTTTTTCAGTTACAGGAGAGAGAAAAAAAACACATCTGCTAACATCTAGTCTTCTGGCATAGTGGCCAGTTTAAATCAGAGACTGTATATTTATGTTAGCCACTCATTTATATGTGTTACGTTCAACCACTCAATCTTAAATTACTTTGGAATTCCTTCATGTACAGTATCCTGTTCTCATTACTTTTTTTTTCATCTATCAGCTTGTTCTAGCACATTCACTGTTGGAAATTAGAATCTCTGACAGGACTTAAACTTTTTAAAATAGAAAGGGTATTCTTAATGTACTCTATCCAAAAAGGTAATTTAGAGTTTTCAGTACTTTGATCCTCCTTAAATGGATCTTTTCTTCACTTGGCAGACCACCAACTCATACTTTTAAGTTTGTTGGGGTTTGTGCAGGTATTATTTAGGAAATAAAGAATCTACATAGAATATATAAATGACTCCCCGGTTTACATCTATATTCAAACCTTTATTTTGATACAGTTATGTTACTGTTATTCTTAGGAAGTTCCTGCTTCTAGGGAAAGCATTATTTACTTTTAAGTGGTTTATGTTAAGAAAGTGAAACAAACAATTAACCTAAATATCAGTCTGGGCTTCCAAAAGAAAATTAGCTTGTGTGTTGCAATCCCTAAAGTTCAGTATCCTTTTAATTTTCCAACTGCAATGAATCATATCTTAAAAAAACAAATGCTTGCCCTAGCAGGATGATCTATTTTAGACATGTGTCCTTGGACAAAAAACAACCTCTGGGTTTGTGTAGACACAGCATGGTTTTCTTTTACCCAAAGGAACTGCAGAAACTCAGTTTGTGCTTGTGTTTTGGGGCAAAAGGGAGGAAAGCCAGCGTGAAAACGGTGTGAGTTATGTTCAAAACCGTTGCTCACAGCAGGGAAAAAACAACTTCTTTTTTTCCAGTTTCTGGTGACTGGCCATATGTGCAGATCATAGCACTGTGTTGCAAATCCAAAACTGCACATTCAACATGGCCTCTTTATGATGTTGCTGGTTTCCAAAAACCAAGTCAAATTACAAAAAATTACCAGGTACTGGAGGCCTGTAAACTACAGCTTGACATGGAAATGCTGGCTGTATTACACAACACACTATAACTTCCACCCAGTTGATATTCTCTAGTCATAGGTCTAGTGCTAGTTTGCAGCATCAGAAAGATTCAGGAGTTCAGAAGTGTCACTGAGCAGTGCTTAGTTTTTAAATTGTACAGGAAAATGCTTTACAGTGCTTTTACCTCCACATTTTGTTATTGTGGCCTTAGATACAAACCAGCAATTTTGCCTGCTTTGCATCTCCACTGTTTACCACATAAACTAGAAAACTCACTCATCACTTCCAGGACAGGTGACAAGGGAGACCAAAGACTGAAAAAGGTTTATTAATATTTGTTTTTAGAGAGATGTTGTTGGGATTAACTTCTGCCTTCCAATTAAAACAGGATTAAAAGGATTATCTTGAATAATAGAAGCATACAGCACATTATAAATACTTTGCTTCATTTAATTAATAGGTTTGAATATGAACATAAGATACATCAAATTATTCCAGAATAGCCTATAATTGCATTATTTTTAAATAATAGAAAAGAAACTCATGAGTCATTAATAAGGAGATGACTTTGGAAAAAGGCAAACTCCTTCAGCAAATATAATGTTTTCAAGACATATTCTATTTATATGTATAGTTAATAACATCTATTATGCAGTCTTCAACTTAGAAGCCTGTGTTTGTTGAGAAAAGTACTTTAAAACAGAGATGTAATTACATGGTGTGAGAGTTCTTCTGGCAACATTAAGAGAGAGAAAGTCATTTGTGTTTCAATGAAATGTTTTGAAGGAGAAAAACAACTTTACTTAAGTACTCCATAAGTTTCAAGCAGTAGGAAGAGAATCTGGATTTCAGTTTGTGCTGACATATGGCACATAAAAATGACTAAAAAATACACTATATTAACCATGTTATGTAAGATGATCGCACAATTTTCATCTTCTTTATTCTTTGATTCTTTTTATTTTTTGTGTAATAGCATCCTCAATGTCAGCTGGAGAGAGGAAAAGGATCATTTTAAACAATATGTCCACAATTGCTTTCTTACAGAGATTTTATTAAATGAAGCAAATGTAAGAAGAATACAGGCAACGTGAGACAAGGATGCAAATTGCACATACTTATCTACCTTTTTACCTTTTGTTAAATAAATTACATATCCCCCCATAAAGTGTGCTGAGACCAATAGCTTCTATGTCTGTCTCAACATTAATTATATAGTTGTTTTACAGATATGAGGCTGATGTAGCCACTATGTTGTTATCTTGGCTAAGGTCATCCAAATCTGGGTTCCCTAGGTAGTACTTCTGTGATCTGACATTTGAAAATAGTGTGATGACTGTGACAGGAAAAGTACAGTTAATTTCCTATGGTTACACTCCCTGCAGGATTCTGTTCTCTCTTCTGTTGCTTATAGAAGAAACAACGGAAGCACTTTACAAATCATATTCCAGAGTGCTCATTTCTAGGAATGTGCTCTGCCAGAGTATCACTGTGAGATTTAAAACACCTATATGAATGCACTTTCAGAAGGAAAACTTGTGACAAGCGTAATTGGTTTACTAAGGCATGACTTTTCTCTGCTGACTCTCTACACCACCTTTCTTTTACTTTATATTAATGTTATCATAAGAGATGCTGGAATAAGAGGCCTACTGTGAGCTAAGTGAGAGCAGCAACAATATAATTTTGTTTACACTAACCAAACAATCTGTTTCACTCAGTTCTGACAACACCAGGTGAGCAAGGGAAGAGGTTAGTCCATTTTCTAGAGCCCTCATCTCTTTTGAAATTTCGAAGTTGCCACTTTGTATTAGCTCTGAAGGAAGCACCCATGGTATGGTTAGCTGTGCAGCAGTAAATGAACGAACATCATCAAATTTCATGAAACAGCCAGAACAGATGAAAATAATTCTCAGTCACTATGGATATACGCTGGCTTTGAACCACTGAGCTAAAAATAGACAGGACCTATTTTCTCTAACTTTAGCCTCATTACCCTCCTGTTTCTTTTTTTTTTTTTTGCATTTTTCCCTGTATTTTTATTATGAAGAGTATATCAGTTTAAAATTTAAATTTGATGACTATGGCGGTCAAGAAAAGTAGTTATAAGAGGCTGGTTTACCTTTTTTGTCTTTTTCCACCATTACCTCATTCTCCACTTCCCACAATTACCTTTTCTCTGCTTACCAGATGTTGTTTTCGTTTCTCTCCCAGTGATACCATCCTTGACTGATTTTCTTTCTTTCATGCCTATTCCATTTCCTAAGTTGCTTTAAGGTCTTTTCAGTATTCTTTTCTCAACCCCTGCTCCTTGCACTAATCTTTGCTTATGGGTTGTGTGAGTAGGTCTCCTTTCAGAAAGGATCTTGGAAATGTGTTTGTGTGCTTTGCTAAATAAGGATGTCTTGTCTGCCCTGACACATTACTTCCTTCATTATTCAGCAGCTGATCTTTTATCGAGTGTTTTAAGACATAAAACATGTCTTAGCATAAATAGGGAGGTAAAAAACAATTAAATTATGTACCCTGATTTCATACTTCTCATTACTTCTAGTTCATTTTAGACTCATTGTTTTTGGTTGGATCTTGAGACAAATTTATTGCAAAGCAATTCCTATAACCATCTCAGTTTTAATTTTCTTATTCAAAAGATTTTTAATTTTTTTAAATCATTTTAAATTAAAAATCTCCATTGTAAAATCATAGAAGTGGATCACTGAATGTAGTTGAACCAACCTGTATGCAACAGCGATTGAAGGCTGCATGTATCTGCAATTGTGTGCTATTAATTCCACTAAGAGTTCACTAGCTGTTTGATCATCATTTCAACATGGTATTTAATAATTTATTTTTGCTGTGCAAAATGCGAGACTGTGTGCATGCACAGATGCTCACATGTGCACACAGACATACACACATGCAGAGTACCCATTTTGCGTTTCTAGCATCTCATTGATTCTCAGATCTCACTGGCATGCATTTTTGCATTAAGAACTATATACCTTTCGAAAATGCTTGGATCTAGGTAGAAGAAATATAGTTAGTAAGTATATTGTTTATGGCATTCCCATCTACTTCAAATATAGGCTGAAAAGTGAAGAGTGGATGGGGGGAAAATTCTCTGCTGGAAAAAAACTCCTTCTATGCTATTGCCAAGTTTTAACCCAGAGGGAATTTCTAGCCCTAAGTTATAAATTCCAGAAAATAGCGGCCTATAATAGAAACACTGACAGAACCTTAACTATAGCATTGCTAAAGGCAATGCTGCAATAAAATGGAATGACCTGTGAGATAAAATGTTTAATCTTTTGAGTGAGATGTGGCCCAATAACTCAGAAGCAGAGATGGGGGATGATTCAGGCTCTTTCTTGCAGCCTCTTATATGCCCTTTATGAAATTCACTGTCACTCTCAGCTGCTTTTCCCTTTCAGGCTGAATCCTGTTTCACTCCACAGCCAAATGGACTAGAAGGGTCATAAAGAACCAATTTATGGCCCCTAACTTTTCAGAAAAAAACTATTTTTCAAAATGTAAATTAATGGCAACAAAAGCGGAAGGATCAGGAAAAACACCTTTGCACATGACAAGAATAACAGAAAGAGAGAAATGGGTGGTACAGATGTGGGTTTGAGTCTCTCTTCTGTTTCTCAATACTGTCTTTCCAAAAGAGTAAATCAGCGCTTGAGCCTCCCTTTATTTCACTGCAAACAGCTTTGTGAAACTCCTTCTTCTCAAATAAAAGTCTAAATCTTGTTCTGGTGTGTTTGTATATCACAAGAGGGGTAAACAAAACTCCTGCGTATTAAAACATAGACTCCAAGATTTTTTAATTACATGATTGATATTAATTTTATGCGACATGTTTGCCTGTGCTAGCAGGTGGAACTGGGCATAATGACCTGAAAGGTCTCTTTAAATGCTACGTCTCATCAAATGAAGAAAGGTGTAATCGCTAGGCCTGTAGTGATCTCTCTCTGGTCAAAAAGCTCAGATTAGTTAGAATTCCACTTATTCAAACAATGGTCTAAGCCAGGACAAGGGAATGTCACCATCACTACAGAGGCAGAGCCTGTTTCTTTCTGCAGATTTTCCATTTTAAGTTTATTTGCTATCATAGAAGCAAAAGACCTACTCTGTCTCAGATTGCTTCTTATCACTGAATGCTTCCACCTGAAGAATCTGTTTTAAAAGCAAGGTTATATGAAAGTAAATTCTTTGAAAGTCTGTGGGTAATTTTTCAACCTGGTACATAAGAAATTAGACATGTCCCATTAAAACCAGCTGGAATTACGTATGTAATTCTTTGCATACCACCCAGAAAACTTATCCAGAGCCTCTTGCCACTTCTGTTTCCCAAACTTTCCTAAGGCTAAAATCACTATGAAGAACATCTGGGCTCTGTTCTTTGGGGATTTCTATTTTATTCTATCAATATTTTCCCTTGTTTTAACACATGAAAATTGTAATTAGATATTCCCATATTAGGCATATGGGAACATCCATTGTAGATGATGCTCCCAAGAAAATCTGGTTTGTGAATCTCCTGTGCTTGCCATTATTATACCTGTCATTTCTGATTCAGTAGCATTTTGCACCTGTCAGTCATAGCTAAATGAGGTGCATGTATTGAGGATGCATTTGCTTGCTGTCCCAGTGCTTATACTTTGTCAGGATTGCACTGGACCCTGCAGGATTGATTTACAAATATGCTCCCAAATATTTAAGGCAAAAAAAGAAATCACCCAGTGGTATCCGTAAATGTACAAAAGAGTGAGGCTACAGAAGTTAAAAAATAAAGGTTATTATCAATATTTCATGTTAATGATAAATAATAAAACATTTGAAAGATAATTAAAAAATCGAGGATTCATCAGTATTCAATAAGAGTTCCTAAATATATATACATCAATATTTATTTTAATAATTATTATGCATACATACATATGTGTGCCTACATGCAAATATGTATACATATATGTAAAAATATATGTGTATATTTTTGCAGGCAACTGAGGCAAGCTCAGAATGGGCAAATTGGCCTTAAACATTTTATTATCATAATGGAATTATATATAGATAAGCTAATTAAACCAAGCCGAGGTCATCTACAGTTGTACAGTTCAGCATTTTTGTCTGTTGTAAAACACTGCCTCAGCTGAGGGACATAAATTATGCCAACCCATTCCTTAAACAGAAACCTTATTTCTTCCTGTTAATTTGGTCAGGTCCATCAATCCAAAAGCAACCTTTGACCATTTTTTGATTCAGCTGATTTGGGCTGAGCAGCATTATGGAGGTTTATATGTCCTTTCCTGCTATATGTGGTCAGCACAGTAATATACAGAGTTACCTTCTGCCTTCATAAATTGGAATTAGTCAGTGTCAAGATTGGAAAATTATCTTTTCACCTAACTATATATGTATGTATTAAGTGGATCTGTTGAAAATATGAAAGCTCTATTTCAATAACTTTTTCTATATGTAAACCCCTTCACCCAAACCGCTTGGTAATATACTCCTATTAGAGATTGATTTACTCCTATAATAATAATAATGTTTTATTCCTATAATAACAATAATAATAATTTTTTTTCTACTTTACTAGAAAAATCTACTGCAAAGTATGTAAGTGGAAGGAGCTCAGTTTTTACCCTAAGCTTATCCAGAAGAATGGAACTGGATGATCTTATACATAAGCAAAACATTAGATGCCTAGACTTTTATAAATTGAACAGGCTGCATTGCAGTTGAATGTATGATACGGTTTGCAATTCCCTTCAATTTACATAAGATAGTTTTCAGTGTTGAAATAAGGGTTTAAAAGAAGTAGATGGACTTAGTTTGATCGGTACTCTGTGTTTCCTTGTTTTATGTACTTATAATATAATGACAAAAGCCAGTTCTAATCAGTGTCAATGTGTTTATTTCTCATGTAGACCAGTGTGCTATTCACTGAAGATCTGATTGAAATTGATTTCTGATTTTTACCTGATGCAAAGGCAGAAATACATAACTTACTTGCTTTCAGACTACAGCTTTCAGATCAGTTGTTGCTTTCCATGTTTTGCTTTGTTTTTTTTGCTTTCAAAAAAGTAAATCTTTTGAAATTATTATAAAAAGGAATTAAAATGTATATTAAAATTATATCCTAGTTGATCTTGCAATAAAATTTTACAATTTAATATGTAGACAGTTTTCATTGATAGACATCTATCTAAAAATTTCATTGTCTTCTGGAATAAGATTCATTGTGTTCAGTCAATCAACTTCAATTTATCATACCTGAACCTCAAAGTTCACCTCCAATAATGATGTGCTACCCAGATTCTCTCAAAATGTTGCACAGGTTAATTATAACATGCACACATGTTGGTGCTGTATGGAAAGAAATTAGTAGTTCTGACTTCTGTGTCAAATAATATTTTTTTTGACATACATGGAAATAGATGACTCTGCAATTAATACAGAAAAATATTGAACTATGGAACTAGATCATAACCATAGGAGTCACAGCAGAAAAGCCTGCAAAATTTCTGTGTTCAGCAAAGAGCTAGTGCAAGTGTATCTCAATAAATTCTCTATTTGAGAAAGCAGTTTTTATTAAGCTTATGTGGAGTTTTCTGAAATGAACTGTGTATGTGTGTTCATGTGCACATATTTGTGTGTGTTACACAGACGGGTGTTTGTACGATTTTTGGCATATTGCATGTGGCAGGCTGCTGAAACATGAATAAAGACAGTAGGAAAGAAGCAATGCACATCCTTCTCCTAATCAAGGGAAGGGATTGCTGCAGACTTCCCTTGTGTCAAATCCCAAGGTTCACCCAGAAGCTCTCAAGATAATTTTTCAGCCCCTAGATTTTCATGTTGAAATATCTGTCTTGTTTTCTAAATGAACTTATTTCTTATTTTATTTAAACCACATGAAGTACATGTATTTGACTTCCTAACGGAATGCAGTATTTAGTAATTTCAGTATGCACAGCTGTGAAAAGGTGAAGCATATTTTGTGAGCATAATTTGGGGGTAATTTTAAATGGCATACATTTTTCTCCAACTCTTTTCCACAGCCTGAAGCTGGAAACATAAAGTGCAGCTCATATGCTCTTTACAATTTACTCCTGAGAAACACTGACCACAAAAGTCAGTAAACATTCATCATGAGCTTTAGGCTACTTTCCTTGGATTTGGCCTCAGGCTAAGCTAAGGGCTAAAAACATTTCATGAGGGGGTTACAGTTTTAAGAAAAATAAATATATTGCTACTACAACATGGTTACTCAGCTTGGTCTCATGCTGGAAAAATTCTTTCTCCCAACAAATACACACAATTTTATGTTATCCGTCTGTCACATTATAACAGATACTGTGGTTGTAAATCACCAATATGCTAATCAACATAGCTGTTGTGACCTACTTACCACATATTTCTGCCAGAGCTTCCCATAACATGTCACATTGAATCCACTCTGAGAAGTACAAACCAGATATACTTCAACCCATTTAGCACAGAGATTCTGGGGAAGGAGAAAAAAATAGAGTACAGCAAAGCAAAAAGCTAGGTCAAGTTCTCTGGTTAATCTTGGGCTTCTGTGACATAAAGCCGTGTTTGCCACCTTGTACTGCCATAAGCAATGACATGATTTCTCATGAAAAGGGCTACACATAGAGAAAAGAAAGCCCCCATCCAATTTTATTTCCTGTATCACAGAGAAAACTTGAAAGATTCCTCACTGAATGGTTGTTTGCCTCAGTGCTGTTACTGATCTCTTTAAGCTAAACAATATCTGCTTACAATAAAAGGATTGTTGATTCAAAAATTGATTGCATTTTTAATCTTTCATCTCCCTTGTAATTTTTATTTAGTATTCAACCCTGTCTGAGGAAGGTCTTTCTACCTGAATGAAACAAAAATACATCAGAAGGAATGATATGAAAATATATACTTTTCTAGAGATTTAATAATGTGTTCAGAAGGTATTTTAATTGTTCTTTTTGTTTTATTTTAAGTCTAATTTTGTATCATTAATGCAGGAAAATAAAATGTCATGGAATTTATTCATCAAGATTCCTCTTATTGTTAATATTCAGTTTAGACAGTAACATCAATCAGTGACCTTACAGCATGAGGGAAAGGAGCTAAAATAGATTATAACACCAAGTGCTACATCAGGTCATCTAATTGATGTTACTGGGGACCGTAACATTGTACTCTTTTTGAAGTACTGTCTAGGATACTACAGATGTCAAGGACAGAATAATATTATCCTAGATTACATAAAATGCAAGAACTTGAAAGTTTCTACCTGCAGTGAGGATTTCGTAGCAGAGTTTTACAGGAAATACCTTTAAACCTGCTGCCCTACCCTAGAGAACTCTCCCTTCCTGAGTTCTCTGAGAGTTTCCATTGCACGCATATAGAATCATAGAATAATAGAATAGTTAGGGTTGGAAAGGAGCTTAAGATCATCAAGTTCCAAACCCCCTGCCATGGGCAGGGACACCTCACACTAAACCTTGCCATCTAAGGCTTTGTCCAACATGGCCTTGAATACCGCCAGGGATGGAGCATTCACAACCTCCCTGGGCAACCCATTCCAGTGCCTCACCACCCTAGCAGTAAAGAACTTCTTCCTTATATCTGAGAAGAGCAGATTAGATTGTACTTAGACAAAATTTTATAGAATTGGAATCACTGTTATTGAGGGAGGATTGCAAGAGTACCTGAAAATAATAATTACGGTAACAGCTGAAAAGTTCACTGTCCCTTGAAAAAAATGCACAGTTCCTCTTCAAGTAACTTCTTATTCTGGCCTTGATAGAAATCCTCAGTGCTGAGGAGTTAAATACTGTTTTCTACTGCAGACATGTAACTTCCAGTGAAAGAAAGAGAGATTCACTTAGGCAGCCAAAAGCATAACTTGTCTCGCTGTCTCAAATGGAGTGCTTTAAACTACACTGCAATAATCACAGATGCTCTGCTCTTGGCAGAATGGGAAAAGCTTGATACAGATTCACAAAATAGCTCCATTAGGTAAACACGCCATCAGTCTTTATTACCTCTATTATCTTAAAGCAAATTTTACCTAACACAATCTGGAAATAAACTTACAAAAAGTCTGAGGAGTAAGCTATGAATTAATGCAAAATGACTAAGTACTGAGGCCCAGTAAGCTTAATCCTAATCAACACCAAAGCAACAAATAGGAGTCAAAGATGTAGACAGCACCATGGTAATTTGTTCCTGTGACTAGAGTATCAAAAATAAGGGTTTATCATGTCAGCATCGGCTAGTGAGTTTAAATGTATGCATAGCTTATGGTTGACATTTGTTCAAAGTAACTTTTTATGAGGAACAGTTGAATATTACAGTTTTGTCCTCCTAATTCCATTTAATTTCACACATTATGTCCAACTTCTTCATATTTTTTTGGCATCCTTATAAAGACAAAACTGCATGGGTTTGTTTTCTGTTTGGGTTTGTTTTTTTTTTTTCAAAAAAAAATCCACCTAATTTTACAGAAAGACCAATTCTTTCACTCCAATGTGCATTCCAGTTCTTTCACTCCAATGGTCAATCACAAGATAAATTTCCATATGGCCTAACAGAATTTTCTTGGATTCCCTGAAAGCTTCTATAACAGCAGGATGATCTAAAGAAGCATGCTGAGATACTTTAAATTCTGTCTTCTCTTTACAGCCCAAATGATATGCCAACATGTTAGAAGAGTTATTCCTCTGTCACAGGAAACTTTCATGAAGAGGGAGAAATATATTTTGAGTTGAGCGTATCAGAATACCTTCTACTGTCCTACATCAACTACTGTTTCCAGTTACACTCTGGCTGTGTAACCAAGTCACAACTTGGTTTTATTACTGTATTTCCACTCATGAAAAATAAGGTGGAGCAAATTTTAAAGTGGTGGTATTAACAGATAAAATTCCATAAGTGTAAATGGTGCAAAGCTGATTTATTCTAGGAAAGGATGGGAGGACCCAAGGAATAAGTTACAGTACTTGCTTTACAGAGTCCAGCAGCTGACTGAAGTTTTTCTGACCTAAAGAAAAAGCCTTCAGATGAATTCAAACAGGTGGGAAGTGAAGAAAATACCTGTGGGATCTATCACACACTGTATATTTTGAGCACTGTACGATTACTGCACCTAGTGATACCAGAGTCCATATGCAGGGCTCTTGAGTCTGTATGTGATAGCGTACCATTACGTTCAAGGGAAAACAGCTCTAATGCTATCTAGATTGCTCAGAGTCTTACTAGAGATAACATGCAAAATAATGCCTCTGAGCCTAAGGACATGATTTTACACATTCCTAGTGTGTTACCTAAGTCCATTACTAAGAATGCATTCTGGCAATCTTCCTTTGAGGATGAACAAATACTACAGGGAACATGCTACATGCCAGACAAACAGCCTTAGATTCAAGTCCTGCCAGATGAATATGTTGCCTTTTATGTATTTGAAATGCATTTTAAATCCACAGCAGCATATTGCAATAGGATCATGATGGGCCTATGATCCTATTAACAAAGCCAAAAAGACCTTAGGAAAAAGGTTCTACTTTTATTTATTTATTTTCAGCACTTGCTTGCATATGCTGTTTTAGCTCACTTCTTAGGGTGAAGGTTTTTCCTGATTGAAAATGAATGTGGAAGTCTATTAATGAAAGATAATTTTTTTCAAAAGGTTGATACAAGTATGGGAAGCTAGCAAGAAACAGAGTTTTAATGCAGCATGGCAATATGAGCCAGATGGCCACAATAAGGAAGTTGGATCTGTGTCTGGATGTGAATAATAGCTATATGTAAACCCAGAGCTCTTAACAAAGAAAGGATGCACCTCTGTTCAAAGATGGTTCCAATCTACATGAAGACTTTGCTCACAACAGTGATTTTGGCTTGATCTCAGCCCCACACATATATTTACATTTAACACACCAGTGAGTCGCAATAGGACTTCTTAAATTGCAACACCATAATCCTCATCATTTTCTACTGACAAACCATCCAACTACCACAAAATGACTGTTTCTATTGAGGAATAGCATGCTAATTATTTAACTGCAGTAGTTATTTAACTACTCTTTTATTAGCACATTCCCCCATTTCACCACTTTCACTCTCTCGGGGTCAAATTCTGCACTCTTTAATTAAGAAAAAGCTTTTATTAACAACAATATATTTTTTGTGGGCAGATATTACATATTCGATCACATATTCTATCTGTGTAAGCAATGGTGATAGCTGTCCTCTGCCTTTCATTTGCATTTCTGAAACCCTCTCTTCAGGTTGGTACTACTTTAATCTTAAATATATTTCATAGAATCACAGAATCATAGAATCAACTAGCTTGGAAAAGATCATCAAGTCCAAGACCACCACTAAAACATATCACTGAAGACCTCACCTACACGTTTTTTGAACACTTCCAGGGACGGTGATTCCACCACTTCCCTGGGCAGCCTGTTCCAATCCCTGATCACCCTCTCAGTGAGGAAGTTTTTCCTAATACCCAGTCTAAACCTTCCCTGGCACAGCTTGAGGCCATTACCTCTTGTCCTATTGCTTGTTACTTGGGAGAAGAGACTGACCCCCACCTCACTACAACCTCCTTTCAAGTAGTTGTAGGGTGCTGTAAGATCCCCCCAAGCCTTCTCTTCTCCAGACTAAACATCCTCAGTTCCCTTAGATACCAGTCTTTTCCCATCACTTGACTGCAAACAACCCCTTTTTCATGGAACATAAACATCACAGACTACATTGTTTTGTCCTTGAATTACTTTAAAGAAATTTATGTGAAACAAATCGAAATTTGTGAAACTAGTGATTAAGTAATAGCTGCAAGAAGATGGCAGTGTTTTCAGGTGCAGTGAATACAGTAGTAGGAAATGTGATTCAGAATAATTTGAAATGCCTTTCAGAAGCTGCAGATAGTTTGCACACCCTCTTCACTACATCAGAACCATCATATATATATATATAAAAAAAATCAGGTTTACACATAAATATATGATATGTTTATTGTAGAAAACACAAAATTTTATTTACTATCTGAAGTTTCACCCTGTTCCAGTTGACCCGTTTGCCGCTGAAAGTGTATATTTTTCATGAAGTTACCCGGAAATGGTCAGGTTGAAGTCTACTTTGAGGCTGGATAGTTCACTGGTTTCTTTTAAGTTCTCATCAACCATCTGTAACCAGAATAAAGCACACTTACTACAGTGACTAAACAGTATTGAATTTCACTGTGCCACTGCACAGAATTATAATATGTTCAAGGTACCTCAGCAAATCTCTGAGATCCTGTTACCATACTTTGTTGTAATAATTAGATAAACTTGTGAATAAGAAAAACATTACTAAATTTATATTATCAGGGAACGTTTATTATATTTATGTTCCTTAAAATCAAGCAGAAGACATTTAGTTTTTATACTGTATTAGTCATTACCGATTTGTTTGGTGGGTTTTTTTTCCCCAAACTTGTCTGCATACAGCCTTTGCTGAGGTAGTAAAAATGAAGGTGGAGAAGGCAACAGGGTACCTGTCATAGTATTTTTCCCATAATCACATCCACTTCTGTCAAAATGTACTCCTTGCCACTATTTCAAACTTGGTACCAGGCTAGGTGGACCGTTGAGCTGATGTAGGACACTATACACTTTGCTTTCATTTATCCATGCAAACACCCTCAGAAATACTTCCTGACTTTCTAACGCTACATATCTCTTTAGTTTTGTGGAAGGCTTATATATATTTGGTCCTGATATACACTATCATTGATAATTATCTTTTTTTTTTTTTAAGGCAAGTTTCTAGACATGGAAAATTACAAAACCCAAACTGAATGAATGCACACTTCTTAAGCAACAATATAAGGGAGAGAGCAACAGGAATTAAGCTAAACAAATGATCTACCTGAAAGTGGACTCTGTAGTTAAAAGGACAGTAACTAAGCAATTAATATTGTAGGGTACTACTTCAAAAGTACTGGGTAGGTATCCTTGGTTAACAAAAAAAATAAGAAATTAGAGATGAGATGCATGCAGAAGTTCGCGGTCAATTTGAGTACAACACTGTATTAAAGGGTAAAATTAACTTTTGAGTGATTGCATTACCATGCAATGCATTATAATGAAACTACAGCAAAGCAACAGATGTTTAGGATGAAAACACTAAGGAACATTAAAATATCGTGAGGTTCATCTGAAGGATTTTAGGAAGATTTTAAAATACGTTTTCCCGTATCAGCAAATAAACACTCCTCATCTTTGGAACCATCAGTCTTTTCTGTTTGTTTCACAGTAGTATCAACCATTTTCAACATCTTTGTTGTACAAATTCTGTGCGGATAACAATTTCTTCAGATGTATTTATTACTTTGTGAACTTCCTTTTACAAGTTTCTTTATTTCAAAAGATTATCAGAGGTAGCTCTATCCAAACTGAAATGCTGCTCATTCGGCTTGGGTGGAGTTGATTGCATGTCACGTGATATTCTTTGTACTCCTGAACAGGTGATCCCTAATTACTAATCAAAATCATACTACTGTATTTAGAAATTGCTTTTTGTACACAGGAATATTTAAAGTTATGGTTTTCATTAGACTTCCTGCAGTTTGCATTTTCAGTTGAATACTGAGGGAGAAACAAAACAAAAATGGAAATCAGCTTGACCAAAGCTGATTTATTTCTAATTTCAGTATATGTGGAAGAGCTTTTTCCCATTTCTGGTAGTTATGTTATAAATAATGTTGCTTTTTTGCTTTGTAACACTCCAGGGAATATAACAGACTTTGAGCTACACATCATAAGCATGTTCCTTTTTTTTTCATTTTGTAATTGAGACCAGCTTTAAAGGAAAAGAAATTTTATGAAAACTGATCAGACAAATAGATTTAAGGACCACCTTTTTAGGCATTTACCGATAAAATCCAGAATAAGAAGAAAAAACAGAATTGTCTGTTTCAATTTGTTATAATCTAGATATGCACTTTTGTAAAGCTTATCTAGCACAAAGGTTTTTGCAGCTTCCTATTTTGGAAGGGAAAGAACTTGCAGGGGAAAATGCAGAGGCTAAATTATAAAATTACTTTTTTCATCACAAGCATCTGATGGAGAACAAAAGGGAGGCATATAACACTTTCAAAAAAGCATTAAAGCAATACTTTATCTGCATTGTGAAATGCCTTGCAGAGGCATAGTGGCACAGACATAATACGAAAAACAAAATTATGAATATTATCAATTCTCTTGATTGACATTTTAAGGTGATGACTGATTGGGGTCAGGAAATATTTTCCTCTCTTTCTTCCCTTTACAGGGGTTTCAGAATTTATTCAAAGTTATTTGAATTATCTTGAATCCTTGAATATTTAAGTGAATGCTAAACTTCATAAATCAAAGGTTTTAATTATTATTTACTAATAATATATACGACATAAATATGAAGGTTTTAATTATTATTTACTCCACCTATTTCCATATTATTTTTATTTTGTGTTATGTAATATGTAGTAAAATAATAATGCACAATATTATTAATATTTTTTTAAAATATTATTCCTACCTTTAGAAAAGAAACGGGAAGTTAAACTGGAAATAATGCCTAAATATCAGAAACTCAAAGAGAATGTAGTAATACTTCAGTAGTTTCAGATTAAACTAGCTTCATTCTCCAAACCTTATGTAATTTTCATAGCTCTACCAGTTTTCAGACTGCTTACATTTTTTTAGTCAAAGCTGAGTTCTTACTTACTACATTTTAAATACAGAATTGATGATGTATCTGTTTTTTTTCCATCTCCGAGTACTGTGATATTAACCATATGTCCACTCTTCTGTAGTTAAAGGCAGACCTTCAACTGATGACAAATTGAAAAATGCAAGTGAAACATGATATAATTCGCAGATGAAAGAGATGCTGTTGATATTTTGATTATTGTGATACAGCATCAGTTATATACTGGTAAATTTCAATATTCCATGTATTTTTATTTTTTTTTAACCAGCACACATATATAAAGCATGTGAATACCCATGCCCTGAGTTTGGACACAGACTGTTGGCTAGTAAATGTGTTTTGAGAACACAAATTCTCTGTGGTGAAGCATGCAGTGTTCCAAATGGAGCTAGCTACTCATCCAGTATTAAACTGTAAATCTATGTCTTTACACAGACGACCTGTGTTCCCATAGATAAATTAATGGCTTTTTCACCATTTAAAATATTCTACAAAGACACAGCCTTAAAATAGGCTGTTAAGTACAAAAAAAAAAAAAATTGTTTTTTTATAATGCCTTTGAAATGCAGCATGAAAAACCAATGTGTTAATGGTTTGAATCTATTCCACAGAATATACTGTTTTTCTAGTCATGAATCAGTGATACAATTAGCAGCAAATCTTACAAAAATCAGTAGCTGCAGACAGAATTTTTACTAATTCTGATGCAATTATGGATTTAAAAAATTATTCATTATTCATTTTCATGCACCAACTCTTTAAATAAACAACTTCTGTTAAGTATAAAAAAACTTCCTAAAGCTTTGAAGGAGATCTTGAGTTTTAGTAAGGATGTTGGACACACTGTAGTTCCGTGGCACCTCTCAGTCAAAAATCTAACACCTCTATTTTAGACAACCTTTAACTTTTTCATTGTCCAATTATAACAAGGAATATACTACTATTACTAAGGAATATACTAGGAATATACTATTATTACTAAGGAATAAACAATTATAACTCTGCTTTTGGGGGTGTTGGTTGATGAGAAAATGAACATGACCTGGCAGTGTGCGCTTGCAGCCCAGAAAGCCAACTGTATCCTGGGCCGCATCAAAAGGAGCGTGACCAGCAGGTCAAAGGAGATGATCCTGCCCCTCTACTCTGCTCTTGTGAGACCTCACCTGGAGTATTGTGTGCAGTTCTGGTGTCCTCAACATAAAAAGGACATGGAACTGTTGGAACAAGTCTAGAGGAGGGCCACGAGGATGATTAGGGGACTGGAGCACCTCCCGTATGAAGACAGGCTGAGAAAGTTGGGGCTGTTCAGCCTGGAGAAGAGAAGGCTGCATGGAGACCTCATAGCAGCCTTCCAGTATCTGAAGGGGGCCTATAGGGATGCTGGGGAGGGACTCTTCATTACAGACTGTAGTGACAGGAGAAGGGGTAACAGGTTAAAACTTAAACAGGGGAAGTTTATGTTGGATAGAAGAAGGAAATTCTTTCCTGTTAGGGTGGTGAGGCACTGGAATGGGTTGCCCAGGGAGGTTGTGAATGCTCCATCCCTGGCAGTGTTCAAGACCAGGTTGGACGAGGCCTTGGGTGATATGGTTTAGAGTAAGGTGTCCCTGCCCATGGCAGGGGGGTTGGAACTAGATGCTCTTAAGGTCCTTTCCAACCCTAACGATTCTATGATTCTATGATTCTAAGGAACCAGAGCTGTCACTGTCTGTGAAGTAATTTCTGACAAACAACTAAAGTACTGCTGTGTTCTTTGGTTGTGACAATAATTATTTTTAGAAGTAAGGGGAGGAAGAGAAGGTGTTGCAGTTCTTCCCAGACTGGCCCAGATTTAAGCAATTTGAAAAAATGTGTGTTTTGTTAGGCAAGAAGAATAGATTATTCAGAGATATTTACACCACAGTACTATGACACCTGATGTTGAATTTCTCTCCTTCAGGGATGATATGAAACAGGAGGAAGAACCGAGATTTATTTTTTTTTTCCAAGGAACTTTTATCTGCACTTACTGATATCATCTTCTGTGCTTCAGGGGAGAACATTTATTTCCCCATATCAGCCCAGCTGCAGAAATTCCTTGACCATGAACTGAAGCCTGCTGTACTTCTGCCTTTCAAGAAAGTTTCTGCAGGAAGAAGCAACAGGTTTTCTAAGGATATTTTTTTGACTCTTTATTCATGCAAAGAAATTAAAACTGTTATCAGCTTTTGAAATAAATGAAGAACGGATATCCAAGAAGTCCCCCTGAAAGCAAATAATAACTATTTTTCCTCACTGTACATCATCTGCTTATCTTCAAAAGCAAATCATCCATAGGAACATTATCCATCTGAATGAAACAAAGAAATTGGAGGAGTGGGTCATGAAACTCCTTTGGAATTTCAACACTCTTGACTGTGTATGAAAGCATATTACATGCATGCGTTTGTAGTTTAAGGGGGAAAAAACAATCAGTTGCTTCTAGGAGGAGTGGAATTTAATAAGAATTCCTATTTTTCTTTGGGATAAAATCTTCCATTCTCTTCCTGTACTTACTCGCATCATGTGAGGTAGTTGTGGTTTTCATTTTACATTCAAGTCTACAGCATGATGAATAGCTATTGTCAGCTTTACTTCACCCTGACCACTGGCTGCAGCAGTGGGGGTAGGCTAGGGTCAAGGAGACGGCCTCAAATAATCTTCTACAATTTTCCTACCCCAATGCTCCCCTTTCCTTAAGCCTTCCTTTCTTTCTCTTTTTTCTTCTTTCTCTTTTAGTGCCCCATCTAGCTTGTTGCTTTCTGACGCTGGAAGAATTCTAACTAGAATGACAAGTCACTTTATATGCCATACCTTATTGTTTGTTGCTCTTTCCAGCATCTTCTTTTAAAACCACCCTACTCAGAAGTATATGTTTCTAATTTATATTACGGAAAAATCCTGCTTATTCTATTCATTAAGGTATTTCCCTTTGGTTCAGTGGATTATTCACAGCATATTGGAATTCAGCACTTCAAACATCCACTCCATGTGATTTACTACAGTGTTATTACAATATCAAAATACTTGTAAAACCTGACTATTGATAGTATTTTATTGAAGTTGATTTTGTCCAAAAGATTTTGACCAAGAAAGTTACAGCTCTTCTCAAAGTAGGTATGAATTTACCACACAGAGCTAGAGGCAGTTTTCAATGAGAAACCAGGAACAAAAAGCAGGCCTTGTAAATAATAAATGGCATGGGAATGGTACAACATTAAAATCAGAACTTCTGGCTGTGGAAGAGATTTTTGTAATTTGTATATTTCATAGAATCACAGAATGGTTTAGGTTGGAAGGGAGTTTTAAAAATTATCTAGTTCAAAGCCCATGCCACGGGCAGGGGGACGTCTTCCACTCGCTCAAAGCCCCATCCAGCCTGGCCTTGAACACTTCCAGCGAAAAGGCATCCTCAGCTTCTCTGGGAAACCTGTTCCAGTGTCTTGTCAATTTGTCGTGGTTTAAAACCAGTCAGGCAGCTCGTTCACTCACTCCCCCCCTTCTTTCCCTCCCCCTACTCCCAGAGGGACAGAGAGGAGAATCGAAAAGAATGCAACTCCCACAGGTTGAGATAAGAACAGTTTAGTAACTAAGGTATAACACAAATCACTGCTGCTACCACCAATAATAACAATGATAAAGGAAATAGCAAGGGAAGAGAATACAACACCTCAGCACCAGCCAACCGATAACTCAACCCCCCCATCCTGACCAAGCACCGACCCATACCTCGTCCAACCCCGCAGTCCTGGCCCTTCCAGGTAACTCTCCGTTACATCCTGGTCATGACGTGCTGTGGTATTGTTGTGGTTTAAACCCAGTCAGGTAACTTGTTCACTCACTCCCAGTGAGTGGTACCGAGCTGACAGCAATCGAGGTCCGTGTCGTTCCCCCCCCCCCCCACCGGGGTTCTCCCCCACTCCCGGAGGAACGGGGAGGAGGATCGAAAAAAAAAAAAAGTGCAACTCCCACGGGTTGAGACAAGAACAGTCCAGCAACCAATGTACAACACAAATCACCACTGCTACTATCAACTACAACAATGATAAGGGAAAATAACAAGGGAAGAGAATACGATACCACCAGCCAAGAAAACGAGTTCCACCCGGAAGCCCGTGTCCTTCCGGGTAACTCCCAGTCACCCCCCACCCCGGGCATGACGTGCTGTGGTATGGAATACCTCCTTGGCTAGCCCGGGTCAGGCGCCCCGTCTCTGCTTCCTCCCGGCTTCCCCTCCTCCCTGGCAGAGCATGAGCCTCACAAAGTCCTTGGTCAGGGTAAACATCACTTAGCAACAACTGAAAATATCAACTTCACCAGCACTGTTCCCAGGCTGGAAGTCAAAACACAGCACTGCACCAGCTACCACAAAGGAAAAACATGACTGCTACTGCTGAACCCAGGACAGGTATGGAATACTTCTTTGGTCAGTCTGGGTCAGGTGTCCTCTCTCTGCTTCCTCCCAGCTTCCCCTCCTCCCTGGCAGAGCATGAGGCTCAGAAAGTCCTTAGCCAGGCCAAATATTTGAGCAGTAACTAAAAACATTGGTGCTATCAGCACCGTTCCCAGGCCGAAAGTCAAAACCACAGCACTGCAGCAGCTACTAAGAAGGAGGAAAATAACTGCTACTGCTGAACCCAGGTGTCGTGGTTTAAACAAGAACTGTCGTGGTTTAAACCCAGTCAGGCAACTCGTTCACTCACTCCTCCCCTTTCTTGCCCTCCCCCTGCTCCTGGAGGGACGGAGAGGAGAATCGAAAAGAATGCAACTCCCACGGGTTGAGATAAGAACAGTTTAGTAACTAAGGTATAACACAAATCACTACTGCTACCACCAATGATAATAATGATAAAGGAAATAACAAGGGAAGAGAATACATCATCTCACCACCAGCCAACCGATAACTCGCCCCCCCCCTCCCCCCAGCCCGACCAAGCACCAACCCATACCTCCTCCAACCCTGCAGTCCCCCAGCCCTTCCGGCTAACTCCCAGTTACATCCTGGGCATGACGTGCTGTGGTATGGAATACCTCTTTGGTCAGTTTGGGTCAGGTGTCCTGTCTCTGCTTCCTCCTGGCTTCCCCTCCTCCCTGGCAGAGCATGAGGCTCACAAAGTCCTTGGCCAAACCAAAACATCCTTGTTATCAGCTCTGTTCCCGAGCTGAAAGTCAAAACACTGCACTGCACCAGCTACCAAGAAGGAGAAAAATGACTGCTACTGCTGAACCCAGGACACCAGGACACAATGTGAAGAATTTCTTCCCTGTATCTAATCTTAGTCTTTCCTCTTTCAGTTTATAACTGTTGCCCCTTGTCCTATCACTACATGCCCTTGTAAAATGTCCCTCTCCAGCTTTCTTCTGGGCCCTCTTTAGGTACTGGAAAGCTGCAACAAGGTCTCCTCGCTCTTCTCCAGGCTGAACAATCCCAACTCTCTCAGCATTTCCACATGGGAGAGGCGTTTCATGCCTCTGACCATTTCTGTGGGCCTCCTCTGGACCTGCCTCAATGGGTCCATGTCTTTCTTGTACTGGGGACTCCATATCTGAATGCAGAACTCCAGGTTAAGTCTCACAAGAGTGGAGTAGAGGGAGAGAATCACCTCCCTCGACCTGCTGGTCACATTCCTTTTGTTGCAGCCCAGGATACGGTTGGCTTTATGGGCTCCAAGAGCAAACTGCCAGCTCAGATCTAATTTTTTACCCACCAGTATTCCCAGGCCCTCCTCTTCAGGGCAGCTCTCTACTCATTCAGCCTCTGCTCATACTGGTGACTGTCCTAGACCATGTTCAGGAATTTGCACTTGACCTTGTTGAACTTCTTGAGATTCACACTGGCCCACCACCTCTCAAGCCTGTTGGGAGGTGCATCCTTTCCCTGTAGCATAGCAGTTAGATGAGCAGTGTTGCCTTGTGGCATATAAAAGGAGTTCTTCAAGATACAGACCCACAGAACTTGTTAGAGACAGACCTAAAGGAGACCTAGTTTAAAGAGCACATTAGGCACTGTCAGGGCCAGGATTTAAGGATGTATACAAACAAACATATTAAACAATAACTTGCATATACACTGAAAAAAATGCAGGTTTATACACATATGTAGCTGTGCCTATGTACTAACCAGTAAATATCCCTACCAGGCTCAAACAGCCTATGTAATAATTGCGGATACTTGGAACAGAAGTAAAAGGATTACTGAGGAGTAAAAGAAAGATAATTGGCTAAACGTATCCCTGAGGCCTGCACAATAAGCACTACTATTTTATTGGATAAGTAAAATACCAGACCTTGCTCATTTGAGCTACCTGATGAACTAGCTGCAGTTCTAGCTAGTTTAGGGAGATAATAGGGAGCTGATAATCACTGCCTATAAAATTAATGGTCTTGATGCAGATTCTCTCCCACAGCCAGTTGCTACAGAGAGGGAAACTGTTGAGCAGCTAGTCACACTTTCTGATTATAAGGAACTGATTTGTTCCAGCTTTGGCCAGGCAAAAGCAAAAACAGGCAAGGAGCTGCTTTAATTTATGCCACTGTCAGTCTCTCACGGTCTCTCTACCACTGGAGTTCCTCTCTGCCACAACCTTTCATGCTCTGACTAGGGATTTCCCATGCAAAAATATATATACGTGCAATGCACAGATGGTTTGCATATGTGCAGTAGGCTTAACATATCTGATTTACTGTGTATGCACAGACCATCTGTGCAGCACATGTGCAGCAGGTCTGATGTGTACTGGACACATTGGACTTACTGTGCATGTGCTACACAGTTAATCTGCACACACACAGTAGCCACAGCTCTGACTGAGTTGCCAGACATCCAGATGGCCAGAGTCCTTAAATCCCTTCCAGAGAAAAACTGAAGATGGAATGAGAATGTTTGGTTGGTTTTTGGTTTGGTTTGTTTTGGGTTTGTTTTGGTTTTTTTTTTTTTTTTTTTCTGGTGTATATCATAGCTTATTCTTTATTATCAAATGCAGGAGCATATACAAATGGATACACCACTTTATCAGGTGTTAGTCTAACAAAGAAATTCCCATACGTAAAAAAAACAATTCTCTTCTGGTCATGTATGTCAAAAAACTGGCTATAGAAAACAAAATAGAACTGTGATAAAGATTCTTCTCTGTAAACTTTTACAGAACAAGCAAATAGGCAAGTGAACTACACAGGCTTCTCTTAGCAAGGATTGGCAGACTCTTCAGATTTTCTGACTATAAACAGCCTTTCAATCTGGAAATTTTTAAATTATTCAGGTTAATGCTCAGACAACTCAGCAACCCAGATTGATAGCATGTCACAATCTCAGGAGGAGAGTTAGTCATCTCAGGCCAATCCTTGCCATTTGGCTAACTGAGATTCGATGTCTTACACATGCTGCTTTGTTTCTCATCATTCAGACTGTGAGCTAAAACACTGTCCTTAACGTTTATGGTAAATTTCCCTCCAATAACTCTTCTGTAAACCTAAGATGTAAATTTAAACATGAACATAGCTGATCAGACCCACTAGCATTTTCAAAAAAGGTGAATGCAAACTCCAGGCACACTGTCAGTAACAATGTGTGGAGAATTTATCTAAACACTACTTAAATGATATTCTTTTGGACTGGTACAGGGTTATATGGGAAGGCAGGAGGAAAAAATGGGTGAAGATTCAGGTGAATGCTGGAAAGAACACAAAAAGTGGTTAAGCCTCATCAACTAATGCTGGGATTTTTTATGTAATCCAACAAAAGCCAAGATTTTCCAGCTGCTCTGTTGATCTGTTAACTCTTGCCAACCTTCTCAGAAGCTGTCTGCCTTGCCCACTAGAGATCAAGCTAACATACTGACACAATTTTTATCACTATATACAATTTTACAAGCACACTGAAGATTGGAAGTGCAATGAAAACTGCATCTTATATTGCATTTGAGTATTTGACCAGTGGGAGAAAATGTTATCTATGCATGCCTTTGAAGTCAAAGTACCCTTCACTATACAAACCAGCATGTCTTAAAAGGCTCTTGTGTCTTCTAAACTAATTTGCTACTCCATTTTTTACCTCACCCACACAATCGCCATTCAAATCACAATTTATGTATTTCAGAATATATTTCCTAATTAGCACTATATCAAAGAAACTTCTTGTAATAAACAAGGTCTGCTAATAAGAAAAATCTATATTGTAGCTAGAAGCTGAAATGTCAGACTTATTTCATCATACAGTAAAGAAAGGAAAATCACTTACAAACACTTAAAATATAGATTCCTCCAAATTCTCAGTCAAAAATAGAAGGTAGTGAATGAAATCTGGAGGTTTATTCACATAATCTGTGAACAGCAACAGGCAATGACTTGCAACACAGGATAATTTACTAGGACTGAAACTGGCAGTGAGCATAACATACTTGGCACATTTTTAATATCCTTAGCATATTTTATTTCAAACTTGTTAAAAGGATATGCTGTAATTGATCTGCTTTTAGTGACAGTATTGAAGAATATTGCCAGAAGTTGTAGCATGTATCAACACAAAGGGACGGCAGAATTAAACGATGCCTATTAAAATTGACTCAACCCTTCAGTAGTAATTACAATATATATTATTCCCAAATAACTTGATACCTATGCGTTTTCACCGCATCCTATAACATCTTTGTATATTGCATCTTAGTAAACAACACTGTTGGCTAAATTAAAGCAAAAATTAATGCAATAGATTGTACCTATATTTGCCAGAGATAATTTAGGTGATGTGGAGGACCCCTGCTGTGCCCAGAGCTCCTACCAGAATTCTCACTGTTTCAGTCAAATCTCAAATTGTGTGCCACACTAAACACTGTTTTCATAAATAAAAGAAAAAAATAAAGTTATGCCAGCAGTAGGTTTGATCTAGTTTCAGCTTTTGGATTTAAAAGAGATGGAGGCTTAAGCACTTAACTATTTGAAGGATTTCATGTTTGTGCATTCATAGAAGGCATTGAAAATCAAAAGTCAACTCCCTTCTCTTGAACTGTTCTCCTAGGAATACCAAAATGACTGGAATAGTGTAGGTTTTAAAGTGCACTCTCTTTTTTCCATACTTCATGTATAATAGTGAATATTCACTAGTGCAAAGAACTCAGCAAGACTGGAACTCAGATGAGCAACATAACCACCTGGCAAAATAATAATCCAGTTACTTGCTTACAGTCTTCAAACTTGTTTAAATATTTTATAGATTCCCAGTGACATAACAGTCATCTCAAAGTACTGGCTAGCTCACATGTATAAAAGATGACATTCAGTTCCATTATAAATCAGTTAAGAAAGGAATTTACACCTGAATCTTTCATCTCTAAGGTCTTCTTAACAATTAATGAAAGTGTTTAGATAAATTTGTCTCACTTTTTCTTTCCTCAGGTACTCCACTTTGCAACTTTAGCAGCAGTACAGGAATAATATTCAAAAGTTTAATTACATAGAAGTGTCAAGGAGAAGTAAACAACATGAATCTGCTCTTTTGCTGAAGCTTTTTTGCTGAAACATCATGGTCAGGTTTTAATTCAACTATAAGGTGTGCCTAAGTGTGTGAGTGTGTAAATCAGGTGGTAATCTCACTTCTTCCTTTCTGTTGCAGCCAGCCAGCCAGATTCCAGTCACCTGCCTTTGTGAGCCAGTATCTCCACCTCACTCCCCAAAAACCTCTGTGAGAGACCAAATTCTAGGCACAAGAAAACTCTAGTTAGGGCATGCTGGTGTCAACTGAATCAAAACCAACAGATTTGCACAGTGAAAAGTCTTTTTTTCTAAGTTTTCCATATTTATGTGCTCGTGGATCATCATGAGCATGACACAGAAATGAACATACCTGCATAAAAAAAAAAAATGGAGAGTGGGAACTGGTTTTAAGGAATATCATCACAGTTATGTTTTATTTCAGTAGCAGAAGTCACACAATCATTCATTTGAAAACACTTGATATGTAGCTGAACAAATGTTTATTAACAGCTTTGTTGAGAAAAAACACTTTCATATGAGGCAGGTAGGTCACCTCAGGAATATGCTTCTCTTCTGACAAGCTGTTGAGATTACTCACAATTTTTCCCATCTTTTTTTTTTTTTCTCTTTTTTTCCCCAAACAGAAGCAAATTTAAACAGCAAATCAAATGATGACATCTATTTATCAAAAGAAAACTTTTTCTGGGCGGGGGGAGGGGGTTGGATTGTTTTGGCGTTGGGTTTTGGTTTGGTTTTTTTGTTGTTTTTTTTTTCCACAAAAATATGTGCTGTCAGTGGTCCCTAACTTCCATAGAATTTCACTGTCTAGGAGAGGGTTTTCCATTCTGTTGAAGCAGAAATCACTGTGCCAAATATTTCCTTCATCATATACAGTAATCTTCTTAGCAGAAGCAATACCATTTTGCACGAGTAAGAGGAAATGTCTTTATTTAGTTTCACTACCACTCAGCTTCCAGCATGGGCGATGGGCAGAACTTGCATTTGTAATTTGGGTAATAGTTTCCTTTGGTTGCTTATTTGGTATTAGTGAACTTTCAGTGCCTATTTGCTTCCTATATACTGGCAGTGTAGCAGACAAATGAACAAGCAAAAGCAAAATTTTAATGAAAACTCAATTTACAGTAGCACCTCAACTGATGACAGATTCAATCTTTTATATGCTATTGCAAACTATAGTGCTCCTTTCACTGCTCATCCACTGCATAAGCACTCAAGGGAGAGTATAAGAACTAACATAGAACAGAGTAATAGATTTGGTATTCAAGGCTTTGAAAAATTATTCCTGTTTGGCAGTCAGCAAGAAGAGAGATAATGGGAAAATGAGAGGGAGGCTAACAGATTTCAAGATTCTGTTTTGAAGAGGAATGTTAAGCATTTTCACTGACATTGATCCAACTAATGTATGTGGTTTCAAATGTGTAAATGCACTTAGAGATTCTGAGGCTGTCTCTATAAGCCCTTCAAAATTAAAGAACTGCTGCTGAAGTCTGGGGATTTGTACATAGAAAGCTTGCAGGACCAAACACTATGACAGATGCATTTTGACATTGGAATTAAAAATAAAACAGAGACATAAAACCCAAATCACCAATTACATTTTTTTCCTGGACCATGTAATGATAACTCTATGTTCATAGGGAAATTGGTTTTATTTACAGCCCTAGTGATTCAATAAATCCCATACAATAATTAAATCCAAAATAAAAACTTTAAAACAATGAACCTGAGATCCCACAAACATCAAAATCTCTGAAATTACATCAGTGGTTTATATCAGGGTTATTATTTTGTATGGCTCTGATCCATCAAGGGAGATCATGCGGTATGTGGAATAGCTATGAAAACCAGTATAGGATGGAGAATTTCTTTTATCAGTGCTTTGTTTCTCCCGGTACAGGTGTGTAGCCTAGAGTAAGGAATAATTTTGGCCCCTTGCTCTCCTCCTTCAACGGACTGAATGCAGTTGCTCAGTAGGGAAAGTAAGGCATGCCAAGTGTAACTTGGCTCCAGTTTCCCCCAGAGCAAGGGGATAATCCAAGGACAGATCAGGAGTCTCACTGTGCAGCATCTTCCTCAGGGCTTCTAGCAAAGCCAGTTGATACAAAAGCAACCATTACATCAATTTTACATCAGTCACTATTTTAACTTAAATTCTTCAGCAACCTTAGTGGAAAAAATATTCTTTTATTGTCATATGAGATGGTACAGGATCAGGTGTTTGACAGGTGATGATTATTTTTTTTTATAATCACAAATTTATTGATGAACATTTCAAATCAAATACCTAAAGTAGAAAAATAGTAACACCTTATACATTAAAGAATATCACCTAAATAAGAAATGAATTTGCAAGAAAAGTATTATCTCCTATTTTTGGAATTTCTATAGGATTCCTATCTTGGCTGATATTTCAGGAAACTGCCTATAGGTTGCATTCCTGAGCCTATCAGCCTCACAAATCAGAGTTAATAAAAGTCAATCAGTGATTGTTTAACTTGCCAGCTACTGCCTGAAGCAGAATTACAAAACCTAAATGTGCATTCAAAACTCCACAAGGAGTTTCTGTCATCTAAGAACTCTAAGTGTATGACCTCATGGAAGCTCAAAAAAATAAATATCCCACAACAGCTTGAAGAAACTTGCAGTTACTATGCGTTCATGTCAACAAAATAAGCAATCACAAATGAGGAATAGCAGTGTTTTTACTTTCTGCCCTCAGAATGATTCAGTTAGAAATGAGAACTAATTTGTCAAAAGACCACAAATATGAAGCAATTGACAAGGAGAAACTAACAAATGCAATCAATTAGAAAACAGCAGGTTGACTGCCAAGTGAGAAGGTTTATAGGAAATATAGGGTTAAATTGTCATGTGCATTAATGAGGTTTACTGCAGTTGCAATTAGCTGTTCAATACTAAGCTTCCTCACATCTGCTGAATATCCTGACTGATTTACAATGAATTGCTATAGAGTTCTGACTTTGAACTTTCATTAGTGTTCATTCTCCTACATACTCAGCTATGGAATATTTTGTTTCATGAAGATGACTTCCAAATGTGTTAAAGTCATTCACTAATGCAAATTGTTTTTCTTTCATGAAATCACATCCAAGTTTTACAGAGGATGGAGAGAGCATTTTAAAATGTTAAATGTGAGGGGAAACACTGTAAGAAATTGCTATAGGTACCAATCTGCAATCAACTTTAATTTTGAAGTGAATTTGTAGAGCTGTTCTTATAATAAATTAGTAGCATAGCTTCATAATCTGTTGCTATAATCCATAACTTTGACCTAAGAGTTAGTGAAAATGTTTACTCATACAATGGGAATTGGAGTTAGAAAAGATACTGATTTATTTTTAGTTCAGTCAGGAATTTCAGTTGAACTATTTTAGCAATAGTATTTTAATATACATTTTCTTTAAAAAATACTAGCCCTTCTATTCATGAATCTATGTTCTAGAATGTTAAAGCCATAGAAATCTGGAAGAAGTTCTGTATCTTGGTTCTATAATCAGTAACTTACTGCACATAGTTAAACTCAGTGTTTAACAAAAATACATGCTTTTCATTTACAGTAACCTTAGCACCACAAGTGTGTGAGATCAGGCAAGAATACAACCATTCTCCTTAATATTTTTTACTGTCTACTTACAAATTTCAAGAAGCTTTTGCAAAATGAGAGAATTCTGTGTCTAACACCAGATATGTGGCACCACTGCAATATAGTGTGGGAAACACGGTAGTGGACTTGGCCAACCAGATATAGCCTTGGACACACCAGCCCACTGATGCTATAAGTAGGCTAATAATTAGGCACATTTTACAGCAAAACTTAAATTCAAACTCTTAAGCCACATCACATGATGCTTCTGTTTTTCAAAACGCATGATGTATCATGGACTTGAGAAGAGTTCAACTTTCAGAAGAGGGATGGATTCATAGGAATCATAGGTTGGAATCAACCATCTGGTCCAAACTTTCTAGGCAAACCATGACCTAGATTAGATGTCTGGGAATGCAGTCCAGCCAAATCTTAATAGAGTCCAGTGGCATGGATCTGATCTTAAATTACAGTCGAGAAATACTGAGAAAATCTGTGTTGGTTTTAATTAGCACAGATTATGCCATTAAATTGCTGAAAAAAAATGACAGTTTAATCTTTACAAAATAATACTTAAATACCCAGACTGATCTGAAATACTGAAAAACCAAGAACCTAATTTGGATTTTAGTTTCTTATAATCAGTTTCTCATTGACAGGCATAGTGAGGTCCATATTTGATGTGGACTTATTTGTTCATATATATATTTTAATTTCAGAATGCATAGTTCAATGCAAAAGTAGATTAGATTATGAACCAACATCAATGCACTGTATTATTCAGATTTATTTGTTTTAGAACATTTAGCTTGTTGTGAGAGTAGGATTTTTCTAAAAACTTCCTTACAGTAAGCATCTCAGTAAGTAAAGCTCATAAATGCTATCAAGAAATTGACATACACTTAGAAGAAAACATTTTCATTGGGTCTGGCACAAACCTAGCTCCTCTGAAGGCTTCAGAGTCAATCGTTCTAGCTATTCTCTTTCCCCTTGGCAATTCCTCCAGCATTCTGACAGAGGATCACCCAAATAGGTGCTGATGGCTCATTTTCCCCTGAAGGTTTCATAGGAAACTGTTGAAACAAAGAATGGAAAAAACCCAAACTTCTCAGGCTACATGCAGTCTTCTTGTTTTACATAGTTACCAGACTTCTACCATTAGAAAATGTGGTACATTTATTTTAAAGCATCCTTTGCACTGCAGTTGTGTGAAACAATGATCTGTTGAATTTAATTCACAGATCAAAGAGGGAGGAAATTAACCAACACAGTAAATTGATTATTTCATGGGTGACATAACCAAGGCAATGATTTATCTTAATAAAGAGCAACATCCCTCTAGTCCTTAACTGAATTCCAGCCAATGCAATAATACTCAGTTGTTAATGACTTTGATGTTGATGTGGAAAAGTGAATGACTGTATAATCACTGAAATGGGACCTCATCACAGTTGGAAATGTTTAAGCCAAATCATTTTGGACTGTGAAAAGAGCCTTGAGTGGTATAGATTGGCTGGGTCCCAGATTTTCAGCCTTAACTAAACACGGCCTGAAAACTTTATCATACTGCTGTGCCTCAGGCTGGTCTGTAATTCTGACAGCCCCAGAGAATTGCAGTTTAGTGTATATGTCTGTGGACTCACTGTGGAAAAAAAATTTCAGGGCTTACAGAACCAATAATAAATACCTGTCTATCAACATCCACCTAAAAGAGTAATTAGTTAAATCCGTCTTTAGGAGAGGGAACAGAAGAAAGGAAAGAGAAGTCAAATAGGAAAAATTGTACTGAAAGCTTATTTTTATATCCTACATTACTTAATATGGCTTAAGAGCTGAAATATAGCATTAGTCATTCATGGCATCCTCCACCTCCCCCTTTACCCTTCCCTACTAGCTCTTACAATAACAAACCAGGCTAAAATTAGAGCTGTTTTATCATATGTTAATTAGATTATCATTGTTTCAGCACTGATTGAAAAGTTCACATCAAAAGGAAGGATCCGCTGTATATCAAATACAGCTTCCTTGATGCTGATGTTCAGCTCTCAGATCAGAGAAGCAAGCCAGGTAATTTTCTTCCAGCTCGGGTTTCCTTCAAGACCGCTCAATTCCCAGTGAAGGATTCCTAGTATTAGCATTGCTCTGCCCACGTCTTATAACTTCTCTTTTTTTTTCAAAAATAAAGGAAGGATATTTAGCATCCTCCCAACTTTACTTCGCCCCCTGCACGCTATGAGAAATCAAGAGGAGACGAGGTAGGAAGGAGGTAATGGCAAATGACAAAGTTTGAAGCTCTAGCTTTTCTAACCTCAGCAGAGAGGCAGATGCAGGTATGGTTGGAGGAATTCCAAGCACTCAGCCTGTTTGAATACCACACAGCCCCCAAGCTCCAGAAACATGATACTCTGGCACTGATAATTAAAAAAAAAAAAAAAAATTGAAAAAGAAAAAGCTAGGGAGCTAAGTATTGTTAAACTGCTCATCCAGGCCTGCAGCTAGGGGTGACTCAGAGTGCAGAGCTGGAAAAATGCCCATGTGGCAAGATTAGAAACTCATTTGTGTAGTTTATGTGGCCTTGCCAGAAGCCTCCGCTTTTTCCAAACCTCCTTCAGTTTATTAACTTTAAAAGCACTCCTTTCCTGTTGGGGATCTGGCATGGCTGCAGCTAGGCAGCTCTTTCTCCTTTTGCATTAACAACACTTAAAGGCTTTCTTTCCTGTTCAAAATTGACTTGTGTGAGATCATCTGTGGAATTTTCAAATGTGCTCACTCTTTTCCTTTTCATTTCATTCTTTGTCCCAGGGTTCAATTTAAATCCAAGTGCTTTTAAACTAACTGTATTCAGCAAGCCAGCACTTTCAGGAATATATGTTATGAAAGCAGGAAAAGAAAAGGCCTTCTTGTCATCAAAACTGTAATAATTATGTGTCAAATGTAATTACTGCTCTGTGGGTAACGCATCTAATACTCAGTGACAGAGTAAGCAGCCTGCAGAAGTAGAAAGTAACTGGTGGCCAGATCAAATTTGATACAAAGTTAACCATCACGCTTAAACATTCTGTCTGCTGAAGTTCTACCAAAAAAAAAAAAAGAAAAAGCAAAGGCAGGAAAAAAGAATTTTTTTCCTTATTTAACATGATTAATGTGCATAAGCTTCTCAGTTCTCTCCACCTCCATATAATGAATCACAACTCTTAAAATAAGAAACACTGTACTAGAAACGTGTGCATTATGAGGATCAAACTTTGGTGAAGAAGCTCATCTATCAGGAGGGAGTTAAGTGTGGGATTTCTCCCCCATTAACCCATTGTGTTTGGTAATTATCACCTTCAGATGTACATTTAACTCACTTGATAAGGAACAAGCTTTCCACATTTCCCTACCTTCTTTAAAATACATAAATTAAGGAGCAGCTGGTGAAGCCGACCTGCCTGTGAATTTGAGGACTCCTGAAATGGGAAGTCATATTCTAAAGGAGGAAAAAAGTGCTATGTCAGGAACTAGTATTCTAAATATGACAGCATGTGTCAGAAACTTGTCTAGTTTAAAAAACACATGGCTTCTCCTTCCTAACACTTTTCTAAGTAGACTTAACAAAGTCTAAAATACACAGAAAACCCCACTTTAAAAAACCTACTGATTTTCTAATTTGAGTTCTGATCCTGAAAATATCTGTGTTTAAGTGGTATACCAGGAGTAAAATCAATTAACCTGATTGTTATCTAAAGGCATAAGTGTTTATAGAATTGATATATTTTACCATAGCTAACATTATGTATGTCATTCTCTTTAATGATTTGTGTAGAACTGCATAAAGTTAAGAATAATAAAATTACACTAAGTACGTGTACATTCTAGTTCTCAGTTGCACATGGCTATGCATGATATTCAGGAAAAAAATAATTTTATTTCAGTTTTTTTAACATGCTTTAAGTTTCTTTCTATTCTCTTTGTCTTTATGTTTCAGCAATATTCTAAAAAAAAAAAATCTAACAGAAATTTTTAATGAAATCTTCAGAAAATCAGAAAATCTTTTAAAATTTTGGAAGATTTTAAAAACTTTTTTCATTGAAATTAATTTTTTCAATATAAAATTTCTTTGAAGTTTTGGAAACTTGAACTATTCCTCATGCAAGTATAATGGTTTATTTATACAGAGAAAATTTCTGCTTATAATTTATTGCATTGGAAGCCTGATTTTGAAGAGCACACTAATCTAATTAAGCAAACAGTCACAAAATTAAAATTATATTTTTAAATATCCAGTGCTTAAAAGAAATGCTCCCAAATAAGGTATTGACCAAGATATATTTGGTGATTTTTTTGAGATGAAAAATTTGGGGGAAAAAAAAAACCAACCCAACAATTAGAAATTGCTGACAATTCACCATCTTTTAAAGGTTTAGTTTGACACATTTATTCTTTTTTTCTCCAGGCCTATTCTCCTTTTTCCACATACCAAAACCAAAGCCCACAGGAGTGTTCTTCTCATTTTGTATGCTTTTAAGTGTTCTAGTAAAAGCTATCTGTTAAGCCCAAAGCTTTGCTGTAATATTAGGTGGTAGAAAATGAAGGCAACTCACAAACTAGGTGTTGCTACTGAATACCTCTGATACATGTATATATATATATATATGTATATATATATATACACACACTATTCTGGTTTGCAATAAAACTTTGGAACACATTTCATTGACCACCAGACTTAGTGCATATGTGTAGGCAGGCACATAGTTTAATTTATGGAAAGTGTGCACTAGAAGAGCTCCACATGAATGTTATCAATAAGAAACTGATTATACCATAACAAAAGAGCAGTGGTGATTAACAGGTTATTTCCTCAAAAGCAAAATTCATGCTAATGGATGAATATTTTGATTCTGCCTGGTACACACACCTTGGGTCTTCATAAGGGTGCTTCATTTAAATTGAAGCTGCTCTCCCAGTTCCACTAGCTGTATGATGTAATACAAGCAGTGCTGTCTATATGCATAATTATCAACACTTGAGGAACATAGGCCCAAAAGCACTCTCTGACTTTCTGCTGATAAATAAGACTGATGAAATGAATGGCTCAGAACTGCCAGGTTTGGTTATGGTTTCTGAAAAATTAAGCCAACATGAAAGAAATCATGTTTTCAAACAGTACTGTTCTCTGTAGACTGATACCCCAATTTATTAAACTGTGCACTCTTTGGTCCCAGGTTCAAGTGCTACTTCTGCTCATCAGTCACCACTTGTTTTTTGAACTAAATAACACATCTGTAATTTTCAACTTGGCTAGAATTAGTTCCCAAAAGAAAAAAAAAATGTTTTGAATACTTCTGGCTGGCTGCTAAATTGGAAACACCTGTGAGAGTTATGTCTTTTCCTGACATAAATTAGTGACAAGGAGTTCATATAAGAGGTGCAGACAGAAAAATAAAATAGTGCAATAAGTGTTTCAGGTAACAGAAAAAGGATTGCCTCAACTGGGTAGGTATGAGAGACAATATGTGACCCCAGCCTGGTGCCTTCCTATAACACCAAAATAGATGCTTGATACCCCTGTTGTGTTAACCAGAAAATGACTGCCTGAAGCAAGATCAAATGTCTCATTAGCACTTATAATCGCTTCCATAAGATGAAAACAGATGAAAGAAGAAAGGATAAAATTCAAGCAGTAGAATGAAAAAAAAATTGATCCCTTTTGTTCCATGGTGTGCTTTCCCCCTCAGATGGGGCCTCCCTCATAATTAACCTGAGTTCAACAAAGTCATTATAAATGGAGTTCCAGAAAAACCTGATCCTGCTTTACTTAGTGTTCAGAAATACAGTGAAACGTTCTATGCATAACCATCAGTAATTACGTTAAAGCATAACATTTCTTCCTGAACAAAATTTTAATAATAGATTTATTACTTCCCACCAAACTGATGACAGCACCTTTAGCCAATCTGTCGCCTTTAAAATGTCTTCTTTCTCATGTTTTCAATGAGAAAAAAATCTGCCTCATCTGTTAGAAATGTTCTTACAGATTTCTAGAAATCCACCTTGATTCCAGCTCATCAGGGGAGTTATCCCTTCATTTATTCTAACCTATGGGCTTTGCTAGCCTATGAGATGTTTGTTGGTGATGAACAAAGAACACTATTGATTCATGTTTCTGTTGCATAAATTTGATACATGGCTAGAGCTTTGCAGCCATTCAATACATGGAGTAAGGGATAGCTACATGCAGTTGCCTGGCTACATGTAATAACTTCTCCTGACATATGTTCAGGATCAGAACGCTAAGGAGAATTTGTTTTAAGAAGTGATACTAAAGAGCCTGCGGCTACTGTAGTCACTCTGAATAGTACAACATTGTGAGGACTGACAAGTTTCATCTTTCAGGAAGAACAAGATGATTGATAGGCCGAAGAATATGCTGGGTGATGCCAGGTGATGTTAAAATTTCTTTCTATACCTGTGTTTTTCTGAGTTACAAAATCCAGCATTTAGTGAGGAAGCCAATTCTGTTCAATATAATGGTATTACTTATGAAAAAAGTACAGGGCTCAGAACAGAACACTGCTTTAAGAGAAAGGAGTTGTACACACCAAGAATCTCTTCCCTCCTCGTTTGTTAGAATTTAATAGCATACAGTACGTTTAGAAAAATGCAGGTACTCTTTTCCTTTATCAATGCTTTGATTGCTGATTTTACTTCACAATCACCACTATAATCATTTGAACTTACTAATTTGAAAATGTAAAAGTACTGTGTATTTGGATCTAATTGCATTAAGGACAAGAAAGATCAGAAACAGTTTGAATATATTAGCATTTCCTTGTCATTTTCTTTCCTTCCACTTAAAAAATAAAAATATTAAAACCAAAAAAAAAAAAAATCCGCAAAGTATAGAATAGGCATAGGATCGCAAAGAAGAAGGTCTAGGAAAATCCAAATAAGTTATTTGTATTTAAGGATAAAGCTACCTGTGTACAAAAGTGGATAATTTTCTTCATATATTATTTCGTTGATGTAGGTGGTATTTACCTCCAGCTTCTCTATATTAGTTCTGAAGCCCATTTTGTCTCCAAGAAAAAATAAATAAGTAAACCCTTTGTAGCAGTTACAGCAGGAGTTGAATGACCAACAGAGGAATGGCAACCTGGAATCAAATTCCATAGTACTTACTTACTCAGTGTTACAAGTGATTTATGAGCTTCCACAGGAACTGGATAGAATCTTACTAAAAAAATCATTCTGGTCCAGTGGGTAGATGCTAACTTCTGGCTGTATACTAACAAGTAGATGAAAATGGATATCATCACAGGAAAGTTTATTTTTGACAGAGTTTTAAAAAGTGGCTCGTAAATGATAAAAGCATGTGAGTATTCTCTGCAAATAAAATGTTACTGTAATGTTTACTTGGCCACATTTATTTAGGTGACATCAGGCAAGCTCTGTCTTCTGAAGTGGATCGAATGAAACATTGATGATATGTGGGGTGACATATAATAGTATTGTGTGAAAGTGACTGCATTCACTTCACTGAATATTCACAATGTAAATCCAAAAATTTCACAACATCTTAACTAGTCAGTATCATTTAGCAGCAGCTGTGAAAAATCCCCCATGCTGATGAAAGTGATGTAGAAAATGCACAACAGGTTCTCTGTAAGGTTGATGTGTTGCTAGTCTCCCACTTGGATTTATTGCTTCTGATTGAGGGAAAAATGTAATGCATGCTGCCAACAATGGAGAATTGTACTTTCTCTGTTTTGCATGCTGATTTAATTAAAATTTCCATTTCCTAATTTCCATTCAAACAATGTGCTTGTCTTTCCAAAGGAAAGTATGTACTCTTTTTACTCCTTCTTTACTGAATTGAGAATAGTAGAACAAAATCTGGATATACAGACAGGTTAATCCCTATCAGCAAGAACTAATGCACCTTACTGGGTGTACTGACTCTTGGGATAAGCAAGAAAGGGCTGCTTTTCAGGACATTTCAAGCAACTTCAATCCTTTGGCAAGTAGGAAATGAGAGAAGTTTGCCTTGCATATGCTTTCCTTCCAAGGAGACTGGTCTATAATTGATTAAGTTAGTTTATAAGATATTCCCTCCTCTAATTTTTTATTGTGTGATACTAAAATGGATTTGTTCAATAGTGAAACAATCTCTTGGAGATTGGCTTTTCTGCTACTAAGTTATCAATCTAACACTATGTAAATTTTCATTTCTAGTGCTTATCTAACTTACGAGCATTTGTATCTCTCCCTTCCTTTTGCTTTAAACTCTGTGGAATTGGTAGTAACTGATATAATTTCTCTCTCCCCTAAAATCTGGGAGGATTTTGTTATTGTACTCTTGAAGGACAGAAGCTACAACTATGATATTTAATATAACGCATAGCTTCACAAATTTTGAGAAGTACATCTCCCAGTACTTTATTGTATACCAGGGAGCCTTCACTGCCACAAGATGGATTCAACTTTGATGATTGCTGCGGTGAAAAGTGTCCATCTAAACTATTTAAATTTAAACCACTTTAAATAGGGATATCTTCTCTTAACTTTCAGACAAGGTGAAGTATATGCTGTGGAGCAGGAGGACTTGTTACGTGGTACTAAATCCCAAGGTCCCAATTTATACATCCCCAGGAAGAAATTCATTATGGCTTATGAGCTTCTAAATTCTGCTTAATGAAGTCATCTTAAGGTATATAGCTAGATAAAGATAGATATACATACAAACAAACAAATATATTTATTTAAAACACCTAAAACACACAACTTCTACAGATATGTTAATGTCTCCTTGTTATTGAAAGAACTTCTTAGTCTTAGCTGGATAGTAAACAACTGTGTGAATATAAAGCTCTTTCCTCTACCTTTGGTGGATCAGTGGCATTATTTAGTAGGAAATGCATCTTCTTCCCTACACAGATGAAAAATATTAATCTTAAATAAATTGTACAGGATATTGACATCTAAACTGCCTAACTGTACTCAGCTTATTAATGGCGTGCAACTGAGACCAGCTGCAGCAGCAATGTGTGTTCCTTTATATTGTCACTATGGGGTAAGAACAGGATTGTACATGAAAATTAGACAACTAATTTCCAACTTCTGCCATAATACAAGCAGCTAAAACTCAGTGAGAAGACCACTAGCTAGTCTGAGTTAGTGGGGTACTTTCAGCTTCCTAAAGAGGCAGTTGCTCTTACTGCAAGACCAGGTCTACAGTAATAAGTGCTAAATTTAAGTGATAAAACTGCTGCATCTGTTTTCCACAAAGTAAGTGCCAGCTGAAGAAGAAAATGCTGATTTTAAAAGTAATCTTCAGTTTATATTTTCCACTCTCCCTCCACTATTTAAATCTTCTAAAAAGCCCTTCCTTCCCTGTACAATTCTTCAGAATAGTTCTTCTACTCATTTGCCTTCCAGCTACAACAAATATGGCTTTAATAGAGAATTTTCAGTATATAAATAAATATATTTTTATATAGTAGTTCCACAACCAAAGTGGAATTTAAAAAAAGATGTTGATTATCAACCGTGTTTTCTTTTACAATTCTCTTAAAATTTGATCCCTTTAAAATCTTCCCCTTTATAATAAACTATATATAGAACATCAATATAAAGATACAGCTGCCTAAGAGGCATTAGGCATGTTTCAGTTTAGTTCCACCCTCTGCTGTGATATACACAGTGCTCTTCCACAAGAAAAATAGTTACTGCTTTTAACTCATTGTAGAACTGACAAACTCAAATAGGAAAATAATAATTCTCTATATTGTCTCTTTTGCTATTCCAAGACGTACTATCAATTGCTACTTAAATTCAGGCCATTACAAAGCACACTGCTCAATCTATTACACAAAAATACACATGCAGACACACAATCAATTTTGTTTGAAGTAGCAAACGCACATGACTACTAAGATATATCTTAGGCTGTAAAACCAGGACTCTCAGGTTCTTAGGAAAAGAACATTAGGAAAAGAATCTTTAAAAAGTTCTGCATCTTTCTTCAAATGCAGAAAATTAATCTCATTTTTAAAATTATGGAAATGTATCTAATCCACAGAAGTAATACAGATCCACACCCTGTATATGAGAAAAAGATTATGGTTTTCCACAAAGATTTGAGGATGTTTTCATTTTTATGGAGACAGCTTCTGAAAAAGAACAGTGCTACCTTAACAAAACTAGGAAGAAAAAACACTGACACTGATAAGCATGATAAAATATTACTACCGTACTTTATTTTGGTACAATAGCAGTATATTATACACACATCAAATTAACTTTACCAGGAAGGCACCTTTTTCAGAAAATCAGGAAAACAAATTCAGTTTTATAAATAGTATGATCATGAAGTCATTCAAAACAATGGACCTTCCTTTCAACTATAAAGTTTCTAGATGTGTTCTAATGTATAAGACCAGATGAAAGAAAAAATGGAAAATAATCCTTTTCATTGAACATATGCTATTAATGCTGCTTATTTTACTTTTCAAAATATACTATATACATATAAAGATAAATTATAGTAAATGGAGATGCACACTGACAAACAATGAATTATTAAAATTCATTATGCACATTGATAAAAGCCACTAGTACTGCTTTTTGTGTGGTTACATAGATTTTGTGCTCTGTCTGGAATTCATCCCTCAGACACTTTAGGAAATACTGAAAAACATGTGGCTACCGATCACCAAGTTTAAATAACCTTTCCCTTCTTGAGAACTGCAACTGGCCTCTCCAAAATAAAAAACAAAATAAGGAAGGGATGCAGGGGGTTCCCCTCCCCCTTTGCCAAATGAATATGTTGCTGTGTCCTGTCCAGGCTCAGAGAAAAGGAAGTTGGGTTCAGCTGTCAGAGTGCCAACCCGTGACCCAAGAGAATAGAGCTCCGTTGCCTGTTCTTGCACCAATGTCCTGTGTGAACTCAGGCAGCTTGCTGTTCCCTCCCTGCCCCTGAAAAACGACAATAGCACTGTTCTAAAGCCATCTGTGGCACTGATAGACAAATACAAGGCTGCAAGGTACTGTATGAGGTAGGCAGAGTGATTCTGTTCTTCAGTTCAGAAATACTGAAATTCTTCAGTTGCCTCACAGAATATATTTGGGCTTACTTCAGAATATATTTGGGCTATTCTAATAAACTTTCTCCTTCAAATTGAAGCTGCAACTGAACATGGATTAAACACTCTAGCCAAGAACACAGCTTGTTTGCTTTTGCTTTTAAACATAATCTGTCTCATTGTAATGGAGAAAATCACAGCTAAACCTGCCTGATTTCAACATTTTTATTTTCAGAAAACAGAATTATGAAGTCTGAGAGTTTGGCATTGTCACATCACTACCTAACATCCATTTAACCGCTCTTATTAGTCAATAAACTTTACAGCTCTTATTACTTGAATAGCTATGTCTGTGACTGTGTTAAGATCTTAAAAAAAAAAGCTTTTGTGGCTCTAGGGATTTGATTTAAACATTTAAAACAGAATAGGACTGGGACAGTAGCAGTACTGTTTGCACATACCAAACACTTGATTGTACTGTACGTAGAACTGCTTTACTGAATTCAGTAAGTGATCCATCTTACATTTTTGTCATTTTTGTGATTCTTTTTTCTAACTTCCACACATTCTCATTTTCACTTAAAGAAAAACGCTGATACCTGATTTATTTAGCTGGAACATATTATTTTAATTAAACTTGGAAATATCATTCTCAATAGGATGACAAAACTAACTGTATTGCCTTGATTAGCACACTCTTTTTTATGGGAAGTTGTAAAAAAAGGACAAAAACCATGACTAACAAACATCTACAATAAAATCACTTAGACCTGATCAAAAAAATATTTTTCTGGAAATATTTGATTCTCCACTTACCCCACCATATGTGCAGGGGAGAAAAAGATATGGAAAGTGGCCATTTCAGTGACCTTGTGTCCCTGTCTTAGAGGAAGAAAGCTGACAGATAGATATATGAATAGTTTGTTATTGTAGATTACAGATCTTGTAACTATCTCTGACTCAATTTCTGGGGTTTTATCTGGAATTCCTGTGACGGGTCAAACTGCGTACTACTTGTCTTTACCTTGTAGTGACCCCAGGTTAAAAATACACCTTACAGTAATACCCAACAGTTTCCAAAACTTCTGCTGGAGTTAAAAAAAGGATAGCAAGCTCTAGTCTCAGGATGATCCAAAAAATATGTCTCAAAACATAGACTCCAGTCTACCTGAGTAGATGCTACCATTATGAGTTTATCTATACTTCTTTCTTTTTAGTTTTCAGCTTCAGTTGATGTAGTAGGTACAGTAAATAATTGCTATTCATTTTCTTAATGAATAAACCATACCAATTATATATTCTTGCAGATAAGTATTTATATGTAAATCTCTTCTATATGTTTAGCATATAAGCCTTAATTTATTCATTGTAAAATAAACAAAGTATAATTTATGAATCTGCTTTGTTAACATTTATGAAGTACTTGAAGATCCTCTGGAAAGAAGTTTGAAAGGAGACTGACACATATTGTCAAAGTTTTGTCAAAATCTTTCTGCTTCTTCATCCAATATAAGGTTGTATTTCCTTGCCTTCCCTAAATCAATTCAAAATTCTACTGATCTCATGTTTTTTCTAATAATTTTTGCTACCTTAGCTCTCTTCAAATGCTTAATTATTTTCTTCATCAACTGCAAAAAAAAAAAAGTGAACTTTTAAACTTTGAGAGCCATGAATAAATATACTGTATTTCTGAGCGCATCCTACTAACCTAGGATGAGGTCAGCTCTGCCCTTTCTTAGAGAAAAAATAACCCACTTTATCCCTCTTCCACATCATTCACTTCCTTCTGTAGCTAGAATGGATGTTCTGGCAGAGAAGATTTGCTGACTTTTTGCTTCCTTCCCATTTATCTATACCTTTTACCCTCCTCTCTCCACGACCCCGAACTCCCCCCACTCCCTGGTATAGCACAAGCACACCTATCATTCTCAGTGTAGTATTGCAGGATTTCTCCAGTTTCCTGTGGGAATATCTTTCTAGCAGACACAGAAACCAGGAGAGAATTGTGACACTGCACTAAAAACATGAACAATAGCAATGTTATTGTAGCACTAAGGGAAGAATGGGGGACCAGCGCTCTGCTATATCTGCTCCTGTCTCAACACAAGCTTAGCCACCCCTGCACTTAAACTGTAGGAAAACAGGATATCATCTTCAAATTTGAACTTCAGTTCAGAGCAAGAACCTAATTTTGGGTGGTTTGCCATGTCCATGTGAATATCTCAGGTATCTCAGAGCAGCTCAGATGACACTAGATGTTTACCTGAGCAACTGACAATCACCTTTCAGAACTGCATGCTGTGAGCCTTTCAATCAAGCAGTCAGAACTCAATAAATATATTACAACCCCATCTTACTGTGCAGGCAAAGTACAGCCAACCTCAGACAGTGTTCCTATGCTTTTCTGTTGGCATTTGATGAAGCCACTGGCAGAGTATAAAACTGTAAATGTTTGCCCTTACTGCAAAACTTTAGACTGATACTCTATCTTCACATGTTAGGAGCACAGTTTAGAGAAGATGGAATACATTACAAAGAAGCAAAGGCATGGAAAGGCACACAGGGAAAGAGAGGTCCATGCACCCTAAACCAGCACTTCCCTTCACTGCTTCCTGTTTTCTCAGTTGCCAAAGTGAAGAGTTTTTTTTAGGTCTTCCCCAATTTTTTCATATGTGCATTATACTATCTATTAGACAACAAATTTGAAGGGCAGAAAAGAACCGAGTGTATTTAATTTTTAGAAAATACAGTTATAAAAATTTCTTAAAATTAGTTTCTTGATTTCAAAGAATGCTCATAACCAAAGTGACATGATTCCAATTACTAGTCCTTTCACTGCAAAAACAGTAGATTACAATCCAAACAGTTTACAGAAAATGTTAAATGACCTGTGAAGTTCACTGGAATGAATTAGAATGGCTCTAGAATACATAACTTTGGACTAGAAAATGTTTCCTTCTGACACCATATTCCACTGAAGAAGTTAAAGAGCCATAATGTCATGGATGTTGACATAAGTATAAAAACAAAAGAGAAAAATTAGCCTATGAAACAATTTATCTGACATTTAATGGTGAACCTGTAGTATGAAAGGTTAGAGATGTTAAGATCATTGCTGACAATGGAAGACTAGAAAGTAAAAGGAATAGCCTATAAGCTGCAGCTTTTAAGCATATAGAAAAAATAAATCTCTGGCTTGAAAGGTTTAATCCCTAACCCCTTTACATCTTGCTAGGAGAGCTGCTTATTGTTGGACATTTTGAGGCTTCACTCAATGGATCAACATGCTATAACATATTGTGGTTGATTCAGACATATGGATTTACTGCCTAACTAAAATATACTGTTCAACATAAGGATGCGTGATTCCACTGGTATACTACTATCTTTTACTAAGCTTTTTGTTTGTTAACTACATGGGGATAAACACTCCTACTTGTTAATGTAATCATGATTTCCTGGAATACAGAGCAATGATATATCTTTGTATTCCATTCGCATTCATGTTCAGTGGAACAACTATTGGTCAAATTACATTTCATGCACAGTCAACCTGAATATATTGGCCAAAATTAAATTACAAAATATCATGGATTGGATTTATCACACATTATTTCAGAATTATTTCAATTACTTCACTAATAAACTATTGTGCCAATAACAATCTAACGATGAAAGGTGGACTTCATGAATTGCAAGAAAATTGTACAATTATCAGTAAACTAAACAATTATGAAAAGCCTGACTACAGGGAAGGAAATAAAACACCATATAAATAATTATTATATAATATTTTCTCTTTGATAGCCTGAGTTACTGCTCTTCCCTCATTCATAAAATGTTCTCTACAGTTTTGTTCCTTCATACAGAATATCCTAATGGCCTATTTATGGAAGAAATAACTCAGCTGACATTGTAACTGCCAACTTCTTCTAAAAATGTCTATAAAGCACATATTTGCATAACTCTGAATATTTTCAGGTGCAAAACATTACAGCTTCTGAATCAAAAAAACACCTAACAAATGCTTAAGACCATTCTCACACAAGACAATGCCTTCACTGAGGTTGAAATATAAGCAAAAGGTGATGATTTTATAAATTGAACTACGAAGCATGCAATTTTCAGAAAATATTCTGTAAAAAATACAAATGCAAATAAAAAAATAGGACATTTTCTTATTGTTTTAACTTGTGCTCTCATCATGTCAAAATGCATCATTGAGCTGAAGACCCTGTTGCTACAGTTAACATGCAGAAGAAGTAAGAAACAGGCATATCTCATGTCTGCTTATGTAAAGCAGACTATACAGAAATAGCTGCACGGAAGCATTAAGTAATTTACCAGCATGACAGTGAGAAAGTAAGCTTAAAACAGTGAGTTACATGGTGCGAATACTGCTGAAGATTTAAGTCCTGTACCTTAGACTTGGCTAGATTCATGCCTTTGCTGTCCATTCCAGAACTTCCTTTGCCTTTATCTGCTCTTCTCATAGAGCACATGCCAACATTGAAAATAAAGACTCCATTGGGGTCAACAAGAACATTTAAAGACTTGCTGTATATGTAAAATAAGTGTTTCACTGAAGGATGCATTTTTTATTCTAATTTGTTGGATCTGTTCGTTCAGAGTCAACATGTTACCATTGTTGGTGACATGGACAGTGGGATTTAATGCGCAAGTTTGCCAATGACACCAAGCTATATGGTTCGGTTGATATACTGGGGCAAAGGAATGCCATCCAGAGGGACCTTGACATGCTTGTGAGGTGGGCTGATGCCAACCTTATGAAGCTGAAACATGCAAAGTGCAAGGTCCTACACCTGGGTCAGAGCAATCCCAGGCACAGCTGCAAGTTGGGCAAAGAAGAGATTCAGAGCAGACCTGTGGAGAAGGACTTGGGGGTGTTGGTCGATGAGGAAATGAACATGAGCCAGCAGTGTGCGCTCGCAGCTCAGAAAGCCAACCGTATCCTAGGCTGCATCAAAAGAAGCGTGACCAGCGGATCAAAGGAGGTGATCCTGCCCCTCTACTCCGCTCTTGTGAGACCTCACCTGGAGTATTGTGTACAGTTCTGGTGTCCTCAACATAAAAAGGACATGGAACTGTTGGAACAAGTCCAGAGGAGGGCCACGAGGATGATCAGGGGACTGGAGCACCTCCAGTATGAAGAGAGGCTGAGGAAGTTGGGGCTGTTCAGCCTGGAGAAGAGAAGGCTGCATGGAGACCTCATAGCAGCCTTCCAGTATCTGAAGGGGGCCTATAGGGATGCTGGGGAGGGACTCTTCATTAGGGACTGTAGTGATAGGACAAGGGGTAACAGGTTAAAACTTAAACAGAGGAAGTTTAGATTGCTTATAAGGGGGAAGTTCTTTATTGTGAGGGTGGTGAGGCACTGGAATGGGTTGCCCAAGGAAGTTGCGAATGCTCCATCCCTGGCAGTGTTCAAGGCTAAGGTGGACAGAGCCTTGGGTGACATGGTTTAGTGGGAAGTGTCCCTGCCCATGGCAGGGGGGCTGGAACTAGATGACCTTAAGGTCCTTTCCAACCCTAACTATTCTATAATTCTATGATTAAGGCCTATAAAAATTGCGAACTCACTTTTGTCAAGATTTTCAATAGTATGGATACCCAGACTCTCTTAAAGAGAAAAATTTATTTTCTCTCAGTAGTATCAGCACAACTGGGGAAAAGACTCTGCCTCTTGGAATGTACTAAACACCCGCTTCTGAAAAATAAGCTGTCTTGGTTTAAACCCAGCTGGTAACTCAGCACCATGCAGCCATTAGCTCCCACCTCCACCCCTTTTCTTCCTTCCAGGTGTGGTGGGGAGTAGAGTCAAAAGAATGTAAACTCCACATGTTAAGAGAATAACATTTTAACAATTAAAGTACAATATACTGCTACTACTACTACAACTACTACTGCTACTTCTACTATTAATAATAATAATAATGAAAATAACTAGGGGAGAGAATATAAAACTAAAAGAGAGAAGAAGAAAAATAAAACAAACAATAAACCCAAGTGATGCACAATACAATTGCTCACCACCCACCGATACCCAGCCTCACCTGGGCAGCTGTCAGCCCCTTCCAGGTAACTCCCCCAGTTTAGATACCAGGCATGACATGCTGTGGTATATAGGTATATATTGGCTAGCTTGGGTCAGGTGTCCTGTTTCTGCTTCCTCCTGTCTTCCTGTGCCCCTCCTCACTGGCAGAGCATGAGACTGAAAAGTCCTTGATCAGGGTAAGCACTACTGGGCAACAAATAAAAGACTGGTGTGTTATCAGCATTGTTCTCAGACTAAAGTCGAAAACACAGCTCTGCACCAGCTACTGGGAAGAAAATTAACTCTATCCCAGCTGAAACCAGGACAGCCTTGTACCTACTTTGGTAAGCAAGCAACTGTGTCTCTAAATTCCTTGTTTGTTAAAAAAGCATTGTTAGTGTATTTATGATTAACATGAAGCAACACTACTTAAATAAAAGTACTGGTTGAAGTTCAGCCAGGTTTCTGTCCTATAAAACATTCAGGATGGAAAAACTGGAGATGACAGCTAAAGCATGAGGACCTGCCCTGAACTCCGTAAGGAGAAGTCAAATAATTTCAAAATTATTCTACATGTTAAATGAAGTTTCATATGGACTCCAGCTATAGATGATGGTGTATCAAAAAACAAAGATGGAACTACACTTGCAGGGAGTAAAAGGGCCTTTTTTTTTCTACATATCATGCAAGAATTGGAGTACAACCCATAGAGGAAACTCTGCCCAGAGTAGGGGTTTTCATGTCTTCTTCTCCCTCCAAACACTGATTATCAAGTGTAAAACTACAGAAGCAAGCCAATGAGATGGTCTAGCAGAAGAAAGTAGAAGTAGCCAAGCAGGCCATTTCTTTGGCTAAAAATATGGTTAGTCATTTGGTCCAAACTTGTCCTTCCCCTACAACAGTTTCATCTCAGCCTTTCTTGAAACCCATATCAGTTACCCTTTTCTTCATTTCTGCATCTTTCTAGTTCTCCGGACAGAGGATAGAGGTGCAGAGGCAGTTGGAGGAGGAGGAAATAAGTCTGCAGCCATGAGGCTGCTTCCCAGTGTCACCATCAAAAGTATTCACGGTGCTGCAAAGTGTTAACAGGGTCACCATTGCCATATTAGACCTAATCCACCAGTAAACATACTAAACCCTCCCTCCTTGCTTTCAGCAAGAAATTATGGAAGTAATATAACATTTGCTGCCATCACATTGTTCACACTACTGTTTTATGTTATGCCTCATCATTCACCCTGTTGATTCAGATTATAAACTCTCTAGAGCTGGGACCATCTGGTATTCTCTGTTTGTAAAGAGCCTAGCACAATACGGTCTTGTTCTGGGTTGACACACACAATCATAACAAAAACAACCAATAATAAATAGATAGTTTTAACTCACCAGTTGATATCTCTTCTTTTATTCCCAGTAGACATTTTGCTGTAATATAAATATTCCAAAAAAAAAGGGAAAATGAACAGACAAGGACACACTTTACATATAAGGAACAAATTCAGATTATCCTCAAATAGCCACCTTTTATCCTATCTACTCTCTTATTTCATTTTGTATTCATGCAATAAATATCATCTTTCATATAAAGGCTGGACTGAATCAGATAAGAGTTTATTTCCTCCATTTTTACGCACAAAGCTGGAGACCTACCTAAAACACTTAGAACCCACACTGAAAAACACAGTGATGAGAGTAATTGATTACAGCATAAGGTTAGACAATAATATAATTTTGCTAATTAATCACAGCTTGGGGCCCATTTTTTCAGAGCAGTGGCCAACAGGATGCATTTAATCCCCGTAATAACAATAATGGGATGCATCATTAACCCTATTTTATTCTTTCTTAATTTTTATAATACCAATAACAAAGATCATTAACCTCTGTTCTGTTTAACATCTAATCAGCCATTTTATTTAAATAAATATAATAAAAAAATAAAATATCACTTTGTTTAGCTAGATTTCCTCTCAGGAGGAGAATTTTTCCTAATGTCATGTTAATATCAGTTTACTCAACACGTGTCAAAACATCAGTAGTACACATGAGAAAAGATCCAGTGTAACATGCAGTCTTTAAACAAATCTGGTTAATCTTTATTATTTGATAAATAGTTTCTTAAAAAAAAGTAAGTTTTCTGTTAAAATGTATATTGTATATACTCAATAAATTTTCCTTTTGATCATTTTGTTACCTTTAGGGCTTCAAAGATCGCTTAGATTTGAGTATTTATAGATGTAAAGTTTTAGTTCAGTCCTTTATTTCGTTCCTTTATTAGAAAATTGGGAGAAAAATCTACCTCTGTTACTGAAGGTAAGCTGAGTTAAGATGAAGAAAAATAAAAAGAATGTATTACTGCTGAGAAGAATCCCTTTTGCATAAATGTCCCAAGGAACAATGCAATAATACAAGTGATGCTATATTTTTAGTCACCATTTCTAATGATTTACAAAAGATAAAATAGCAAAATGGTAATATATTGATAGGCAAGAAGTATGGCTTTGAACTTCAAGCTCGGCTACTAAAAAATGTTTGTTTACTCAGTTACAATGCTAACATTGAATAAGACGGTTTTTAGGTGAGTTAACATAATAAGCAGAAAGATGTAAGCTAAAACAGGATGTAATTATGTAAATTTTGGAAATTACCAACAAAATTGTACTATAAAAAGATTAGAGGAGTTCTGGAGGTTACTGATGAAACTGGCAGGCCCCAAGTCTTTTCTTGTATTTATTTATGTATGTAAAAGTGTTGCAAGACAGATCATCTGTTAGAGTGATGTCATGTACAGATCGATAATCGGTTGATTAGAAGAGAGCATCTGTGAAGCCTACACATTTAATGAAAGGATTATGGGATACTACTTACTCAGAAACGATCCAACAGGAATATGTAACCATTTGTCATTTTAAGGCCATAGAGAGTTCCCGAATGCTCAGATCTTCAGACCTTTGGGAGCATGCTGATGCTAAAATCTCATCTGATTTTTCATGAAAATCTGGCCAGTCTGTAAGCATTAACTCTCTGCTTCAAATTAAATGTATTGATTTTTTTCACACTCATGTAGAACTCCTGTAAGTATTTAGTCCATTCTAGGCACTACCAGTTCTTTTCCCCACTAACTGAGCATCCAGAAAGTCAAATAACAGTTATAAGAAGTCACAATCAGGCAGAGAAAAATGAGCATCAAGGATTACAAACCTAACATTTTGAGCTACATTGTGCTGTACTTAAGAATGATAAAGGCAGCATCTAACTCTAAGTTAAGCAATCAATAACGAAATGAAGATTTGCCTATTTGTCTATATTTCTTGAATTTAAGAGGACTTGAACTAATTTCAGTCTAACTTTAAAATACTTTCACTGCAGCTCCTGTGTATATTCTAAACAAATTAAAATAAGATTTTAGAGTAGGAAAGATAACATTTCATATTATATCAATATAAGAAGGCAGTGCTTTAGATCTCATCTGTCACAAATGTTTAAACTGCCACAAATCTTATGAGAAAGGAGATGAAGAAAGATATCCCAAGCACAACTACAGGCTGGGTGGAAAATGGATTGAGAGCAGCCCTAAGGAGAAGGACTTGGGGGTGATGGTTGATGAGAAACTCAACATGAGCCAGCAGTGTGCTACAGCCCAGAAAGCCAACTGGATGCTGGCTGCATCAAAAGGAACATGACCAGCAGGTCAAGGGAGGTGATTTTGTCCCTCTACTCCACACTCATGAGACCCCACCTGCAGTACTGTGTACAGTTCTGGGGCCCCCAGCACAAGAAGGACATGGTCCTTGTGGATTGAGTCTAGAGAAGGGCCACAAAGATGCTCTGAGGGCTACAGAACCCCTCCTATGAAGACAGGCTGAGAATTGGGCTTGTTCAGCCTGGAGAAGAGAAGGCTCTGGGAAGACCTTACAGAAGTCTTTCAGTACTTAAAGGGGGCCTACAAGAAATCTGAAGTGGGATTTTTTACAAGGACATGCAGTGACAGGTCAAGAGGGGAACGGTTTTAAACTGAAAAAGGGTACATTTAGATTAGATATTAGGAAGAAAATCTTTATTATGAGGGTAGTGAGGAACTGGAATAGGTTGTCAAGAGAAGTTGTAGGTGCCCCATCCCTGGATGTGTCCAAAACCAGGTTGGACAGGGCATTAAGAAACCTGGTTTAGTGGAGGGTGACCGTGCCTGTAGCAGGGCGTTGGAACTAGATGATTCTATGATCTTTAAGGTCCCTTCCAGCCCTAACCATTTTATGATTTTATGATTCTTAATTATTTTAAACAAACACTGTTATAGGGAAGAGTAATTGATCTTCTGCTGCTTTATCTACAATGGAACTTATCCCCATGTAAGGAGACAGCCAACCTAGAAGTCATCTAACACCTAGAAGATAATGCTACATTATTACTATACTGAGCCAAATATCAGCTGCTTCCCAAATGTGGAAAATTTGTAAGGGTCTTGGTTTTCTCAGTTTTAAGGGAATTTCATGCAAATCCCAGGAGATAACTTTATGTACAGCCACCCAAACTAGGCTAACTATTCTATACTGTCCCACTAATCAACACAATTGCACAGAAAATAAACCAAGCTACCATAAAGCTAAAGGACAGTTGCGTATGTTGTCTTCCCCTCCTTTCCTTTCTTTTTCTTAAATCAGTAATCTTAATCTGCAATCTCCACCTTCAACTGAACAGTTTTTCATGTGGGTTTTGGCTTTGTGAACAGTTTGTGAGAAAAAACTAAACAGCAGTTACATTACAGACTAAACTACATGAATAAGATGAACAAAGGTAAGGTAAACCTCAAAAGTTTTGTTGTAAGAATGTAAATATTAGCCAAGCATTATCAGTTTAGTTGATGGTTTTGGATCTTTTTTTCTTTTTTTTTGGTTTGTTGATGACTGAGCATTTTTCTGACACCATACTCCCTAACCCTTGCATTGTAAGAGAAGGTTATGAACACCCGTCTGACTGAAGAGTGGTTTGGAATGCTCTATTTATATTGTATTTCAAAGACAGAAGAAAGGATTAAGAGTGGGCTGGGATTTAATACAACCCCGGTCTCCATTCATCAATGTTATTCACTATTAACATGACAAACCAAAGGCAACAAAGCCTTTACAATTGGTATCATTTAATTAATCTCTTTCTCGTGTAAAAATATCTGTTGCAAGAATTTTTCTGAAAAGTAGAATTTATGAGCAAAAGGAAGTTCCAAGTGTTCCTTAGGCTACAATGCTGTCAAAAATCAGTCTGAAATATAGATGTTACATATGCCTAAAATAGAAAATCCTTCCAATAAAAAAATAAAAACAGAAAAAGCATCATCTAAACCTTATTTTAGAACTAACCATGCAAACCATCAAATTTTATAACAAAAATATTGTTATAACAATGTGATTGATCCTCAATATTAGTTGATGAATGGGGATACATGTCTCTGCACTTGCAAGCGGTAATTATTTTTGCTCCTATCCTGGGAAGTATCACTATTTGGATCAGTTCTCTCAAGGAAAAAAGACAGGAAAGTGGGTATGCATATATGCCAAGTGCATTTTATTTTGTTTACACATAACCATCTGTCCTCTAACAGAGATGCACACATAGCATTAGACTATTTTTAACAGGAATTATAAGGTGACATAAATGGCCAGATTTTCAAGAGCCAGACTCAACTTCCAATCAAACCCAAATACTTACATGATTCTCCCTGTAGGAGATACTGCACAAAAAAGTTACTACTACACTGCAGCTCTTCACAATCTTGTCTGCTCAATTATTTTGAAACAATGTGTAGCAATTACATAGTTTATTTTATACTACCCAAGAAAGCCAGTTTGACATTAAGTATGCCTCTCTTCTTTATCTGTGCTGCTCCATTCAGTAAGCTGCATTCTGTGTAAACAATACTTGGCTCTGCCTCTGCATTTCCATTCACTTACCTGGATGTGCTCATTGCCCATACAACAATGCTGACAATCTGGTGCAATTATATTGTCTATCCAGCATAAAAACTGTATCCCTGGTTTTCAAAATAAGGGCAAATGAAAGGCAAGCAACACCTCTGCATGACTTTGTTATTGTAGAATAAAATGCAAAATACTGAGAAGAAAACTATATACATCAATTATCATAGAAGATATAGGAATATAATGCAGCATCAACACTTCATTTTAATGGGTTTATGTTTCATATTTAAAACTGAATTTAGAAAAACATGGTATTCATATGAATAAAGGGAAGAGTTGGTAAAAAAAGAAACTAGTGTTAGCAAAAATTTCCTTCTTTGATAAATGATTGCATACTTGCTGAGGAGAGGAAAACACTGAAAGTGAATGGACACAAGTGGAAGAGTCACAGTGATAGAAGATGCAGTAAACACCATTATCAGCAACTGCTGAAATAACTTGTAGCAAATGCAGGAGTTTTAGGGTTTATTACAAGCACTACTACTGTTATTATTATGATTGTCATTCAATTGAAGAATGTAAATAAAAGAACAAAATATACATTCTAAACCTGTGAAAATACTATAAACCAAGCTGCCTGTTTGTACAGAAGAAACATAATGCTTCTTGAGCTATTTTTTTTCTTCAGCTAGTGCAAGATCATAAGTATGCAATCAGGTATTTCCAGTGTGAGCCTAAACTCTTATTAAATTCTTAGAGTGCTTACTTGAGCATTTGGCCTGAACAAACCACACCTGCTAAGGCTTAGTATTTTCTTTGTGGGTGATAAATCCGTTTCCTTGTATTTCACTAAGGACAACTTCTCATGAATACCTTACGCAAGATCACTTTCCAGAGCTCAGTATAAAATTGTTTCCTTCTTTAAAAATCTGCATAGATTTATGAATCTGCTTGCCTAGAATTCAATCTCTTTCTACTGTGTAATTTTTTAAATCTCTATATACAAAACTATGTTGTGGCATTCATTTTTTTCATGGTAGATTATATTTTTCATGCATAATACTAATCCACCAGATCAGCTTGTCTTCCATCTCTGCCCTTTATGAAAGAAAACAGTTTGTAGGATCTTCTCAAGACTTGTTATTTTTAATTTTACTACTCTCTATGGAGTGAAATAGAACGTTCATTGCCTTTTTTATCTATGGAAGTTTACTGCGTCTGCTAAATCCTTAATTTTGTCTATAAATGAGTTATCATACAATAATTGTCTTCGTATTTCCTATTCATCAGAATTGTATTCCTATCTTTAGCAGACTGGAGATACATTTTATAGTACTGATTTTTTTATATAAATTTATAAACTTGCAAAATTACAGTTAATTTGAGTTAGAAAGTGAAAACTCTTCTTATTAAATTCCTCTGGGCAATTTTACAAAGGTCTCTCCAAAACTTATTTTACTGGGGGGAGGAGGGCGGAAGGGTGGAGGTAAACAGCAGAGGAAACCTACTTAAGGATTCTTACAAAAGTGAGATTAAAGTAACTTTCTAAATTGTTTTTCTAAATTATTTTTAATTTTATTAATATTATTCCAATTCATAACATAAGAGCAATTCCTAGGAATTGTGTGGTTTTACTTCAAGTTCCCCATCAGTAATCTGCATTGATACTGTGACATCCAACAGTGTGGGTAGAGATTGAGTTCTACCTCATTATTGTATCAAAAATATGTGTACAGAAATTGAAATGTTTCTAAATTGATAAGACCTTATGAGGGTTAAAAATGAAGATGTGGCAAATGAAATTACTCTGTTTTTGCTAGGAAAGCAAACACAAATACCTGACTGTCATGAACGATATACTCTAAATACTGTTAATTAGAAAAGTTATAAGATGCAAGTATGTAACTCCACAGAATTTGAATTATGAAAGAATGTTCTTAACACTATCACTATAGATCATCTTTTCCTCTAATTCTTAAAGTTAGATGATTGTTTCATATTACAAAAAAAAAAAAAAAGATATTTCATTACTTAGTATTTCCCTCCTTACTCTTTTTTCATCATTTTGCTCCTGAAATAACAGATAAGCAATAGTCAATTTACAGTTCACAGGGAGTTCTTTCAAATCTTGGACAAAGTCTATAAATAGATACAAATAACACAAATAGATCCTTCATTTACATTGAATTGCTATAGATAATGACCTAAATAGCACGTGTGCAAGTAATTTCAGTATTTTATACTTGTAGCTCTTTGTAGATGTGCCCTTTGGGCACAATCCAGCAGATATTTGCACATATGCTCAAGTTTATGCATTCTGAGTAGTCCCAAAGCTTTTGTTTGCATGGTTTGTACAAATGACACAATTTTTACATTTCATGAAGTACCTTTAAGAAAAAAAGTGAAAGAAGGAAGGAAAAGAAAAAGGCTCATTAAATCTTCATCTGTAGCATCCATACTGGTTTGAAGTCTCTGACACTCATAATTATTTGTCACAAATTTTTGGTTGTTTGAAGAAAATATATATAATTATAGGAAGGATTAAACAGACTTTATTTTGATGAATTTTCCAGGTTTTATTTGAATTAATTTAATTAAGTGCAGTATTTACCTAGCAAATTTATGAGAACAGACTTCATGTGAGATTTCTTGTGGTCCTTGAGCCAGTGTACATACAAAAGTGCAAGATCAGCCTTTTTAATCTTACCTTGGCCCTTGACTCAGAGAATCAAGTAGAATCAGGAAGTGCAGAGGAACAAGAAAATAGGACATAGTTTTTGACAAGTTCACTTCTCCTTCAGTTTGAATTCTGGGCAATGGTTCAGATCATCTCTTATTTTAGCCAGATTTGGAGGCCAAACCTCTGCTAGTTTTGTTCAACCTCTGCCCTGTTGTCCTGTCCCACAGTCACCAATTCACACGCTACCTGAGAATCTATTTTGACAGCTGTATTTTCCCAACAGGAAAATACTTCACACATCTGTGGTAATTTCAGACTCAGTAAATGCAGCCCCCTCTCTTATCTCATTTTGCATCCCCTTCCAGACAGTTACAGTTGCACATGCTAAATATCGGAAAGGCTCTGAATCCTCAACTCTTCATTTTATTTCCCTTTTAATTATACACAGTACATAGACTCATCTCTGTAGAAAAAAAAACTGAAGACAGTGTATCTAATTATTTTTGTATGTTGCTTAAACTTTTAATATATTGCGTTGGGTGCATCACGGAGTCAGGGAAAGGAAGTAAAAAAACCACAAAACCCTAGGCTTTTTCTGTTGGAAATCTCTTCCAAAGGTTTTAGACAGCTTTTGGTGTTATTGCAAAGTAGTGGGAAGTGAGCTGGGATTTTAATTTACTTTCGTGTTTTTTCCCCACTAAGTTCAATCTAAGGTGAAACATCGTGTTGATGTCAAATTTTGCTTCAAGCAAAACAATAGAGGAGATCTAAAATTAATGTAGGTGTCCAGTCAGAGGCCTTATACAGCCATTAATGGCAGTGCCACCTTGAGATAATGCATTATAAGCATGAAAAATTCAACAGTAATTGCTGTGTTCTGATGTCTCTCCCTTTTTCTTACTTTGTTTTCTACAGAATCTGCTGCACATTCCCGAACTGGTGTTTCTGCTAGTTTACCCCACAGAAATGCACTGGATCTGGATCATTATGACTAATGAAATTGCTGAGAAGCTATTTTTTTTTGTCAAAATATAATGCCACTCTAGAACTTTCACCACACATTAGGATTGTGTAACAAGGGCTTATGGTTGCCTGAGGCATAACTTTGATTCAGCATCTCTCCATCTTTAGCCACTCAGTTCAATAGTTTTGCAAGATGAGCTGAATGCCAAAAATGAGTGCTACTGAGAAATGAATGACATTTTATAGCTTTATATTCTAAAATTGTTACATATTTTGCTATCATCTATTGATGTTCAAAAAAATAAAAAAGGTCTCTGAGCCCATTTAAGAACACAAAAACAAATTTAACAGTGCTAAGGCACAGAGTGCTGGGTTAAAATGAGCTGTTGTTAATGCTGCTCTCTTAAGTTCCACTGGAAATTTGTAACCCATGTCATGGTTTAAGATTCAAACCTCTGGACACAATTAGAGTTGACCAGTAGGCTTTTTATCTGACAAATGACTTGGCTGACTTAGAGATCAGATCTCACAGCCTCCAGTGGACAACATGCTCTTATCCATGAGCTTTCAGCTCTTCACATACAGTTTTCACAAAAGAAACACCTGAGGTGTATCAATGCTTCATGTAATAAAATCTTTCATAAGAGCAAGAAAAATATAACTCTTTTATTCTGAACACAGGTGTATATAAAAATACAGTTAATTTCAAGTCAATAGGTTTGCCTCACATCAGCAATTACAGGATTAAAGACAGGAATAGTTTGGCCTCCCTAAATGTATTGTTATCATGATCAGTTCCTGCAGTCTCACAAGTTTTCAATAAATTTAAGATTAACTATTATTTTTTCACCTATAAATAAAATATAATCATCTTAAAAATCAATGAAGGGAAAACCATCAGATCCATTAACCTGACTAAGAATTCCTTCAGGCCAAAAATATGAAATGTGCACTGGATCTTTCCTTTTATTGAGCTATATCTCTTTGTATGGCAACCATCAGGGAAAAAAAAAAAAATCAAATCTAAAATCAAAGACTAAGGGCTTTTGCTCTGGAAACCAGGGAGGTAAGGACTGAATATTCTTTTATGCCTGGGTGTCGTAGTTTAAAACCAGGCAGAGCTCCTTCACTCACTGTCCCCCCCTCTTCTTGCCCTCCCCCTACTCCTGAAGGGACGGAGAAGAGAATTGAAAAGAATGCAACTCCCACGGGTTGAGATAAGAACAGTTTAGTAACTAAGGTATAACACAAATCACTACTGCTACCACCAATAATAACAATGATAAAGGAAATAACAAGGGAAGAGAATACATCACCTCACCACCAGCCAACCAATAACTTCCCCCCGAGCCTGACCAAGCACCGACCCATACCTCCTCCAACCCTGCAGTCCCAGCCCTCCCAGGTAACTCTCAGTTACATCCCTGGCATGACGTGCTGTGGTATGGAATACCTCTTTGGTCAGTTTGGGTCATGTGCCCTGTCTCTGCTTCCTCCCAGCTTCCCCTCCTCCCTGGCAGAACATGAGGCTCACAAAGTCCTTGGCCAAACCAAAACATCCTTGTTATCAGCTCTGTTCCCAGGCCAAAAGTCAAAACACAGCACTGCACCAGCTACCAAGAAGGAGAAAAATGACTGCTACTGCTGAACCCAGGACACTGGGGTTAATTTTTTTCACCTTAATTTGCAATCAGACACCATAAAAAAATATATTGCCCCTGGAAGGAAGCAGCTTTATTACCATCCCAACTATTTTCTGTACTTTTTATCACTTCTGAATCCTTTGTTTTTTAATTCACCTCCATAACCTTGCAACATTATAAACACTTTTACTTGTCTTTGCTGACTGTCAACCAATACCATCTGCTGTTTGGAGCCTTAAAAATAGTAACATATATATGGGTCAAAACTGTAGTCTCTAGATAACCATGTAGCAGATCTAGGTGAATAATTTTTCCACAACCTTTATCTTACCCAGGAGCAGACTTTCCTATGTCTTTCCCTAGTGAACGTTCCTCATAAAATGTGAAATTAACAAAAATGCAATCTCACCAAAAAAATCAGTATTTCATAGACAACCCATGTCAACTAACAGAAGGGGCTGTTAGTCAGCTGCCTTGTTTGTACTTGATCCAAAGGTATTTCTACTCTCTTTCATAAACAGAAGCGATTCAAGCCATAAAAATGTGAAACTGGGACAAACCAACAGGGTTCTTTTTTCCATAAAAGAAAAGAAAAATAGTTATATTGGCTTCTGCTTTCAGTACATCTTTACAGTGTTGCTTCCCTTAAATACCACTTTTCCTGTCTGTGACCTGGGATTCTACTTATACTTCCCCTCATGACACAAACATTCAAGCTGCTTCATCTTAAACCATACAGGATGGTTTAAAGAGCTAATTGACAAGATGATATTATCATATGTCATAGTGATCTATGTCAAACTGAGATTACCCTGAAAACACCAATGTTAAAAAGGCTAGTAAAATTATAGAAGCAAGCACTGATTTCATCTTTGACTTGGTATGCATAAATTGCATATGCATAGACACTGTGATAGTCTCTTATACATTTTTTAAAGGCCTACTGCAGAGAATGCATACCCTTACTTAATAATAAAAAAATCCTTATTTTCCTCTGTTCTTATCATTCCATGTTTCACAGAGGCCTTGTATACAACACACTTCAAATTCTACTCTAAGGATAAAACTACCTCTTTTACTATTAGCCTATTACAATAATCTCTAATAATTTTCAATTTTTCATAATAGAAAAGGACAGGTAATAAACCAATTTTACTAACAGAAATGAGCAACACAAAGAGCAACATAAAAATATACACTAAATTTTGGTTTTAAGACCTGATATTTTCAACCTATTCAGCATGTGGAAGATCCTGATATATTCGAAGCCTCCATACACTGAATCTCTGACAGTCAGTTTCAAAGGTTTCAAAATAAGGATCCAAAATTCAGCACAACCATTAGTAAAATAAATCCAAACCCACAAGCCAACACTTCTAAAGGTCTGTTTTAAATTATGTGCTAAGCAGCCTTTTGCTTGTATGTATTAAAGTCAGGATAAAACTCTAAATCTCTAAGGCAGCATCAAATTGCCTTGACAGCAGAAGCCACCTTTTTACTTATGAGCTATCCTGACTCAGTAATTATATGCTTTTCTACTTATGAACAGGTAAATCAAAGGTCCTACAAACAATCATATCCCTCACCACATAGCCTTACTTATTTCACACAACTGATCCATTCTAGTCATTGAAGAGGACAGATTTGGTGGAATAACTTATAATTAAAGATATGTATCAGGACTTAATTGAAGCTTACTTATGCAATCTAATCTGTCATTTGTTACCTTCTGGGTGCACTGAATTGCACTCTTAGTTCTGAGATTTAACCCTTTCACACCTTTCATATGGAATTTCCCACCGTTTTTGCTTTTTTTTTTTTTTTTGCTTAAGAGTAGTTAACATTGTTTAAATCTTTAGAATTGCCATACATGTCAGCTGAGTAGTGATGATGGATGATAATGATAGGCTAACATATCTTATATAAAATGCAGTAGAAATATCTCAATTTGAGAGATATTTGACAAAAGCAGAAAGATGTTATGACTAAAGAAAACCACGTTCCATTCCCTGAGGAAACAATAAGCTCCAGTGCAGTGGCTCTCCAATGCTGATGAACATGTTACTGGTGATCTATTCAGGCTCTAAATAAACTCCATAAAACTATTTTAAAAATATTTTTACGTAATGCATACACACAGAGACACACAAAATCAAGTCTACAACCAGTGAAATTTATAAACTTGGTGAAAACAAAGTTCACATGCTTTCCACCACACTATGAAAGAACAAACAAGTATCACATTAGTATAACGGTAGAATTACTTTCTTGAATATAGCCCTGAGATTTCCAACATTACAGAGCTTTATACAGTAAGCTGAGACATGCTGAATGAATTCTTTCCTAATGAATATGTGAGAATATGTTTTAGGTTCTTTCCTGGACATTCTGGAAAGCTATGAGAGGGAACTGAAGGCCCAGTAATTTGCCAATGGGTCTAATTTGAGTCCCTACTAGAACACTTGTTTCATATTGAATTTTAATTTTTTATTAATTTCTCTGACATATTTCCTCTTCAAAAGGCATCTAATGTACTACAAAAAATCAAACTATTGTTCATAAAGTGATTGATAGTTTGTTTTATATCAAACAAAACAAAGCTCTCATTATTTAAGGACTTAAACATATCAGATAAGAAAAGTACTCCTCTCATTTGTATAGCTTATTTTTAGTTTCTCTGGATCTGAAAGTGTCATATTATAGAAACATTTGCCCCACAACACCAATACGGCAATGCAATGTCAACCTAGTTCATTCAGATCAATTACTGAAATTATTCTGGATTCATACTGACATGACTGAAAGCAGATGTGGCTCCTTGTTCCAAAGGATGGCTTCCATTTTATTCTTTTATTGTTAACTCATTAAGTTGGTTATTCATCCACTGTTTGACTGACATGATCTTGGTTTCTGTCCATTCCTTTACAAATCTGAGAGATCTCAAGATTAGTGTTATTCTTTGTATCCCATTCTTCACGTTTTCTTCTTGCTGTAACAGCTCTACCCTATTTGATTCCTGTTTCTAAAGCTGATGAAGCTGCAGTGTTGTTATGAATTAATGTTTTTCTAAGAAAAGCATAGACATTTTAAAGCGTTCACAGTATCTACTTACCCAGAGAAACTAATGTGGTAACATATGGTTTGTAGTGATGCCCTGCTCTTTTACCCATTATGCCAGCAGAGTTGACTGAAGCTGAAAAAGTTTGAAGGACTCCCCTAAAAAATCACATAATAAAGACTATCCAGATTAGAAGTTCAAAAAAGAGATCCTCTTCCTTTGAATTTGTCCCGAACCACTGGACCATATGTTTTTCTTTCTCAGCAGTACTTAAGTGAGTTGTTTCTGGATTTTCTCTGTTTTGTTCTCTTTCTCAGATGAGTTTTCTTTTTTTCTTTTTTTTTTTTTTTCCTTTTTTTCCCAGAGAATCACTAGTGAAATGAAACTGTGCTGAGTTGTGCTCTTTGGACTTAAATTATGTGTGCTGAACAGAATCAAAAGCATTTCATTTAACAGTGGCATAAAGCAAAATAAATGTCCAGTTGTTAAGCAGCATGAAGAAACAAAGTCACATTTTTTTTATACTTAACAGTTCACAATTGCTTGGAAATATGTATATGATTATCTTCTTTCACACAAATTCAGATGGTCTATATTTAAAATGTTGCATGTCATTCTTCCTCACAAGAGGAGCTTCCTGATCCTTCAGTTGGATTTCTACAGTGAAAAGGGACTGATGACTACCCAGATGGGAGGCAGGGAACGAGTAGTAGATTTTAATCTGATTTTATTTCTACTTCCTTCGAATGCTCATAATGTTTGTTCTCAAATTAAAATTCTACCTTCTAAAGTAAGATTAATTCCTAGCAAGGCAAAGTTAAGATGGAAACTTAAACTTTCATGCTCAATTACAGTTGTTAACACATTGAAAGGTTCTTTCTTATTAAAATTAGAACCAGTAGAAAAAAAGTGCCTTAAAATTAGAACCAGTAGAAACAAAGTGCTTTAATTTCTTACATCCTGCCCATTATACTATTTGGTTCTGCTGAAAAAAAGAAAATATTCAGAGACATAGCAAACTATTTTTAATTTGCTTGTAATGGGAGCTACATAGTTTATGTAATTGCTGTAACCCTCTGCCACTTGACAATAGTAAAAAAGTAAAATAAAAGACCTCAATTAGTAACTGTATCAAAATACAGATTCCTTTTATTCCCCCTACAGCTTCAGAGACAAGGTGCATGAAAATATGTGATCAGAAGGAGTAATACAAATACTTTTTCCTTGGCATACCCATGCATATATATTTGTGGATATGCACACTATACTGTCTGATGACTGTAGTATAGCACAATACCTTATAGGTAATGAGAGGGTTCATCTAACATTTGGTTTAACTGAAAATATCAAATCAGGAACATACACCCATACAATAAATGAAATTGAAAATGTTATTTGGTTGCTGTTGTAGTTGATATGAGAGATGAAATTCTGATTGGATGGATAGAAAACTTAGAACTTCTTGTATCTTCAGAAAATGGGACAAAATAAGAATTTCTGCTGACTTAATCTGGAATCTTCCTTACAAACACATAAGCAGAAAGAGTGTTCACAAGTTCGAACATATGTGTGTTTGTAAGCATAAAGCAGGAACTGCACTCTGAGATTAATGGGAAAGAGGGAAACTGGTCAGATACCTGAAACAAAACATAAAAAAAAAAAAAAGCCAGATGGGCTACATTAAAAAACAAACAAACAAACAAAACCCAAACAGAAATAGGATTTATAAATCTATATTACAATTTATATAAATATATTTTACACTAGTAATTTTGCAAATATTTTTCCACTAAAAATTAGAAAAATATTCAGCAGGCATGCTTTGCAATGGATTCTAAATCTTTTTGTAGTCAGAAATGTGTTATGAGGCTATCAAATACTCTCAATTCATGAGAAGTTTGAGCATCACCAAGACATGAGACCTATATTTTTATAACAGTGGACCTTAAAGTAAGAGAAGAGCAATTGGAACACGATCTTGACACAAATTTAAATTCAGCCAAGATTAAGGGAGTGACATAAAATTATCAATCTGTCATTGGAGTCACTGTTGAAGCAAGTTTTAAAACTGAGGCTGTACAGTTGTAAATAAAGCCAATACACATTAACATGGAAAAAAAACTTTAACCACTGAGAAAGTATTCTTTATATAAGTCAAAATAATGGTTTAAACTAAAGGAGGGTAGATTCTGACTAGATATAAGAAAGAAATCTTTACAAGTAGTGAAACACGGGAACAGGCTGCCCTGAGAGGTGGTAAATGCCCCATCCCTGGAAACATTCGAGGTCAGGCTGGACAGAGCTCTGAGCAACCTGATCTAGCTGAAGATGCCCTGTTCATTGTAAGGGGAGGTAGACTAAATAACCTTAATAGTCCTTTACAACCCAAACCATCCCATGATTCTACTATTAATCTCCGTACTTGTCATTTTAGTATTATTTATTAACAACTTCAACCACTAAGATTATAATTTGGAGCAGCACTGCAGGCACATTTACTTCGTGCAGATCCATATATATTGACAATAACTATTAAGATAATAAAGATGCTAAATACCTTGGGGTCTATTCCATCAGCATGCCTCAACAAGCAGAGCTTCATTTGACTCACCTGTTACATTACTCCTGATCCTTCAACATGGTTTGCCTCCACATATAAGAACACAGCCTAAACTGTTGATTATTATTATTTCTACATCACCAAATATGGGGTTTTTTTCAAAAACATGAAAGAGATGTTGATATAAAATGAAGATAAGGTGGTGGAAAAGATAGGCAATTAAAAAGATGAGAAAAATGCTTGCAAACTTTAAAAAAAATAAATGCTTCAGATTGCAGGTGCTCCTTACAACGTGTTTGGTGATATTTTTATTGCATTTAAAGCATCTTTTTCAGCTAGGGACTTTTACTTTTTTTTTTTTTTCCTTAGTTTCTAAATTAACAAAAAATATAGCATACATTGGGCTAAATGAAGTGATTGATCCATTTGAAAATTCTTTTGATGCCTGCTTCAAACACAAAGACATCACTTAGAATACTTCAAATATTGCAGAAGTTATTTCATCAATACCAATCCAAGCTGTCAAGCTTCAACCAAATTTAGTCATCCACATACTAAAAAACCAATATAATTACCTCTATTGATAAAAGTAAAAAGACTTGGGAACACAAAATGTCACTACTCTCCACAATAACTTCTGTAAAGCCATTCTTGAATCTTTGTTATTTGCAATAACAGTTAGGAAAAAAGAAGGGGCACAATTTATGTTGTTGCTCAGTCACTTTCATTTCTTTTCCTCAAATTGGTCAAAGTTTTGTAATGAGAAATACATGTGTTCTGACACAGAGTAGTGGGAAATTTTCTTACTTCGGCAAAAAAGTTTTAAACTGTCTCAGGAGGTAATTTTATATACATTTATATAAAAATATATGTCATGATTAGAAAAACATTAAAAAGTTATGCTGAAGCTAGCATAAATAAATGAACAATGAAATAACTGCAAAAGAAATATCAATCATCTTTTAAGTTGAATGTCTTCAGAAGTAAATACATGTTTCATCATTTCCAAAGAAGAGTTTTCAAAAAATACAGTAACATAATGAGTACAACTTCATTAAATTCCTATAGAAGTACAAGTGTTTTCATCAGACTGTTTTGTTATTAAAAATGGTTGCATTGGTGCAAAAAGTGTAAGATGTCTCACTATTCCCTGGCCACCTATTCTTTTTTTCTTGGCTATTCCTAGTATATGTGTGTCCCGATATACTGCAGAAATCCATCATGCCACATATTTCTTTTACTGGATATTTTCCATGTTCAAGTATTAATTCAGATTTAAAACAACGAGAATTTTAGAAAATATTACTTTTTTAAATTAAGGTGAATAGGTAAAATTTATTTTTTATAAATCTATTAAATATAATACATGGATCACTGTATCTAAGATGAAACTTTGGTAGGGCTTGAAATAGCTAATTTTAAAATTGTTTATAAGATGAAAATGCTCTCAGTCGAAATCTGCATTGGTTCTCTTAGCTCATTAACTCTAAAAATTAAGAAAAATTAGAAGGATTATAAAATATCTTGGCAAATATGCTACATTACAGTAACTTCCCAAATAATTTGGGATATAGTAAAAGAAGTTAATATATTTCTTCAGGAAGATGACCCTAAAAAAATTACATGACAGTCATATTCAAAGTGAACAGAAAGTAACATTCAAAGCCAGACCCACCTGTGTGGCTGTAAATACTGTGATATCCCCCAGAACTGTTGATCGTAAGGCTGTGTTACACATCTAGAAATATTAGTCACTAGCAGTAGTACAAGGATGTATGGAATTTTTTGGCTGAGTTTTTGATAAAATGGGCCAACCAAAAAACATCAAAGCCAAACAGTCCACAGTTTTTGTCTGGGTACCACAATGTACAAACAAAAAATTCCAGATCTTGGCTTTATAACCTGAAATTCCTTTGATTTACAATTAAATAATATGAAATGCGTTTAAATATTAGCTGGAAATGAAGAGGAATTATAATTAAGAACTTTATGTTTTTTATCTTTTGGGGCATAAACTGGAAATGAAGAGGAATTATAATTAAGAACTTTTTTTTTTATCTTTTGGGGCAATCTAGATTATTTTGTTCTGATAGTAGATGTGAAACAGATTATTTGAAGTGGTTTCATCTTGTTTATGCTGTTGGGAATATAAGATCTGTTCATATAAAAAATGGTAACAGATTGTACACTTTTTCTATTTTCTTCATAATTTTATGCTGGCACATCTATGAAAAGTGACACAATAATTAACTTGCTTCCAGGATAATATAAGAGCACAAGCTTTCTGCACTGCAAAAATGCATTTATAATATCAGCAACAGAATTCTAACAAAATGTGCAGCATTAAATAATGAAATAAATTAAAAATTGTGTTATAAATGTAATTTAAATTATTACCTGCTTGTATAAAAAGATGCAAGTTTCATTATTAAAGCTGTTATATTATTGTGCTTCTATGTATATTGAAACAGCATAATTTTTTAATTAACAATAGTAAGCCCAAATTTAAATTTATAACATAATTTCCTATTGGCAAGAGTTTCAAAATTATACTGTAGTACAAACTCTAGCATGTGACACCCATTAAGTGAATACTCTATTATGTTCCTTTTTATGCTTTCTGTGTGCAAAACTTTATGGATGTTTATAAAACTATACTGACAAGGCATGATGGAAACAAGACAATGTCAAATATTTGTTTCTGATGTGACACCTGACTCATCATGCCAGAAACAATTTTCTTCAGCGCTGCTGAAACAACATATTACACTCAAATAAAGTCTTTGGTAAATGCTTAACCCTGCAGTGTTTGTGATACACTTCTAGTTCACTTGTGGAAGAACTGCAATATTTATCATTTCAGTACTAGCAGTACTGTGTAAGATAAAATGGCCAGTTCCACAGGCCTGAAAGCAAAGAATAAGAATTTCTGTAATAGAAAATTATGGACTAAGAAGCCCTCAGTGGATTCTCCTTCTATTGTTAGTTTGTTTTTTTCTACGCCAAGAAGTAATAATCTCGTTTCCAAATTTTTGGTACCCTCTTCAGAAACTTTAGTTGGGCAAATTGCGAATGTCTTTAGCATTCCTCTGAGTTCATGTCTCTGAATTCTGAAAAACTTTTGGCACCAGACATATTTTGAGTGGATTAGTTCTATAGGGTAATTATGAACTAACTTTCATCTCTTTTAAATATAAAGACTATAACCTTCAATGTCTTCTTTACTGTTCCTACAATTGAGATTTTCACTGAGGCCATTTAGAACAGGATTAGATCCTAAGCTTTAGATCTTACTTGCAACTTCCACAGAACAGTTCTGCATCAGACGTTTGGATTCAGAGCAATGGCTATTAGTATATAATAGGCCATGAGAGTTCCTGAAGGTATAAGTGTATGAGCTGTTCCTAAAACTAAAGGTCCTCATTCTCTGTGTCATAATAGTTCGTGACAGTGGGGTGTGTATGCTGATGCAAGTAATATAGTTCCTGATTTGCATTAATGCAAAGGAAAAGAGAACTGGCTGCCTGGAACATCTACCTGTTTAAAATTACTTCCTCTTCCATTGTCATATGAAACCAGGAAATGCATGGGAAGGTGAGTGAGAGGACATGAATAGGACATTAATAGAAAAATTTGGGAGATCAAGAAATATCTTCTTTTAATTAGAGAGATTTAGTTGGTTCTCACTTCACTGGTTCCCTTACTGGGACAGGAAATTTACAACAGTGAAGATAGATGGTGTAAGCCTTGATCAATTCCAGTCACAACCATGAGTGGTGACCCAACTATACTGTTAGTTTTCAGTGTGGGCTGTGTTGAGATTTTCATGATACATCAGGGAAAACAGCATAGTATTTGTGGGTGAAAATTCTGATCCTAAAAAGGTCTGGAGGAAACATGTATTTCTTCTATATTATGTATTAGAATGCATACATGTATGTGCCTATCACACCAGGAAAAAAAGCCAACCTGAAATATTTCTGTGTGGAAGAAGAGTTATTGAACAATGACAGTCGATCAGAGTCTACTTAGAGATACACAGATTTCTTTTCAAGAAAAAAGACAGAAAATCCTTTATGCAAAAAAAATACAGTGATAACAATGTAAATGTTATTGCAAGTGTATATTTCATATAAAGCTTTCTATCTGATTCAGTCTGATAGTAATAGGTGGCTTTGGCACAAACACAGGTAGTTTTCCTGTCAACTCCATAAATTCTATATGTAATTAATTTTGTATTAGCATTCTTCCTATGTAAATCTCACACAATTACTATTTAAAGCAACCCAAAACCCAAACAAATAGTATATTGGTATTTAACTTAAAATTTCAATTGATATAAGCAAAGGTTTGAGCTTTTAGGACTGTAGCAGTGGTGTTGGTCTGAAGTTTTCCCATGTTTCTTTATAATTAGATGTCATTCTTTGCAGCAAGGAAACAAAGAAGGTTAATGTATAGATGTAATTTAGTATACTCTTACAGCTTACTTCCATGTAACTCCCTGGGCTTGTTTACTGCATGTCTGCATTTGTTATTTCCTCTCCATCATCTTGCTGCTGCTGAAGTTAACAGAACAGAGCCCAGTTGTCAGTCCCAGTAGTGAACCAATTTTTGCCATATGCCTCTATTTAAGCTTTAAAGTCAATAGACAATCTTTGCCTAGCCTAATCAAGGACATCAGTTTGTGGTTTTTTTTTCCAGCGATCTTTCCATTTTTTTTTTTCTTTTTCTGCTATATCAGCCATGGAAAAATTATACAGATAAAAACACAGAAACATCCCTTGAACAAAAACAAAATTAATTTTTGCTAGAAACATTCTTAGGCCTCTGTTTTCATGTGGCAATCATTCATCCTCTTCATTTAAATAGCTCTTCTGACCACCTTTCCATAAAGCCCGTTGGCATTAATCCGTCATACAAAGGAAGTGTTATACTTGTGGAAGCATGAAAGCAGAGGGGTGAAGGGATACATTACACTATGTGACAAATTCACTTGCCGGTCATGCACTGCAATATATGTCCAAACTGCACTGTTTGTTTTGTGTCAGCTCTCTACGCGGGCTCACAAAAACAGCAGTGAATGAAACGCATGCCATCAAACACACCTGTTTAGACAATATGGCTTTATACTATAGAACTGTGGAATCATATAGAATCGTAGAATCATATAGAAACATAGAATCAACTAAATTGGAAAAGACTTTTAAGATCATCAAGTCCAACCTTTATCCCAGGACTGCCGAGCCCAACACTAAAGCATATCAGTAAGGGCTTCATCTACACTTCCCTGGATGGTGATTCCACCATTTCCTTGGGCAGCCTGTTCCAATGCCTGAACACCCTTTCAGTGAAGAAATTTTTCCTAATATCCAGTCTAAAGCTCCCCTGGTGCAGCTCAAGGCCATTACCTCTTGTTTTATCATTTGTTATTTGGCAGAAGTGACCAGCTACCTCCTTACTCCATCCTCCTTTCAGGTAGTTGCATATAATACACTGAGGGCTGTACAGATTTTAGATGTCAAGGCAAAGTTGGGAGAGTGTTTCCTTTCTGTTTATACAAGCACTCTGCAATCTATCCAGGTTCATAAAATAACAGGAGTAACCATAATATTATGCTTTTCTGGTACACTGTTCTTGATTGCAGAATTTCAAACATGCTTAAAGGGAAGTTCTCCATTCTAGTGCCTTACAACAATCACACCTGTTTCTATACCATTTCTTTTCAATTGAAGTTTTCATCACCACTTGAGAACATGGATACTATTTGACCTTCCCTGAATCACCTTATTTACTTACTTCTGACTAGGAATCCGTGATGATTTTCAATTCTACTAATCTGGTTTTCACACAGGTGTTTCTCATTGCATTTCCGTTTAAGAATATCAGCAGTGCTTTAGTAATAGTAACTTTGTTCAGCCAAACAGTTTGTGACAGCTCATGCACAGAATTTTTATCTCTTTACATAAAGCCCCATCAGTGATGCCTGCTCAAAAGCACACCTGGAAAAGCATATGGTTTTGATCTTTAAATATATCTACGCAAGCCAAATGAAAGGAAAAGATAAGCTTAAATCTAAGAGATAGCTATGCACATCCAGACTACAAGCTCTGTTTTGAACTTTCAAAAAGTGTTTAGATTTTGAAATGTTCTTAGGGATTATAAATCACCATTTTATTAAAAGTATGAAAATAAAGTTGAACATTAAACTTTCTACTATGTTAACAAGCATTTTAGAAAAATTGAGAGTAGATGCTATTTCAAGTGCTTTTATTGAAAAGTTTTTGAATAATATATTGTAAAGAGAGCCACCACCAAAAAAAAAAAACAAACATGCAAACTTCAAGGTGCATAGCTGAATTGTTTTTTTCCACCATGTAATTTTAGAGTTTAACATAAATTGAGTTTTTCCACATTACTAATAGTGGTGACTAGCTCGATCCAAGCAACTGGAATCAGAGATTTCAAAATAAATATAATAGGCAGTTTCCACATTGCTTCCAAGTCTTGCAGGTTTCTGCAAAACAACAGAAAGAGAGGATACTTTCCATTTAACAAGAGGTTATTGTTATAATTTCCAGAATAATAAGCCAACTGTCACCCAGTTAACAGCAATTAGTGGAAGCTGGGCCTACTGAACCACTCTGAATTTTCAGGAGCTTAGAGATTTCCGGCTCAAAGCACAGATTTAAACCTATTCTTACACTTTTTGTGCTACATGAAATTAATAGACCAAGCCTATTCATCAGTTCTAATTCAAATTTTCCTGAAAGTGTTTGAGATGGTTAATGAGACTTTGAAGTACAAGCGAGTTAAACTTGAAGTCAACAGCTGGCAATCCTGAAATTTATTAAGAAAACTTCAAAATTTTGCTGTTCTTGAATCTGAAACAACCCTAATTCTGCCTGAGATCATACAGCATGTTTAAAGAAAATGAGATGGTGTTGTGCTGGTTTTGTATGTCAGTTGAGAGATTCTCATTCCGGCAGCATTTCAAAAAATGTCACCTGTCTGTAATTAGCGCCAGCCTCTTGTGATTTTAAACATCCCTTCTTTCCCTAGTCTTGAAACAACTTTGGATGAAATCGAGACCATAATCAAATAATAATTTGCACTGCTACAAACTTTTTTTTATCCAAGAATTTCAAAGTGCTTTACAAGCCCTAATGAGTTAAGGATTAGAAAACATGATAAGGCATCCCTACTTCACAAAAGAAGGAATAAAGGCAGTTGATAAGTACACTAGACTTATCGTAAATCAGACGTATAATATAAAACAGAATCTAGATTTTTCCATATTTCAGTCCTCTTATTTTCAGAAAATAAACCCTTTCTGCCTCTTTCTGTTCTGTTTTGTTTTTCTGCTTCATGTCACAAGTACTGAAGACCATTGCACAACCTGCATATAACAGCCCTTCTTTCAGAGACACAGATACCAAATGCTGCTTTATATTACTGGCAGAATTTACCATAATAGCTTTTCTTACTAACATGAAAAAAGTTTCCAGTAAATTTTAAAAGCAATTTCTTGTACATGGAGGAACATTTCAGCTTATTCTGTTGCTTACCGATGATATGCAGGCTGCTTGAAGATACAGCCCAGTAAAAGCCACACTGCCTTCAGAATGAAAAAAAAAATACTAATGGCAGAAAGTCGCTATTTTGGAAACTATCATCTTCTCAACTTTCTAAAGTTTCAACAGCTCTATCTTCTAACTACAAAGGCCATCTTAAAGTAACACAATATTTCTTCCACTTTACGAACACCAATATGTTTTGGTAAAGGAAAACCAAAATTAAAGTTCCTAGCATTCTACCACAAAATTATAAGGGGAGAAAACAAATACAGGAAATTAATTTGGATTAGTCAGATTTTACAACTACTGTGTGACTGTCTTCTAGCATGTCAAATATTTGCCCAGCTGATTTCAATGAAAGATGAAGATAGCCCTTGAAAAAAAGAAATCCAAAGACTACACTGTTTACATATGGAACTTTAGGAATAATATTTTAGTGTTTAAAAAAATAATACATCTCTCATGTATTTATTTTAGAGGCAATATCAGATAGCATGTTAAAGTCAGAAAACACAAAAGATTAATTATCTTTTTAACAAAATTCATAGATTTCTTCATACCAGTGCTTTACTACACAGGCAAGACCAAACAAGAAAAGTGGAGAATCCATTTTGCACTACAACACATATCCACAAAGCACTGGCTACTGGGTTCTTTTCCCTCAGTTTAAAAAAAAAACAATTGTATTCATTAACATCTTTTTGCTTAGTATGGCCTGTGTATATTACACTCAAATCGTCAGCTGTCATATTAGATGATGGGAGCTGACAGTTAGGAATTTTGAAGTTCGACTCCCTTTTAATTTACTAAATGAACAAGAGCTGTCTAATTTAGGTCAAAATGAACCCAACAGAAAAGTCCCTGTGAGTATGCAAGATTTTTTTCTACCTTTTCAAGTTTAATGTGCCTAGTGAATATTCAGCGCTTTTCAGCTAGGTACTCAGTTAATTCTGTGACTAAGAAAGATTTCATTAGGCAGACTTCAGGCAACAGTGAACTACAACTATTTTCTGAAACTCACAGTTTAAGACCCATATCCAATGATGAATGGTCTGTAAACTCTTTTATAGTCTTTAATTGCATAAACTTTACGTTATGGTCTTATATTAACATATGAACATTTTTGCTACAAGGCGTAGGAAAAATAGTATAAACAGAAGTTAACCCAGCTCTTACACAAACAGAGCATGTAAGTCTTCAGTCTAACTTGTTCAGTACTTACATTCTTTAATTTTGTACTTTTCTAAAAATGCAGAGAAATACAGTTTTAAAAAATCTAGTAGCCACTACTCAATTGCCTAAGCTCACGCTGCCTAGTTAGAACCCTCTGTGTTCCACCTCAATGTGAATTGTTCCTAACCCTGTCAAACCTTTTTATCTCATAGCTGTGGCTTATATTGGTGTATTAATAAATGGCTTCCTATACCCTGAGTGCTGTATGAATGACTTGTGTGGGGGCTGCCTCTCAGTTTTAAGATCTAGAAACATTAATGGTGGCACAGTAGTTAGTTACCCTATTCTGAAATCAAAAAAGTAGCAAGATATAATATTACAAGTTGTTCGTGGTTAGTGCTCAACAGAGAGCTTTATTCCAAGTCTCAGACTTGCCAGCACTTTTAGCTTTTTGAGTGTTAATAAAACATGAGCTACTGCTGGGAAGGTAAACTCTTTAATACACAGAAATCCAACAGAGGTTCATATACATACAGTCAGATATCTATGGGCAGAAAATAGTGGCTTATGAACTGGTACAGAGCACATGTTTTGGGAAACATCTGAAGCCAATAGACCTTAGTCCTGCGGAACTACTGAACACCGCAATATGAAGCAAGATTTTATACACCACATAGAATACTCCCTCTGAAAATATATGGGAAATCCCCTATACCTAGGCAGTGGAAACAGTTTATTCCCAATTATATCATAGAATCATAGAATCTTAGAATAGTTAGGGTTGGAAAGGACCTTAAGATCATCTAGTTCCAACTCCCCTGCCATGGGCAGGGACACCTCACACTAAACCATGTCACCCAAGGCCTCGTCCAACCTGGTCTTGAACACTGCCAAGGGTGGAGCGTTCACAACTTCCCTGGGCAGCCCATTCCAGTGCCTCACCACCCTAACAGGAAAGAATTTCCTCCTTATATCCAATCTAAACTTCCCCTGTTTAAGTTTTAACCCGTTACCCCTTGTCCTATCACTACAGTCCCTAATGAAGAGTCCCTCCCCAGCATCCCTGTAGGCCCCCACGCAGCCTTCTCTTCTCCAGGCTGAACAGCCCCAACTTTCTCAGCCTATCTTCATATGGGAGGTGCTCCAGTCCCCTGATCATCCTTGTCGCCCTTCTCTGGTCTTGTTCCAACTGTTATTAATGAAGATGAGTTTTGTTGTGTGATTTCATAACATGCTGTTTTCATATTTTGCCTGTAAAACCAAGCTAAAACATAGTCTGACATTTTGAAAGATGGTGTTGCAGTACATTTTTCGGTATAAATAAAACATACAACAATTTATAATGAATAGGGGGATGAGGAATTTTTTATTTTGAAAAGATTTCGGGTTTTTTATAGTTGAGAAATAACATAGGAGTATATAACCAGGACACAGGTCACCAATTAAGGATTCTTTTCAAATGCGCATATTAAATCTTGACTATGAGAGAATATATTAATACTTTATTCTTACATTTTAAAGTTTGTTAATCATGATCAGAAGTCCTTAAAAACAAGTTCTACAATGTAACATTTGCAGGGATCACCAGCTCCAAAGTAAAGGGTCACTTACACCTCTAAGGGAGAATGAATTCTGTCTCCATGTTTTCAGTTGGCCATGAATAACAGACAGAAATCCTAGGACTGAAAATTATTTGTTGTTGGCTTAAGCAGCCATGATGTTTATGGCTGTTTATTTCTACTCCTCATGCTATGCTAGTGTAATTGTTAATTAAAGTTTTGTAGATAATTGTATCAAGAAATGAATTGTGTAAATTTTCATGCCTATTTGTTTTGTTCAGATGTATTGAAAACACAACACAAATCACAGATACTCAGATTAAATAGAGTCCTCTACTGAGAAACAGTTGCTAGGAATTTCTTTCTTTCATGTTTTGCAGTTCTGCCTATTCTGACTACCACCATATCTTTAATTTCAAATAATTTATCAAATTATGGAGTCCACATCAAACAGATTCTAGATTCAAGCAATTCTAAGTTTTATAGTAATTTTGCAAAAGAAGTTACTTAAACTTTTACAAACCCCAAAAATGTTCTTCGCTTTGGTTATATATACTTTCAGCATACTGTTCTTTTATAGGTCTTAAACCAGCCAAATAAATAATCTCCATCTCGCAAAGATCTCTTTTGTATCAACTATCATAATATTACTAAGTATGACAATAAAAGCATGTTTGTTTGGAGCATTATTTGAAATAAACATGCCTCAGTGTTGCATAGAAGATGAGTGTGTTATACTTAAAATGTAACTCTCATGTTACATTACAAAAACGTTTTGGTTAGCTACAATATAATTTCAATCTTTTCAGCACGTTAACCAATTGCTGTTTACAACTCTTTACAACCCTGACTTAATCTACACCTACACGATTATACTCTGTTATTAGGACTGGTTATTGATTCTCTTATTAAATTTCTGCCAATAAAAATGTTTTTAAAGAATTGTATGTATGAATGTATGCAGTTTGACCATTGTTGATTTCTATTTTCAGCATGTAGTAAAACAGATGGAGGTGGCTCTCTTGCTAAATGTTTTAGTTAATCATTTTCTGTAATTGAATGATCTCTGATGATTCAGGAAATGAAGATGTGTAATAAACTTAAGGAAATTGAACAGTCAATAACTGGAATAGATGACAGTAGTCAACTACTGTATGGGGAGTTAAAAATTCCCACGCACTCTCCAGCCTCTGTCTCTGCTAAAGTAGTGAACATCTACAATGTGCTGAGGATGAACAGGTCCATAAAAATAAGTGTATTCTGGGCATCTCTAGTCCATGATAGGCTAAAGCAGATTTAGTATTCATCTTCAGCTGCATACTATCTGCTGCCTGCAGACTTTTCTGCTACTATCAGACCCTTCCCTCCACACACAATTTATAAACATTGGTCATGAGGGGCTTTACCAGGAACACTCTCGTTCTAAATTGACGTCATCTACCTGGACTTGTGCAAAGAATTTGTCACTGCCCCACATGATCCCGCAATGTCTCTAAATTGCTGAGAGACATTAATTTGATAGGTAGACCACTCGGTGGATAAAGAACTGGCTTGATGGCCGCACGCAAAGAGTTGCGGTCAATGGCTCAATGTCCAGCAGGAGACCAGTAACGAGTGGTGTCCCTCAGGGATCGGTGTTGGGACCGGTCTTGTTCAACATCTTTGCCAGTGACATGGACAGTGGGATTGAGTGCACCCTCAGCAAGTTTGCCAATGACACCAAGATGTATGGTTCAGTTGATACCCTGGAGGGAAGGAATGCCATCCAGAGGGACCTTGACATACTTGTGAGGTGGGCTGATGCCAACCTCATGAAGCTGAAACATGCAAAGTGCAAGGTCCTACACCTGAGTCAAGGCAATCCCAGGTGCAGCTACAGGTTGGGCAAAGAAGAGATTCAGAGCAGCCCTGTGGAGAAGAACTTGGGGGAGTTGGTCGATGAGAAACTGAACATGAGCTGGCTTCAGTGTGCGCTCGCAGCCCAGAAAGCCAACCGTATCCTGGGCTACATCAAAAGGAGCGTGACCAGCAGGTCAAAGGAGGTGATCCTGCCCCTCTACTCTGCTCTCGTGAGACCTCACTTGGAGTATTGTGTGCAGTTCTGGTGTCCTCAACATAAAAAGGACATGGAACTGTTGGAACAAGTCCAGAGGAGGGCCACGAGGATGATCAGGGACTGGAGCACCTCCTGTATGAAGACAGGCTGAAAAAGTTGGGGCTGTTCAGCCTGAAGAAAAGAAGGCTGCATGGAGACCTCATAGCAGCCTTCCAGCATCTGAAGGGGGGATATAAGGATGCTGGGGAGGGACTCTTCATTAGGGACTGTAGTGATAGGAGAAGGGGTCACGGGTTCAAACTTAAACAGGGGAAGTTTAGACTGGATATAAGGAAGAAGTTCTTTACTATGAGGGTGGTGAGGCACTGGATTGGGTTGCCCAAGGAAATTGCGAATGCTCCATCCCATGTGGTGTTCAAGGCCAGGCTGGACAGAGCCTTGGGTGACATGGTTTAGTGTGAGGTCTCCCTGGCCATGGCAGGGGGGTTGGAACTGGATGATCTTAAGGTCCTTTCCAACCCTAACTGTTCTATGACTTTATGATTCTGTGATCCAGTGATTCTATGATGCTATGAAATTACTGACACCATTCACACCCCTCCCCCAGAAAAATGGAGGGCTACCAAAGTGCTGTCCTGCAGGATTTCCTGTAGACCATATATAGTAGGGAAGGAATTGGAAAAAGATGAAATAATAACACCAGTGGAACAGAAGACAAGTACTCCAGGTCTCCCAGGCATTTCCACATAATGTCATCAACAAAACAAATTTAAAAAGTTGGAAGGAACATGCATTAGTCAGGGAGCTATTGAGGAATAAAGTGTCACACAATTTCTTACACACGCTAATCCAGACCTCAGCCTGGAACTCAACGCATTTTATCATGATTTCTACTTTTAAAAATACAAATATAAGTTTGGATAGGCGCTTCGGTTATTTATGCTAATGACTCCACATATTTTCTGCAGTTGCTTGATATTAAAACAGACTATTTCTTTCCTAACATACTGTATGTGTGGTAGGAATAATACTAAGCTTTCCATGGACTGCTCTAACTTTGCAGTATTAATCAAGGCATATGAAAGCCATCTCATTTTAATTTTTCTAAATTTGAAAATTCTAATATTCTGTAGACAATATTGCTTTAGCAGCTCTTTCATTTCATTCTGCTTTGAAAATATCTACCTAGTAAAGAAAATGAAAAGAAAACAAATAAAATTATGATTATTAACAGTGTCAAAAATTGCCATTTATGCAAGTAATATTTACTATAAAAGCTGAAAGAAATGTGAATGAACTAAAGAAAGAAATGCATTCCTGATTACAAACAGAAGAATATGGATATGAACTTCACTGCTGTCTTTTCCATAGCTAAATTCTGTTGATTAAATAATCCTTTGCATAAGCAATTCATTCATTTATTGATTATGCATGTCTAAAAGATACAGCTACACTTTCTCAGGAATTCAGGGTTCCTGAATAATATGGAAGCCTTCCTAGAGCTCAGAAGACACCCTATACTTTCCTGAATATCAGTCAGTTCTGCCAGCTTACACATTCACAGGAAGCACAATATGAACACAATAGCCAGTTGTAAAATTGCCAGTGGAATATCTTCCACTGGAAAGTGCCAATTCATTAAATTACATTCATTCTTAAGATCTAAACAGCAGGTATCAAGACCTCTCAAAATAATAATATAGATGGTTTGTTTTGTAGGATAATTTCTTTCTGAAGGACAATGGAAATGTAAGAAATGTGGAACTGTAAAAAATGTAGTGTTTCAAAACCTACTTTGATCTAATTGGACACTGAAACACATCTTGAAACACTGAAATTTCATACAACTCCACATTTTAAATACCCCAACTAGACAGAAGAATGGTCAAGAGTCATAATTCCGCTGGAATACTCTTTCCCTCTTTATCCATCAACGTATATTCAGAGAATACATTCTGTGTATATACTGCTTCTGAAGAAAGGCCATTATGCTGTGGTGAGCTAATGCACCACTGTTTAATCTGGCTGCATAAACAGTAATTTCCCTTCAATAGTTATAAATTTTTGTTACAAATATATTTCTGACGAATTTTGTATACCATGCTGCTTTAGCAGTGCGGATTAACTGCTAACACAAATGCAGAGACTATGGCCTCTTTAGCTTCTACAGTTAGATCGGAAAGGATCTGGGAGTAATTTGGGTTCATTTTGGATATCCTGTTAAGGGATTAGAAATGTATAAACTCCCCAGTTGCCTTGCTGCTTTTATGTGCTCTTCATAAAAGGTTTCAAAACCAGAAGAATAGCATATTTGTTATTTCTGGCTCCGTTAAACACAATAGTAATTAACATCAGCTATTTATCAGCTTGCAAACTACAATATGCTTATGATGTATGGCCTTTTAAACATATGCTTACTGTTACACAATGCCACCTAATCACCTGCATGAGAGCACAGACACAGAATGCCAAGATTATACAGCCATGCTTCCAAATGGCCCCTAAGTTGTTTAAAGTTGTCTACTCCTCTAGCAAATATTGTGATTTGAAAGCTCTTCAAGTGTTATACTGTGTAAAGAACCATTTTCAAGAAAGGGAGATGGATTCTGGGTGAACAACCTGTGCCTAGAACAGATTGTAAATACAACATAGATTTATTTTACAAAGGATACAAAAAATAACCAAAAATTGTGCCCAATGGGCACATTCACGTGGCAATTTTATTTCTATGTAAAAAGATGCAATTAATTACAAATCAGTTTTTATGCAGTTTTTGCTTTCTTTAAATGTGGAGTGAATTCTCCCCATAAACTAATGAACTGAAGTGAAGCCAAATAGAGACCAGCTGGCTGAATTGCTAAGTAATTTTATCCACATGATTGACTTTATGATCCTTTCACTACAGTAACAAGTTTTTATTCTCACAACCAGCATCAACCATAATTCCAAGAGGGAAAGATGATTAAAACTCTGAAGGATACAGAGGAGAGGTTTGTTTGATGCAGTACAGTGCATTCTTGCACACATTTCTTCTGTATAATAGGTGCTGAATTACAGGTCTTTATAGACTCCAAAGTAGCACAGTGAATAGCTGCCTCAAAGACATAATAAGCAACCAAAGTCTAAATAATCATTACAGATACTCCATTAACAGCGTCTGTGTGGCTTTTAACAATTTAACAATTTTTACAAATTGTTTTTTGACAGCTTGTAACCTTTCCAGTTTCCTTTGGGCATTACACCACATTCAGATCTAATTTTAACTTTTGTATTGTCTACAATTTATTACTTTCTTTGGAGACACATAATATATTTCAGTGGAATGGGTAAATTCAAAATATATATAAAAAAAATCAATTGCTGTTTTAATCTATGAAATCCTTACTCTCTGGGAAATAACTAAAAATTGATGAAACATAACAGGGAAAAAAAGGCTAAATGGTCTAGAATTCCTGAGGGTATCTGTTTTACAACAAGCAGTACTTTTTTCCTCAAATCATTTAAAGTAGGGCACAACCAACTGAAAAAAAAAGAATAAAAGCAAACCCACATATAAATAAAATATAAATCCTTTAAGGCTGTTTCAAAGAGCCACAGACTTTACATAACATAATAAATAACATGTTATAAAAGAGTTTAATGATGTATTGCAATGGGATAAAGAGCTAAGATGTACAGTAGTATCCTTTTTCCAAAGAGAGCCCATAATTACAAATCAGTAAAGATACATGATTTATGAAGAGATAGAGGGTAAGCTTGTTTTTCAGAAAGTGGTGGAAATGTGTGAAATTAATGTGGGGGATGATGTAACAGTATTAAGTGATCCGTATTGGCTGTCATGGCCACTATCTCACTTCTGGGGAAACCATTTCCAGGAATAATGTCCAGTAAATCAGCATGTAGTAGCAATCAGCACAGAAATAACATAATTCTGACAGTCAAAATTTCTCACTTCTTTCAAGACATTCAACTATTTTTTCAGCAGATTCAAGTACTTTTCCCAAAATTTTCAAGACTATATAACAGGTAAACATGTGTGCCCAAAAGATGGAAAAGTGATTTGAAACGACATAAACATTCACTGCTCACAAAGATACCTGTTCTTCACAGATGCTATTCAGTGGCTAGTCACATCAAAATTAACCATCATTGAAACAAGTACAAATCAGATGGGCACAGAAATCTTCTGCTTAGAATCAACCAAATAAGATCCTTTCCATCTCCAGAATTTTTAGTACAGTTTTCATAAATGACAGAAAAAGCAGAGTAAATCTTTAAATAAAATTTAGAAATATCCCCCTCGGTATAAATCTAAGTCATCATTCTAAAGTCAGTGAAGGCACATGAGCATAACATTAGAATAAAGCAGTTATGAATCAAGCAGATTCACATCTAACTTGCATCTTAGAACTGAGTTATTCCACACAGTATCTCTGAGTAACTGAAGCAATAATGCCATATTTCTTGGTTATATATAAGACAAAAAATAAGCAGATATTCAGAATAAATGCTGATAGGGAAAAGAGGTGACAATAGAAGAAATTATCAGGGCTAATTAAAGTGTGAGATATAAAGACCTAGAAAAATTATATGTATGAGAAAATCTTAGGTATTCTCTTATTTTCTGAACAGCATTTGGTACTTTATTAATGCTCCAGTCCTTTTGGGTGGTGTGTTTTTTTTTGTTTTGTTGTGGGCTTTTTTGTTTTGCTTTGGTGTTTTGTTTGTTTGATTGTTTTGTTCGTTTTTTTTTTCTTTTTTTTGTTATAAAGACAAAATTACTTGCAAATTATGGTATTGAAAGTAGATAATGTCATGGTTTAAGCCCAGCAAATCAACCCAGAATCACGCAGCCGCTCGCTCACTCCTTCCCCTTCTTTCCCACACTCCCAGAGGGATGGGGAGGAGAATCAAAAGAATGTAACTCCCACAGGTTGAGATAAGAACAGCCCAGTAACTAAGGTATAACACAAACCACTGCTGCTACCACCAATAATAATAATGATAAGGGAAATAAAAAGGGAAGAGAATACAACCGCTCACCACCCGCTGACCCATACCAAGCCCAACCTGAGCAATGATCTCACCCTTCCGGGTAACTCCCCCCAGTTTATATAGTGGGCATGATGTGCTGTGGTATAGAATACCCCTTTGGCTACTCTCGGTCAGGTGTCCTGTCTCTGCTTCCTCCTGGCTTCCCCTCCTCCCTGGCAGAGCATGAGACTCACAAAGTCCTTGGTCAGACTAAGTATTACTTAGCAACAACTGAAAACACTGGTGTTATCAGCACTGTTCCCAGGCTGAAAGTCGAAATCGAAGCTACTAAGAAGGAGAAAAATGACTGCTACGGCTGAACCCAGGACAGTATATAATAGTCACACTATTCTGACACTTTCTTAAAGACTCCAAACTTTATTTTTGTTTACTTAATAGATATTTAATATCTCAACATGCCCAGTACACAGCTACTGCAAGTATCATAGCCAACCAGTGCCCTGGGTTCAGCAGTAGTAGTTATTTTTCTCCTTCTTAGTAGCTCGTGCAGTGCTGTGGTTTTGACTTTCAGCCTGGGAACAGCACTGATAACACTGATGTTTTTAGTTGTTGCTAAGTCATGTTTAGTCTGACCAAGGAGTTTCTGAGTCTCATGCTCTGCCAGGAAGGAGGGGAAGCTGGGAGGAAGCAGAGACAGAACACCTGACCCAAACTAGCCAAAGAGGTATTCCATACCACAGCATGTCATGCCCACTATATAAACTGGGGGCAGTTACCCGGAAGGGTGAGATCATTGCTCAGGTCCGGCTGGGTATCAGTCTGCAGGTGGTGAGTGGTTGTATTCTCTTCCCTTGTTATTTCCCTTATCATTATTGTTATTGGTGGTAGCAGCAGTGGTTTGTGTTATACCTTAGTTACTGGGCTGTTCTTATCTCAACCTGTGGGAGTTACATTCTTTTGATTCTCCTCCCCATCCCTCTGGAAGCGTGGGAGAAGAAAGTGGGGGGGGGAGTGAGAGAGCGAGCTGTGTGGCTGGGATTAAACCACGACAACTAGTAAACTGATTTATCTGTAATTTGGTCGGTCAGTCAGTGTCAACCTCATAAAAATAATAAGTACATCCCTGTCCTAGGCATCTTAAACTTTGGGGGCAGGAATAAGTAAAGTCTGACCTATTTCATTATATAAGACAGTTCTAATGAGTGTGTTCCAGTTCTAATTGAGCACCTGTTTGGAGTACTATATTATATACCCTTCATGATCATCACCAACAGTAGTTTAGGACATTGCACATTTCTCCGTTAACACAATCATTCTCTCTTAAATACTTCTTCTAGCTGTCTCCCAGTGTTTCCGTCTCAGCAAGGAAGCACATCTCACTGTATTTATTCCAAGGTATATTGCAATGACACAATCTGGCTGAAGATGTGACAAAGTTGAAAAGCCAAGTCAACCAATATTCTAGCTGATCAGAATTAATAGAAAGCAGTGTTCTGAAATGCTACAACATGAAAACATTGCATTTATGTTACATCAAGCAATCACAGTGTAAAATAACTAATTGAAGATACAAATTAAAAAAAAAGGGGGGGGGGGGGGGAGTAGAAAACTTCCAAATGCCCTTAATTTATTACTTCTGTCTTTATCTGAATCAGGTACAATTAGCTGGCTTTCTCAAGTAAAGAAGGGTTTTCTTCAGTATCTGTTGTTACTTATGCAGTTAGATATTATGAGCACAGGCAAAACTATGTTATCCATGCATTCTGGCAAAAATAATAAAAAATCTTGGCTTTCCCAATTATGCTGTAAATTTATCACATCAAATTGGACCAAATTATTTCAGCCCATTATTTTCTATTTATTACCACATTCTTTAGGAAGTGAGGCCATATATAGTGGCCAAGCACAGCTAAATACAAATGTCTGTAGACATAGACATATGTAAATAAGGCTATGTAAAATTGTAAGAGGCTGGGGTTGGATGCTAGGATTACAGGAAAATTCAGATTGAAAGGCGTATCAGTCCAACACCATGCTCAAAGCAAAGACCAGCTATAAGATCAGATCATATTATTCAGGAATTTATCCAGTCAGGTCTTGAAAATTTTCAAGGAAGAAGAAAACATAACCAGCCTGTGCAACGTGCTACACTGTTTGACACCATGGTGGAAAATGTTTCTCTTTATAACCAGTCTGTTTTGTGTCTTTCGTGTGTCAATCTATGCCTGGTGTCTCTCATTCTTAGATAGTGTACTGTGAAAATACTAATAGGCAGGAGCTGTATATAAACTGAAGAACTTTGATGGCAATGCTGGGTTTCAAAATAATTGAAATAAGGGTTAAAGAGATATGAAAACAGCTAGAACCCTGCTTGAACAGAGTCCAATTATCTCCAAACCATTAAGATTTTAATTTATTTCTAAAATTTTACTGAGTAGTTTCCTTCCCCAATCTATTCCAATGGTTAGTCACCCTTACTGTACAGAAGGCTTTCTTATGTTATTTAATTGCCATTTTAGCCAGTAAGCTGTAGAATGAAAAAAAAAAAAAAGAAAAAGGAAAAATGATAGGGCTTTTCATTTTATCTGTGTAAGCCCAGAGTTCCATCCCAGATAATATTTAACTTTGGTTAAGAGCAACTAGACTTCAAGTTGACTACAGCTGCAGAATAACAAAGTTTCTGCTTTGATAAAATCAGCCGCTTTGTGAATATTACAGGCAGAAGTTACTGTTACAAATACAAAACAACTGCTGAGCTCATTTTAGCTCTGATCAAAACTCAATCTGGATGTCAGTGCAGTGACGAGTGCCATGATTTCTCTATTGCTTCTGTGTTATATATGATATTCTGTTGGCACAGTCTGTTGCAATTAAAATGGCTGTAATATACTCAGAAACTAAATTATGTTAAAAATTAATTAAGAGACCAACTTTATACATTTTATCATAAATTTGTGTACAAGTACATATAAATATTGAAGCTTGGCTTCTCAAATGATAGAAAACACCAATCTTCCACTGAAGACTGAAAGCCTACATCACTAAAATGTCTGGCCCCATTTTACCTAAATTGCAATATTTACATATTTGTATGTACTTATTTTCTAAGCACCACAATTTCAAGAGACTCATTTACAGCAGAAAGACAGCTAACTATGTCAACACAATCAGGCTTTGGTTCTTAAGAGTCAAATACCTACACCTACAACATGGATCTAAATAATGTTTCAAAACTGCAAATTTCATGAGGAACAGCAAGTACTTGGCAACTGAAAATCAGGACCTATGACTACTATACACCAGCATTATATTACTAAAACTCATATATTTCAAGGCCCTTCTAGAACAAGACCTGTGTCATTTCTTTTGTAACCTATTTCTATCAACTTCTTTTCTGATTTGATCCTTTCCAATGGCCTGTGATGTGCTTAAGTTGAAATGATTTTTAAGAAACTACCCAAATTCAGTTCACTACTCCTCTTCTGTAAATTTTCTGCTAGTTTTCCATTAAAAGAAAATATAGGACGAAAATAGTCACATAGAGATTACCTTGACTTTTCTCTACACACAGTTTTTGTTAAAAATAAAATAAAATTAGATGACCTAGAGAATGGTAAATTAAAGCGTGAACAAAGTCAGTCTTTCACAACAAAGAAAATGATGGAACACAGATTTTCTCAGAATAACAAGGTATGGGATCTTGCTTCAGTACTTCACCACAACAGTCTAAATTAAGAACAGCAGAGAACAAGTTAGAATCATACATGGTTAGGAAAAAAAATGAGTTTATTTATAAACCATAAAAACACGTATGCTATCAGTTGGAAAGTTACAGTATTCCAAGATCAGTTTAAACAAAGTTTCCCTCGCAAACCCCTCCTTTCTCTGTAAGTCGGCAACATCCACTCCTTTTAAAATTAGTTTAGTGTCACTTTAAAATTCAGGAATTTCCCCTACACACACACACACACACACACAGAGTAAGTAGAAAAAAGTATTAAGGGGCTTTATAACTGAAATAGTATGACAAAAAGTGTTACTGCAGTTGTATACTAGACCAGAAGATGTGCAATTCAAATAGTGCTTGCATTTTCAGTTAATCTTCTGTTTCTTCGAAAATATCAAAATAAATATTTCCAGCAGGTTTGGGTTTTGTTTTTGGTTTTGTTTTAACCAAACAAACACCAGAAGAAAATTCAACCAAACAAAGATGAAACATTTTTAGTAATCAAGGTTTGCTCCAGCTCCCACTTAAGGCTAGCAGACTATGGGCATGCATTTCAGCTTTTTGTCTAAGCACTTGCACAGAATTCCAATTAGTAATTCTGTACTAGTACAGAATCACAAGTAGTCATTTCTAATTAATTATAATACTCTACTTCCTACAAATATCCCATATTCTGAATTTCCCTTGTAAAATCAGTTCTCCCTGCATTATTCAATTCCTAACTTCCCTGAGACAAAAGCATTGGCTCTTTCTTACTATTGGTAAATTATAATAAAATATTAACCCTGGAGTTTATTACGACCTAACTGGCCTGAAGTCACTATTGAAAAGAATAAAAAAAAGAGAAAAGAGCAGAAAAAAATCTACCTGCAGCAAGCAGGTAGATTTAGTAGTCTACAGGCAGTAGGTAGATTTCAGCACATTTATCTTCATTTGACTTTAACATTTAAAATATCTGATTTCTAAAAGAAGTTCTAAGGAGAATGGTCAATTTAAGACTGCCCGATTCAACTGTGCATTTTATTATTTTCCAAACTAATAAAAGACAGTTCTTCCAAAACATGGAGAAGAATACTGAGAATTATATCCCATGATTAAACAGCACCATAGAGAAACACCTTTCTGTTTTATGTCCTTTGTCAGAAACCTCCTTTGCTATAATATAAATCCTTTGACAAATCTAGGACCTTTGTCAAGCATAAAACACCTCCTTTTTAGCTAACTCACAATTTAATAAAAATGCTTACAGGCTTTCCTATCCTTTAAATACCTCCTATCAGTGGCAAAATTTCAGGCTTCCAACAACTGCTAGCAAAGTCTTTACACTTAGCAGTTCAAGTAATTTACATGTTAAGCAGCAACCATCAATAAATACCTGCAAAAAATCACTGAGGATTATTAGATTAAGAAAGGTTGTTTTGGATTTAATCTGAACACTCAAAAGATAGATGCAGAATACAATGAATTAAAGTTATACATAACACGGAATTCCGCACATTATACAAAACCCCTAAAAGTAGCATTCGCTCTAAGTATATATTCACATAATAAAAGGAGCAATAGTGAAAAACTGATACAAGAGAAAAGCAAAGGTAGGACCTACATAAGAATTAATCAAAGTTAGAAAAGAAAACATCTGGGTTTGATATACTAAAAAAAGAACCTGGTTATTTCATCCAAAATATTTATTGCAAAAGAAAATTACATTTAGGGGAAAAAAGTGCAACAAAACTGCCTCCCCAATCACTTATTGAGTTGTATAACTCCTCAAATCAATTAAAATAATAGAGTAATTTATGATGACAAGTACATTACAAAATCCAAAGACACAGCAATTCTGGCTTGTATGTTTCCCATAACTTTTAAACTTAAAGCTCTCACAGAAGGAAATTATGTTTAGGGCATGATGACAGTGATTTTGATCGCAGCAACCTAATCCTAAATTTGGGAACAAACTGGAAATTAGTGATCACATGCAAAGTAAGTAGGATGCTAGAAGAATCATGATGCAAGAGGGTGAACACTGGAACAAGCTTCCCAGAGAGGTATTCAATGCCCCAAGCCTGTCAGTGAGCAACAGACATTTGAACAATTACCTTAATAATATGCCTCAACTTTTGGTCAGTGCTGAATTAGGCAGTTAGACTAGGTGATCATTCTATGTCCCTTCCAACTGAAAATATTCGAGTCTATTCTAGAAGCAGCACCTCTACAAAACTAAGTTCTGTGAGTTCTGAATTAACTCCTTGAGTAGTCTGTCACTCTGATGCATTATCTCTTCACATAGCTAATAATTTTTTATTTAAGGACAAAGATGCACTTTTTGAAAGGACAGTCAGAACACCTGATGCACTCCATAGGACCTATATTTGCTGACTGGCTGAAGGTCCTGAATCACATCTTCTATTGACTGGCAATACTGTTGCATTCTGAGACCTGGAACACAACACGAGTATAAGAATACTTACATATAAATATATATGCTTATATACATTTATATAGAATCATAGAATCATAGAATAGTTAGGGTTGGAAAGGACCTTAAGATCATCAAGTTCATCAAGTCCCTGCCATGGGCAGGGGCACCTCACACTAAACCATATCACCCAAGGCCTCGTCCAGCCTGGCCTTGAACACCACATGGGATGGAGCATTCACAACTTCCTTGGGCAACCCATTCCAGTGCCTCACCACCCTAACAGGAAAGAACTTCTTCCTTATATCCAATCTAAACTTCCCCTGTTTAAGTTTTAACCCATTACCCCTTGTCCTATCACTACAGTCCCTAGTGAAGAGTCCCTCCCCAGCATCCCTATAGGCCCCCTTCAGATACTGGAAGGCTGCTATGAGGTCTCCATGCAGCCTTCTCTTCTCCAGGCTGAACAGCCCCAACTTTTTCAACCTGTCTTCATATGGAAGGTGCTCCAGTCCCCTGATCATCCTCATGGCCCTCCTCTGGACTTGTTCCAACAGTTCCATGTCCTTCTTATGTTGAGGACATCAGAACTGTACACAGTACTCCAAGTGAGGTCTCACGAGAGCAGGGTAGAGGGGCAGGATCACCTCCTTCAACCTGCTGGTCATGCTCCTTTTGATCGGTCAACACCGATCCCTGAGGGACACCACTCGTTCCTGGTCTTCAGCTGAACATATAAGCATATATATTTATATATGTGTGTGTACATATATATATATATATATATATAAAAGAGACACCACAAGCATAAGTACTACTGAGGTTCTATAGCCTGAGCCAAACAGATGCTTTTGGCTACCAGATCCTACTGTGTCTAATGGAAGCTGGAGACCAGCTAGCATTTAGCTGAGAGCCATGCTTGACTTTTGCAGCTTCAAGTTCAGCATTGAGTTGCTGCCAGTTTAAGGCAAAGATTTTCATTAGAGGTCTTTCTGGTTTTACTATATTGTCAAATTCCCATGCGTCCTTTGCTAAATTATGAGCTAAACAACTTTACCGTGTGCAACATAAGCATTCTTAATATGACTGTAAAACCAAGCATATGAATGTGCCTAACAGCTACAGCTCAAGGAGCACTGGAAGCGGATCCAAAATTATTTCATGGAGAGTTGTCTCCAGTGTACCTGTACTGCTGTGTTACAGTGAACAGTTTAACTAACATTTAACTTCACTGCAAATAAATAGATGGTTACCTAGCTAAGTGACTATATAGATGTACAAAATCTAACATATCAGAGTACAAAAGAACAGCCAGCACGCAAACTAGCTGAAGTTAATATCCAACCTACAGCCTTAAATTGAAAGTTTACAAAAATACTAAAAGACTAGGAAAATAAATACCAATTCCTTTATCTTTTCAAGGTCTTTATCATACTACCTGAAAATACAACCTGCCTGCCTGCCTGCCTGCAATTATATATCAAATGCTACTTGAATGCAGCAAGCATCACATTCCCATAATGATTGATGACAGATGTCCAGTCAGGTTCTTGTTACTGGGGTCTGGAGCAGGGTGGGATAAGCAAAGCAGCTGCCAAAGGCCATAGGCAAAACTGAAGGAAAGAACAATGCAAATTCACAATTAGGGAGCCCCTGGGGTGTGGGAGGAGAATGACTTGTGCCTCTGCAGACTATTGGAAACCTGATTTTGTTTAGGAGAGAAAAAAGCTTTATGAACTTTTAAGTTCCTGACCAATTTTTTGTCCCATAACTATTCCTTAGAACCCCTGGGCCACTCTTATCAGCTGCCATATGTCTCTCACATTAGACAGTCTGGACCTTTTCCATCAGCTGCAACAAACTTTCAACACATTTGGCATAGGCTTTTCTCATCAGCTGCTATGATCCCCTGCCTAATAACTATCAATTCCTTCCATTCACAGCTATGTTCTTTTGTGGACTCCAGTGAATCTCTCTTAGCAACTAAAGCATTCTTTCACAATATGTAATTAAATTAACATTTCTAGCCAGCAGTCGTGGTTTAAGCCCAGTCAGCCCCACAGTTTCTACTATTTCTATTTCCTTCCCCCCCTCCCCACCTCCTCGCTCCTGGAGGGATGGGGAGGAGAACTGAAAAAATGTAACTCCCATTGGTTGAGATAAGAACAGTCCAGTAACTAAGGTATAACTCAAACCACTACTGCTACCACAATAATAATGATAAGAGAAATAACAAGGGAAGAGAATATGACACCACCCACTGAAACGAGCCCGACTGAGAAGAGAGTGCCCTTCCGGGTAACTCCCAGTTACCTCCCCAGCATGATGTGCTGTGGTATGGAATACCTCTTTGGCTAGTTTGGGTCAGGTGTCCTGTCTCTGCTTCTTCCCGGCTTCCCCTCCTCCCTGGCAGAGCATGAGACTCACAAAGTCCTATGGCCAGTCTAAACATTTGAGCAGTAAGTAGAAAAATCGGTGTTATCAGCACTGTTCCCAGGCCAAAAGTCAAAAAAAAACAGCTCTGCACCAGCTACTAAGAAGGAGAAAAAATGACTGCTATTGCTAAGCCCAGGACACCAGCATAAACTTTGTGACAAAGAAGTCTCAGCTCTTCCATGTTTTTAGCTCACTCCCTGCTCTTGTCCCTCCCTTCTGTGATGCTGTAGGAGAAACTGATCTGACTCAAAGTAGCCTGGAGAAAAAAATAGAAAATCATCAACTAAATAAGTTCCTAAACTGCCTGATTTTATATAATTGTGCTGGAGAAAAAATCAGCGCGCTCCTTGAATGGGTGACTAAGGGTAAGATCAGGGTGCTTTTTCTTTTGGCAACTGTGGCAGTTCATGCCAGCTCAAAATTTTAGCTGAACTATACCCTCAGACTGTGATTCCACAGCAGTTTATACCAACTAGAAATTTTATCCTTGGGGTTCCTCTCCCTTGTTCTCTTTTGGGAAATAAACTAGCAGGAAACTGTCCTTATAAGAGGAAACATCATCACAAGATCAGATGAGCAGATGAGCAGCAGGGTCAAAAAAAATAAAAATAAAAATAATAGAAAGGGGAAAGGAACAGGTTATATTGCAATCCCAGGCTGAGGCAGGCGGGACCACAAAAGCACTTCCACAACGTGCCTTCAGCTGCAATAGAACTGCTGCTCAGATTTTTTTTCTAGAAATTTTATATTGTCACTTCACTGAAGACCTGGTCTGCTTTAGATTCTGTCACCTGCAAAAGAGACCTTAGGGGCATCAACACAAGGCTGTTGGTGAGGTCTACAACACCTGCTGCAGTTGGACAGTGATGGAATTTGCATGTACCAATACAAACCAAAAATAATTTTGAGAAAAATATAGTCGAGGCCCATACATTTTAAAAATGAAAAATCATTGTCATAGTTAATTAAAAACTGTACAAATAACTACACTAGATAGGTATCTAGAGAACAATTCATAAATGGAATGTCATTTTCTTCATAACGAGCAGAAAATACCAAGTGGTCTTTGCTGCTATGACTAAAGTCATATGTTATCAGAAAAGATATAATTAGGATTGAGGCAAAAATGGCAGTGACTAAAGAATCATAACTATTTCATTTATTATAGGAGAATAATAGCTAAAAGATAAGTAAACTTTAAATATTCAAAGCTTTTTTAAAAATAAACATATTCATAAGAACAAACCATTTTTACACTGGGTTTTTTGCACCTGAGCTATAAAAAAATCCTGATTCTGTTAACAATTAATTGTGAGATTTTAACTACCACTTACCTTTAGCTAATGTACAGTAAAAAGAAAATGTCTACCTTGGGTAGTTTTCTAATAATGGTGAGGGAGTAACTATTCTGCTTCTACTGTCATGGTTCAAATCTCAGAGCTCAGGTAAAGATCAAAATTAATTTAGGATACCTTGTAGTTAAAGTTAAAATAATATACCTAGTAATTAAAATAAGAAACCACTGCAGAATTACATATAGAATGTGATTCCTTTAAGCTTTTAGCACCACATAGGAAAAAAAAAAGGCATTTACGTCATCTGTAAAACAATCTAAGAGTGTATCTGTTTTGATACAGCAGTTTTATTTACACAAAATGTAGCTCCTTATTCAGTAGAAAAAAAAATTGGACATAATCAACATCTGTAGGTTTTAATACAAAAGTAAAATATTTATAAAGAGAGATTAGGAAATAAAGAAAGATGAGGGCAGACAATTAGAAGACTTCTGGCATTTATATAGCCCTTTCTACATAAGGTGTTACACATTAATTCACCTTACCTGATAAAAAGCAGAACACTAACCAAGAAAGACTATCATCACACAGGAAGAAGAAAAGAAAGGGGAAAATAAGGCACACACTATGAAAAACAAGTGCTAATTTTATAATATTGATCTTAAACGTGTCTGAAAGTACATAAAGTAAAATGAAAAAGAATTTAATTTCAGTTATCTCAAAAGCTAAATTCCAGAGAAATGAAGACATTATGGTAGAAAATTATCACAAAGGTCCTAGGTTCCCCCTGAAGTGCAAAAGATTGAACTTACCTCGCAATTCATTCATTCCTATGTTAAAATCAAAACAAAACAAAAAACATTGATATTGAGATAATTACCAGAAAGTGACTGAATATAGGAAAAGGAATAGAGAAATGTAAAAGCACTAACTTCAGTCAGAACAGTAATTATGATTCCCTTAGGTAAATGTAGGTTTGAATGCACATGTACATTAGCCAAAAGGCCTAGTAAGAGTAAAAACTGACTCTACAGAGCATAAAGGTCTAAATGACAGTTAGAAATCGCACAAAAAGTTGGTGGAATCATAACTGCTAAAAAAAACAACCTGAAGAAAGATTTGGTCAACATTAACATTAACAGCTTTCCTCAGTAGAAATGACCCACTATTCAAAGCAAAATATAGGAACTTGTGGAAGAAAGAAATCTAAAGCAGTACAATGCTCAAAGCTAACAGAAGACCTGTAAGAAGAAAGGTCCAAGACTGAAGGTCCATAAAGGGGTAACAATATTTAGTAAATATGTAGTGAGAGCCTGTTTCAACAAAATATTCACCACCCAAGTCTTGGAAGGCAGACACAGGGACTGTGAGAATGAAGACCTTGGGACCACTGTAGGAGAGGATCTGGTTAGAGACCATCTTAAGAACCTGAACTTACACAAGTCCATGGGACCTGATGAAATCCATCCACAGGTCCTGAAGAAGCTGGCAAATGAAGTTGCTAAGCCACTGCCCATCATATTTGAAAGATCATGGCAGTCAGGTGAAGTTCCTGATGACTGGAAAAAGGGAAATATAACCCCCATTTTCAAGAAGGGGAAAATGGATGACCCAAGGAATTAGACCAGTCAGTCTCACCTCTGTGCCTGGCAAAATCTTGGAGCAGATTCTCCTGGAAGGCATGCTAAGGCACATGAAAAACAAGGTGCTTGGTGACAGCCAGCATGGCCTCACTAAGGGGAAATCCTGCCTGACCAATTTGGTGGCCTTCTATGATGGGGCTACAGAAGTGATGGACAGGGGTAGAGCAGTTGATGTCATCTACCTAGACTTGTACAAAGCGTTTGACGCTGTCCCGCAATGTCTCTAAATTGGAGAGATATAAATTTGATACAGGGACCACTCGGTGGATAAAGAACTGGCTGGATGGCCACACACAAAGAGTTGTGGTCAATGGCTCAATGTCCAGCAAGACCAGTAACGAGTGGTGTCCCTCAGGGATTGGTGTTGGGACCGGTCTTGTTCAACATCTTTGTCGCTGACATGGACAGTGGGATTGAGTGCGCCCTCAGCAAGTTTGCCGATGACACCAAGCTGTGTGGTTTGGCTGATACACTGGAGGGAAGGAATGCCATCCAGAGGGACCTTGACACACTTGTGAGGTGGGCTGATGCCAACCTTATGAAGTTTAACCATGACAAGTGCAAAGTCCTACACCTGAGTCAAGGCAATCCCAGGCGCAGCTACAGGTTGGGTAGAGAAGAGATTCAGAGCAGCCCTGCGGAGAAGGACTTGGGGGTGTTGGTCGATGAGAAACTTAACATGAGCTGGCTTCAGTGTGCTCTCACGGCCCAGAAAGCCAACCGTATCCTGGGCTACATCAAAAGGAGCATGACCAGCAGGTTGAAGGAGGTGATCCTGCCCCTCTACTCTGCTTTGTGAGTCCTCACTTGGAGTACTGTGTGCAGTTCTGGTGTCCTCAGCATAAGAAGGACATGAAACTGTTGGAACAAGCGCAAAGGAGGGCCATGAGGATGATGGGGGGGTGGAGCACCTCCCATATGAAGATAGGCTGAGAAAGTTGGGGCTGTTCAGCCTGGAGAAGAGAAGGCTGTGTGGAGACTTCATAGCAGCCTTCCAGTACCTGAAGGGGGCCTACAGGGATGCTGGGGAGGGACTCTTCATTAGGGACTGTAGTGATAGGACAAGGGGTAATGGGTTAAAACTTAAACAGGGGAAGTTTAGACTGGATATAAGGAGGAAATTCTTTCCTGTTAGGGTGGTGAGGCACTGGAATAGGTTGCCCAAGGAAGCTGTGAATGCTCCATCCCATGTGGTGTTCAAGGCCAGGCTGGACGAGGCCTTGGGTGATACGGTTTAGTGTGAGGTGTCCCTGCCCATGGCAGGGACTTGATGATCTTAAGGTCCTTTCCAACCCTAACTATTCTATGATTCTATAAATAATTATTTAAATGCATCCAAAATGTTTATACATTCTGTTTCTCAGACATTATGAAAACATATTATATTCACCCAGCTCAACTTATATGTTGACACAGAAGTCCCATCAGACTACATGTTTGCTAAGAAAATCTGTTTTCATCTGTCAAACCTGAATACTATATAATGGCAATGCAGTATTGTTCTGTTGTTTAATACATTATATATTTCAGTCTATAATTTATAATCTCACAAATTCTATTTTGTCAGATAAAAATAAATTCATATAAAGTTAGCCTTCAGATATTAGTTTCTCTCTAAAATACTGCATATTGCTTTTTTAAAACAGAAATTTGTAGACAAACATACTACTCGTCTCTTTCATGAAAGTACAGAAAAACATGGTAGTCCCCTACAGAAGTTTATATTCTATAAAATCAAGTTCTAGGAGAATAGTATTTTTTATAAACAGAAGTAATATCAAAATGTCTAATCATGTACATACCATGTTACTGATTATAAATGTATCCAATAAATAGTCTTGCATGTATTATTCAAAAGATGCAATATGTTTACCTTCACTGTATAAAGGTCAAATAGAGAAAGCAAAGCATCATCTCGAGTGCTGAGAAAAATATGTAGATTTCCCCTGAAGCTTTTTGCCACGTTACTATCTTGCTTCAAGCCGTTTTCTTAACTTCAATTCCTCCCTTAAGTTAGGAGGAACACCTGTGACCTGCATGTTATGGAATTTTCTAGCACACTCAAGCAAACTGCATTTGCTTTAGCTTTCATTCTAGCTTTGCCATATCTGGACTATCAAGCAAAAAAAACAGTTAAAGACTCCTGCTGAAGTAGTAGCTGGTTTTGATAAACACATCAGCCTTTACTTTTAAAATATGTGACTGAGACTAAAATGGTCAGAACATTTTAGTTAAGAGCAATTAATAAGATCAGTGAGAAGGAAATACTCAATAAGTCTCTTAATAATACCTCCAGAGATCTCTAAATTCAGCAAAATCTCTTCTACACTAGTAAAGCTGCATCAATAACTAATTTTTAGTTCGGTCAAGAGATGTTTTGAATTCAACAGCCATATTTGTTTTTGTTTTCCCTTACAGAGTCACAAAACAAAATTGATCCAACTACTATCTTCCATTTGGAACAAACAGTATTTCAGAGACTGGGGAGAGATTATAAACTCTGTAAGAAGTACTAATTTACTACAATATTTATCCCAGATGTTGAAGATTTGATTCTGATTTGATTCTAATTCTCCTCTGCAAGGGAGGTGTGGATGTGGTCGACATCACCTCACATCCCTGAGATTGCCCTAGACCTCTACAGGGATATAGATAATTCTGGGGAATACAAATTTCTCATTTAATTTATACTGACTCTGTCCTGTTTTCATACACAGGCAAGTGAAGACTACATAAGCACCAGATCTCTTATTTGCTGTTTTATTTATGTATATGTCTACATAAAGTTAAGCTGCCTCAAGCAGTTGTTGACAGTTTTTTTTTTGGAACAGAGTTATAGGCAAAGATAGAAGGATCTGAGACTTCATTCACAGCATATAGTTATGTGCTCTTTCTTAAAGAGCATGTTAATATCCCTTTGTCTTTTGTTGCAGTTGTACAAATTGCTATGGAATACTTGCACACAAATTTCTCTCTAGTAAAAATTCTGGTAAATTCTGGTGTCTTCCTGGGAGGTGAACTGAAATTCCCCAAAATAAAATGGAATCTCCAAGTTCCACATTCAGTTGAATGACATAGTTTTAGTTGCTAAAAGGAAAAGTATAAGCATTCCCCCAGAATTATACAACTAATTTAAATTAAGTTGACTGAGTAGTTTTGATGTTACTAGAAAAAACTTTTTAATAATTTTCAGCAGATCTAGAATTCACTTCAATATTCTTGCCCTGTTCTCAAGTCTGCACTTAATTCTTAGTATCTCAATCATCAATAATTACATGAAGAAGTGACAGTTTTACATGATACATTGCATATCCAACTACAAGATTTTATGCAGTTTACACATAAATCCTTCCAAATCTAGCTGTAAGCATTAAAGGCTTGTTTAATCACTCTCTATCTTTATTCTAGCTGTTGTGTAATATCATCCTAATTATTTTAAAATAGCGTTTAATGAGTTATCTTCTGTGTTCTATTTCAAACTTTTTAATGTAGCTAATATTCTATGTCAAGTGGTTAGCAGCAGCTGTAGGCAGCATGCTTCTATATCTACTTTATGCCCTGGATTGCAAAGTTAAATAAAAACATGTCCTCTTCTTCAGAAAGTAGTCCATACTCTTAAACATGTACTGAGTAGAATATAGAGTTGATTTCACTTTCTTCACATCAGTCTGCAATCTCCAGATCTAGTCCCTGCCTCTTGCTCTTTATGGCTCTTGCTTGGCAGTAGCAGGCTGAAGCTGACTTAAGTCTTACCAATTGCCACTTTCTGACGTGGTACATTCTTAGGGCTTCATGTTGGAAGCAGCATTTTATACAGGCAGAGTCCTTTGACTTGTGGGGTCCTAAGTATGACTGAGACCGAGTGGGATATACCCCAATATTAACTGCAATTGCTTTTCCACCATTAAAAAATCCCTTCCTCCTGGCAGCTTCAGCAGAGAAGTAAAAAGCCAGTTGAGGATAAAGATGAAAGCAGTCCGTGGTGTTCACTGTTGATCTTCTGGGGGGAAGATTAAAACAATGAGAAGACTGTTAAACTTGTCACAGTTTGAAATCACGAAAGGACAAGAATTAGAACTGGTTTCCAAAGCATCGGCATTTGACCAACAATAAACTGACTTGAAAAAAAAAAAGTTAATATAGTGTACTTAATTTTTAAGTGCTATATGTTTACTTATGAGGCAATCTGATATAATTTACTTTAAGAGTTCAACAGTATTAGGTTATATACAGAAAAAGTATAAGTATACACAGAAGTACTAAGGCCATGTTTTATCTACTGAAAGAAAGACACTAGATACTAAACCCTTGTATAAAAACTACCAGTGGGGGAGTGGGGAAAAAATCACGAAATTAAACACTGTATACCTAAAAAGAATTGCTGATCTGAATTACTGTTGATAATTCTTCCTCATATTCCAGGCTAATTTGAGAAGAAATTATGATGGATTAAATGAGAGACACAAAAAACCTGAAAAAAAAATAAAAAACAAACCATGCACACAAAAAAAAAAACAAAACCCCCAACATTTAAGCACTTGTCATCTTCAATACTCTTATTCACATATGACCTTTAAAGTAATAAAGGAATCATTGTCAGAAACAGACACCAATACTGGATGTATTAGAAAACCTTGCTCAATAGGAGACAAGTTCAGTAAGCTAACTGAAATCAATGCAAATTCAGTTTTCAACCAGAATGGGCTCCACATGGACAATTATGAAATTAAGTAAAATTAGTCCCTTATCTTGGGGAGCTACTGTTAATTGGGACCAAAATTTGACTTATTGTCCTACAAGCAACTTTTCTATAAACTTTTTATTAAAATGCATTAATAAATTAGCAACAGAGTATAAAAACCGGCAGCATCAACAGAATAAATAGTCATTACCTAATAAATGGACAAGCTCATCTTATTTAAAATTTGACTTTAGCACTTACAGGTGATACTTGCTACATATACTGTAAATACGCAAGCATACATACTGTTCATTGGTTTTGCTTCTATAATACACAGTGAGCATCGTACTGTAGTAACTATATGCTAAAAATGATATCACTTGATAATCTCGCACTTTTAATGAGACTTTGTTCTCATTTACATTGTATGTAGAAATTTTTCAGTGAAAAGAGTATCTCACAGCAATTCAAAACAACAAACCACATTTTTTCCAAGGATTTCCAACTTAAAACGTGACACCAGGTCTTTATTACTGTGTTCAACAGAAAGCTCAATAAAAAAACCAAACTGCTACACCGCTTTTATGTTAAAATAAACATTCTACAGCCAATATAAAATAAATTTCATACTTATAGAAAAACTTGGTTCGGAGACTTATCAAAGACTTTCCTGCATGGGCACTATTATGTTTGAATGGTAATCTTACACAGCTTGTGTTTTCTTAATGTCCTGGGGAGCATGATCCTTGTAAATTACCTGTGACATCTCATTAATCCTCTTTTTCCTCACAAACGCATAATTAATGGTAACATTGACAATAATACACAAATTAGCTAAGTGACGCTTTATGGTGTTGGTTTTGATTAACGTCAGGAACCCAAAAATGACATTAATGTAATGCAGATCCCAAAAGGCAACCCGCACTTTGACCTCAGACATACATTTTGTTTGCACCGTCACAGAGATTAATCCTTCCCTGGATGAAGACAAGACAAAACTCTGGCCACTGGCATTGCGTGCTAGACTGTCGCTGAAAAACAAACTGCCTCAATTGCATTTGTTTAAGAAGGAAATCTTAATGCATAGAAAACAACGGCTTAGTGTCATTTCCTATTGTCTTGTTAGGACAAAGATAAATGAGTACTGTCTTGATTTAGATCAACTGCTTCTCTGCTAACTTCTATTATTTGCTTATTTATGGACTAGTGTTTAATTAAAAGCATACCTAGATAGAAGTCTGGACAATAAAGTTACTAAAATACTTTCCAACTTAATACTTGTTTATTTAGTGTATCAATCTGTGTTTAAACTATCCACATGTTGCAGTGGACACAATACTGATGTTATAGGTACAAACAGGTAGTGCAGGAATACTAAAATGAAGCAGTAAGTTTATCGTAGCTTGAACTAACAGGATAAAAGTACAATTTATGCCAATAAATAAAAAAAAAAACAAAAAGACCAACTGTTTTCAGAATTTTTTTTTCCAGAATATATATTTTTATATACATACATATAACTGAATGTAGCTGCCTCAAAACAGGTAAAAGCTCCATTCCCCATTTTAAAAGCACTGTTTGCAGCTACATCACCATCTTTGAAATTAAGGTTAATTAAAGTTATATTCTCATATAATCTTTTTGGTAATTCCATAAATTTAACTCATGTTACAGAATGCACTAAACCACAAAGTAAGACATAATTATTTTGTAAGGTACAGCAGCCTAGTTCTTTTCTAATAAAGGATATTCTCTCATCACTTCTGTCATTCAACTTTTTGCTGAAAAAGCTTATCTGTAAAAAGCTTATCTGTAAAAAGCAATAGTTGATTTAGTTAGAGCTAAGATTTATACATGCATTAGATTTTGTTAGTCAAAAAAACAAGCAGATTTTCCTAAAAAGCGTGGAAAAGTGTTTAGATTTCTCATTGCAGTAAAATACAAGATTGTCTTCAATTAATGAGATTTTTTTTTCTTTATTTTCTCTACTTTTGTACTGGTTCATTAATATAGACAGATGAATAGCTGTGGGTTTATCATGAACACAACAGAAAGGAAGAAGGAAAAATTATTCAAGACTAAATTACAGAAAGATTTTAACACCACAAACAGAAATCAGTAGTTCAAAATTTCAGGTAGGAAAAAAAAAAACTTTTCAACACCTTTCATGCTTTGATTATAATAACATGCATATAATATCAATTATATTGTCAGCCTTTTAGATTTCAAATGTCTTATCAACTGATCTTAACTCTGCTCAGTTTAAAACTGCAACAGATACTTCAAAATAACTTGTATAGCTTTTCAATAATACTTTTTAAGTTTAGTTTCTCATTACTGTAAATTTTAAAGCATTTTATGCAAAATATACTAAATTTTAAATCACAAGTACATTTTAAAGCACTGTGGAATTTAAGGGGCAAAAGGGAATCCCATAGAGGCTATATATTTACTCTAACTAACCAAGACATAAATCCAGATTACTGCAATAAATTATTTTTATTATTTGAACAGAGTAAGTACAGTATCACATTTGAAAGACATTTGAGTTTAATTCATATCTTAAAATTGACAAAGATAAACAATCACAGCTACACCAACTGAAATGCACTAATGTATATAGGATATAAAAGCTAGCAGAGACAAATCTGCTCTTTATATCATCATTGTGGCATAAGGTCATTCAAAATGTAATTGTACTTCTTTGTAAAACATAAAAAATTGTCTGGTTGGACCTGCAAATTTGAAATGGCTTTGTGTAGTAATCCTTTATCAGCTTGTGTGAACCTAGCAATTCTTTGTTTCATACACAATTTGCTGGCAGACTACAGTAACCATTTGATACTTTGCTGAATTAATATTCAGCCAGATACAACAAAAAAACTCCTAAATATATGTCTGGAAAGAAAACAACCCACTTTTAACCCTTCCAAGTTATCTCAATTTCCTCTGCACCATAGATATGATTAATATTACCCTATTAGCCTGACCGTGTCATTTTATTCTTTTGATTCCATCCAGCCTTGTTGAAAGCAATCTGTCAAGAGATACATCTATAGAAATGACTTGTTTCAGTGTTTAAGTGCTGCACATTGACTTATAATACTTAAAAATTGTTACAGCAAACTGATTTTTAGAAGCCTATAGAATTGTGTGCAAGTGTGTGCATATGAAAAGAAGTTAGTCTGTAAGGAAATGTAATTTTTCTCACAATTCAACTAACACTAGTACTCTGGCAGTTTATAAGAATCCTTATTCTAAAATAATCTTATCAGAGTTGTCTACCTAAAATTCCTGTTGTTGTCACACCCTGAAATTTAAGACCTACTTGAATTCTACAGCTGAGTGATATTTATGAATAAGGCATTTCTTATTCTTCAGTTTTACACTAACCTGATTAATATGACAGGTCCAGAAGGCAAAAAATAGCAATGTCGGTTTAGGTTTCCCTTATAGTTTAACGACATCAAAATATGTCCGTAAATATGAAAGAACACATAAATTGGTTAAATATGGATTCAGCTTTATCTCCTCAATATTCTGTATTTCATATAAATATTTGCAAAAACCAAATACAAAAGCAATGTGCTATTAAACACACACACACAGAGGCCCTTTTCCCCTGCTGGATTTAAGATATACGTCTATAACTCTGCATTTCATCACAGAGCACAACACTGTATTTGCAAGAAATATACTCAGCATCACATCAGTATCTTATATAACCTCTTATATATAGCTAATTCATAGAAGAATGGCTTTCAGAAAACACAACATTCTACATTTCAAGAACTTAATACTTATTTTACCTCAACAATTATTGCTTACGGTGATGGAAGAAAATAATTACTATTTTAGACATTTACCTGTTGCTCTGTGAAATATTGCACAGTGACAAAATCCTTAGTTACTTAACCTAGTTGTGAGTTGGGCAATTATTTATATAAACATTCTTTATACATTCATCTGCAAACAACATCAAATCCAAGCCACATGATACGCACATGCATATTTTGGGTTTTTTCCCCATTTTTCAGGAAGAGGTAACAACCCTATTGAGACTGTACTTTATGAAGGTCTTTAATGAGAATTCTGACTATATTTTTTTTACCAAGAATGTCAAATAAGCTTCAAAAGCAAATGTAAACTGTAATGCAAGTGACACATACTAAAAATAACCCTATAAATCTGTTCATTCTGTTTAGATAGTCTCCTGAGTTGTAAAAATGTGAGACTGCTTAGCTTTATTAGATGTTTTGGAGAAAACTAATTTTGGGAAAGTAGGCCACTGATACTGTTACACTGTTCTAGTGATTTATAGTGAAGCCATCTAATCTTCTGTATTATCTTAGTAATAATTAGGGAAACCTATACCAAGCCTTTTTCAGGAAATTCTTTAGATAGCCATAAATATACAACCTCCTAATAAAAAGGATATAGATAATTTTATTGGTTAAATGAAGGCTAGAAACAAGCTGTCTTTTGCTAAAACAAAGCTACACAACATTTTAAAGAAAATTTTCCATTCCATTTTAGCCTGTCAAAGCAGTTCCGGTGTTTCCCATGACACAGCAGCAATATCTTAATAAAACCCTCCTTAGTGAAGGATTATTTTAAAAAATGTAAAGGACACAAAAAATTGTGAGAAAGCAAGCTGTAAAAGTTCAACATTTCAATTTAAGATATTATTGTTTGAAAAACAAAAAATCAAAGAAGCAATTTTAAAAGCTGTACCACATCTTATGAAAAAATACAAATAAAGGGGAAGAGATTTTAAGCCTTGTTGTATAATCTGAGTGCCTTAAAAATCTCTTCTTTCTACATCTGAAAAATGGTATTAAGCAGAATGTTAACATTGGTTGCATCTTTTTGTGTCTGTGCCCAAAGCGACAGCACTCTAGGGTTTTGTTTTGGGATATCTTAATCAAACGTAAGGATGTATAAGCAGATCTACACAGAACTGCAATATGACTACTGAAGACAGACAAGGCTCAAAAGCCAGCACCAATGCTTCTTGTCTTTTTATGAATATAACTTGCAAAAATTGTCATAGCATATTCTTTATTTTCAGACCAAGACATACAGCATATAATGAACCATTTTAAGAAAATATGATGGGTGAAGGGATTCTGCCTTCACTCCAGTTCAAAATAAAAGCATAAACCAGCAGTTTTAGTGTGACAGTTATTACAACCATAATACTCTACTGGACAGTGCCAAGAAGTCATTAATGCAATATTTATCTCTCTGATTCCTAAAATGCTAAGTTAATGGGCCAAATTAATTATATCAACTAAAAAGAGTAGGGCACTTCTTGTCCTGACCTCTGTTTTGTTAATCTCACAGAAAGTTTTTTAAAAAAAAAAAGAAATAAAGCAGTTCTCATTCTTTTAATTCTGAATGTATGTGCATCTACATGGTTTTTCTGGGGAAAAAAAGTAGCTTTTTGCACCTTCATTCAAAATTTCTTTGGTTACACTAAATGAATTCTCAAATATTCTGTTCAGATTTTCCAAATCTGGGGAAGAACTTATCTCTTTTGTTAAATGTGACCCATCACTACAAAATTACATGTAACAACCTGTACTGTCCAGTCTTTTTATATAGATACATATATAAATTCAGATAAAGAAATAGTCTAGTATTTAGTGCAAAATTAAATCTATGATCAGCATGGGGGAACTAATTACTGAAGCCTATGACAGCAGGGACTACAGTAGTCTGCTTCTGATTGCACACTAAATGAAAAAAAAAGAAACCCAAACAACTAACAAATCGGCATATCCAAATCAAAAACTAGACGAAATTCAAATAATGTGTGCGAGTCTTACTGAATGTGAAGAAAGAAAGGAGATATAAGGAGATATACACATATGCACCCAGAAGAAAGAAAAGGCGACTGAGCATTTAAGAAAGCTAAAGCTATCAAATACGTGTATCTATATAAAACATATAGAAAACTTAAGAAGTCCATTTTCAATAGCTGTTAGTTGAGATAGCTACTAATACAGTACTTCTCTGTAATACATTAATATTTGATGTAAAAGTAACATTGAGGTCTATAGTAAATTTGCTAACAAACTAATGGAAATGCAGTGTGAGTTTAAAGGGAAGAAAATAAAAGGAATAGAATGTGTGCTTTAAGACTACTGACAATAATTCTCTAACCTATCACAAATTACATTTTAGCTACTGTGGGGTATGTATAGGCTCATCACAACTAATAACATTTTTCTTTCATCAGGTTTGTGTTAACATTCTGCAAATCTGAAATTTTTACTGTAATGAAGTAATGCATTATATAGATAGCATATGGTTGATGGCTTTGTTTATATCATTTTAAAATATCTGAAAGGACCGCTTGGGCTAAAGAGCAATGTTATTCCTTGCATAGTCAGTTGATGGGTTGTTTAATAGTATTTTAAATATTCGTTAATGATAGTCGCAAGGAAATAGAAAAGCACAGAAGCAATGCAGAATGGAAATATCACAATAGTTACAAAGATTAAAATGCCACTAGGGGACAGTAGAAAGTCATAAAATGAGGTTCTGTTGAAGAAGCCAGAACAAAAGGCCTTTGACAAAAAAGAAATCACAGATACACATTTCTAAATAAAAATCCTTTCACATATGAGGGTTCTAAAATTCTGCATTAAACAGCAAGGTGGAAACTGGGAGACACTTGCATGAGTCTACTTTTACGTCTTTTATATTTATATCCACGTATTTTCAAACATGCAGCACTTTCCCTTTAATAAGAATAAATTTAAGTGTGAAATAATTTATTTGCAGCACTTTTACAGTACTGTGACTTTCCAAAAGGTATTCATCATTACACATTAATGCAAACATACAAATTGACCTTTGTAATATTGGCAGTTTACCTGGCAGTAAAATTATTAGATAATGTAAGATATTGTGATATTTATTAAGCAACAGAAATAAGTGTGTAGAATTTAAGGACTAATATACTTTAGAAAATTGTTAGGAAAGATCTGCTTTACTATGGCCTGATATCAATGCACGGGAACACTCCTTTTAGATGACAACAAAGGCAGTATTCACTCAAGAGCAGGGCAGTGCTCTTCAAAAGTTCATACTAGATTCCAGTATTCATGTGCTGAATTCTGCAAAATAAAGTGAAGTACAGCACTACTTTATCTGGAAAAGAGTATCAAAATCCTGTAGCTAGTAATGATACATTCTTTTTCTTCATTTGCCAGATCAGCCATGGACTCCAAATAGTATCCTACAGACTAGAAAGTTTGTTCAGGTATTGTAGTTACAGAACTTTCAGAGCTTATATTGGAAACATTCAAAGCTAATAAAAACAGAGGAACCTGCCAGACTTATAGGTCCTTCAGCTCAGATGAGTACAGGAAGCAAATGGGTATTTCAAAAGTACTTCAAATTTTTTCATTTCCAAAGCAATGCATTTCAGCCTAGAAATTCTCTAGATATTGGGAGCATCTAATCCTCAGTGATACATTTCACAATACATAGGAGATTATCTGATAGCTATGTAGCGCATTGTGAATTCTCTTTTGCTTCTCTCGCACACAAAAACACACAAAGAGTTTGCAATTGCTGAAAGATTATTCCCATTCCAGAGTGGTAAAATGCAGATTCAAAACAGCAATGGAACTCTCGTCTCCTCACAGCTTTGTAATTGCAGTCATCTCATAGCAGTGTCATGAGCTTGAGTATTTAACAGACCTTGGACAATGATATAATTAGGCATTTGAGCGCAAATAGTAAATCTGTTTTTCTGTAATAAGGGATAGGCCTGTTTTCAAATGGAAAACTTAACTGCCATACCTTTATGTGGGTGCAAAAACGAGTAGGGAAGTCTAATGAAGCAATGTATGTGTAACAAATACACAGACCAGGTAGATAAACACCCTGAGCTTGAAAAGACTACTCTTGTACTGCAACACTGAAGGAAAGAGAGTGAGAGAAGGTGGAGAACAAAAGGGGAGAGACAGGGAAGGCAAAAGGGAGAGAGGGAGAGAGAAGGAGAGGGAAAAAAAAGTAAATCATCTATATTTTAAGTATCTCTAATAATTTTTATCAGACATCATGTGGCAGAGAGACAAAAATCTCAACATATGTTAAAATTCATAGGTGAACGGCACAGGCAATGGACAGTCAAGAACTAAAAGCCCATTTCCCAGATAGTACTGGAATTTTTTTTAATCTGTTTTGTATTTCAATAACTGGTTCAGTTGAAGTTTCCCTCCAGGTGAGTGCATATATCACGTGACTTAAAAACAAGCTACTACGTTAAGCTGTGATACTTCAAGAACAGTAAAATTTCATATGAGATGGGATGTTTTTGTTTTGCAGATTTCAAAAAATATTTCAAACTGCCTAGGAGACATATTTTAAAATTAGGCAGGGACGCACTCACTTCTATGAATGCAACAGGGGATATTACTTTTTCAGTCATTATTATGACCCTGGAAACCCAGCTAAGATGTTTACTCTCAGGAAAAAAAATGTATTTGGAGGTCAAAAGGACTTCTAGGAAATGACCCAGGGAAAACACTTCAGCCAACAGTGAATTTCTTCAAACATTTCCTCAAACCCTCTGAACTGTGGTAGTATACAAACATGCTCTTAAATGCTTAGCTGAAGAGCACAAACTTATGATCCATTTTGAAATTGTAATTAAGCACATGAAAGTGTTTTTCTAAATTAAAATTCAAATCCTAAAAGGCAGAATGTGCTCAGTAGCAACTGATGTTACTGAAATCAATTACTAAATAGATAAAACACAGTAACTAGAATGAAGCTTGAAACATCACTCTGAAGCCCTCATAGCTTTGTGCTGAAGTTCTCAGAACTTTAGGGACACTTCACAGAAGCGATAACTTAGCAGTACAAAGGATCAAAGTATTAGCATCTTTTAAAAGGAACTAGTATTTGGGGTATGAGTAAAATCACTAATTGAGGGTTAGTAAATATTTTTATAGTTGGTTTATTTTTAAAAAATCCGACTCACAGAAGTTTCACACAGGCCGATGCTTGGATTCTCCATCAGCAATACCATTGTGCCTTTACTGTGTGTTTTCAGCATACTTTTTTCTTATATTTGACTTCATGTCTTTAATTAATACATTATTTGTGCTTACTTTTCCCTTAGCTTCCTAGTCCCTTTTTCAAACGCTCTACCCAGAAAGAGTACTTCTTCCAACTGCCTCTAAAATAAGACTTTATTTTGCTGCAATACTTCCTTCCTGCTATTATCAGAACTCACCCTCACACTGTTGCATCCCTTCCCTACTTTCCTACCTCAAGATTCTCACTGAACTAATTGCTGCTTTTACTTTCAATGTCACATGGCTCTCTGATGTAATTTCTTTCCTTGCTCATCATCTCTTGATTTTCCCTGCTTGTGTAATCACAGAAAATGACATAGTAGTGTAATGACTTCTGATCTGGTATTATCCTATAGGTCAAATTTAGGTTTTCCTAAATCAGGATCCACATTTCTAACAACTTAGAATCTGGTGCTTTGATGTGCTCAACTGCAAGCTAACTCTCTCAGAAGGACTATTCGTTTACACTTTCATTTAACTGTAGGTTGTAGTTGCTTTTAACTGAGCTCTGAAATGTTGCAGTTTGTGAAAAAACAAAGGTTTATCCCTGTATGAGGAACTTTTGTGTGAGATGCTGTTGTCTGTTGTAGTATATGGAAAAAAAAAAAATAATGGATTTACGCCCAGTGATCAGAAAGACATGGCTTGCCAAAATATTTCGAAAACTGTGGCAATATCAAGTCTTAAATAGAAACTAATACCCAATACCCTATAAAAAATTAAGGAACCTAGGATACTCTTCTTCTTTTTAAAAAATCTGTTAGTGTTTTATTTCATGGAAAGTATCTTTTTGAGAGAGTAACTTATTTCTTTGTCCTAAACAAACTAGAAAAAATAGTGTGCACATGCTAAAACTTAAATCTACCTATCACCCATTTAATTCTAGGTGCATTGGAAACAATGGTTTGTTCTGATACAGCACCTGATTGATATTTCCAGGGTGTGAAAAACTCTACCATGAGATTAGGCTGATATTGCATATTCAAACACATACAATGATATATTTGTCATTGCTATTGACCTTTATCTCTCCAGTTTCCTGACAACCTTTTTACAGTTATTGACATTACAAATACCAGCGACAACGTGCAGGGCAAAGTATAACCTTTCATTTACCTTCATGTCCCTCAAATGACTCACATAGGTAGTTTCAACAAAAGCTGCAAACAATGATACTGTTGATTTTTTTTTCTTAACTTGCTAAAATGTTTTCCATTTCCCTCTTGTTCTCTAAAAATCATGCCAATAACTCACTACAAAGGAAATGATTTCAAATGAATACAGGTAATTAGAAGTGTCAAGAAATCAGCAGAGAGTAGGGTGTCTGCCATCATTTCTGTGGAAAGAGTGCCAGATTCCCTTTCAAAAAGGTCTTTGTCATTTTTTAATAGAAGGTAATTAATGTAGACTACAGTAAAGTGTACAAGATCCCAGTCACTTGTCTTTCGTTCCTTAGAAATGGGACCATAAAGATGTTTTGATTTCTAGAAACAATCTTCTGAGGTTATTTAAAAATGACTTTTAATTACAAGCATAGTCTTTTTAGTCTTTTCATTATTTTAAAAGCAAGAAGAGGAAGAATTTGGAAAAGGCTCATTTGTAAGGGTGAAAAGTAAAGTTTTATTTTAAAAAGTCCAGAGCTAAACAGTAGTTTGTTTTGAAAGCGAAAGGATTATTTCACCTAACTGACAGTATCCACTTAGGAGAACACTAAAACCAGATCTGAACATGGAAATCTATCCACTAGTAGCTCACACATTCAGCTATCTAAATACAGAAATGGGAAAGACTAATGCATTTGTAGTGAAAATTACAGATATCCAGTTTGCAAAATGGTACATACCAGTGCTAACAAAAATAATTATTTTGATATTTTTATAACCATACCTCTGACAAACTGAAATTCTTTTAAATAGTCTTGTACAAAGTTTAACATATCAAAAAAATTGAGCACTTTATAGAAAACTATTTATTCTGAAATGTAGAAAAAATAGGGTTTATGGTTTAGAAAAATGTGTACAGTAAACCAGAAAGTCAAATCATTAAGTCACTAGTGCATTAAGTACCTTCCATTTCACATGGAGTTAATGCCTCATGACAAGAAAAACCAACCAAGCCTAATAAAAAGTGTCTTAGCAACACATCTAATCAACTAGGTAATCCTAATATGCTACTAATATGAAGAACTATATTCTTTGCTGTCATAAAATTATCCAGAACTTTTCTGACTATAATTGCAGTACTTCCCTATTTCTCTTCCTGTTTCCTACAATATGTCAGCCTTCCCTGATCCTTGATGACATAGAGAAATAACCACTGAATTAAGAGATTGAAATTTTTCCTCTCTTTTCGGTTTCATGATGGTGGACAGCTAGAGGGTTTCAAAATTATACATGTACCACTACAATGAGGTACACCAATACAGAAATTTTATTTTAAGGAAAAGACCAAGTTTAGTGAATGTGGTTAAGTACTGTGAAACACAGGCATTAAAACTTTTTTGCTAGTGGAAAAAAGGTCTAAAAATATGGAAGACTGATAACAAAGCATAGGGTATGTAAGAAAAAAAATCACAAATTTTAACTTCGCATTTCCATCTGTATGTTCAGTAATAGAAGATATTTATAATAACATTTACCAACACTATTTATTTGTGTTACAATGAGGTCATCAGTTTGGATTTTAAGGCAACATAGACATCTAAAAGGAAGAGGCTGACAACCTTCTGATTTATGTAAATCAAGCCTAACACATTTCATAGTCTGCATGTCACTGCCAACAGGAATTAAAAAGTAGTAATAAACACAAACAGCTCTCTGCTTCGTGGTTCAGAAAACAGTTGATAGATCTTAGGGCAGAAATTCCCAGTCTTCAGTTCACGTCTTTTCTTCTGGATCTGCAAGCTGACATTTCCTACTGCACATGTAGATTCACAGCTGCAGGTGCTCTCTCCTTGGTGATTGCTTCTACTGTCTGCTAAAATCAATGGAAAGACTCTCACAAATTCCACTGGGCATTATATTATTTTCTACAGTGATAAAATCCAGAAAAGGTGCTGCAAGAAATCGTAAAGGTTCATTGCCTACTCTACAGCTCAGAAGAATGACACTTGGAGACCCACTATTTCTAATCAGGTTTAATCTGTGTTTCTAACTCCCTTGAGCAAGAGGGGCAAAAGTTGGAAAGAGCAGACCCATATATGTATTTTTAACATTAAGAGGGAGTTGAAACCTTTGATCTTGAGACAAATCTGGAAAAGCAGTTAAAGTACTGTAAAGTAAAGTACTGTGTTGAGTATGAAATCGAGTATGAGACCAGTGTGTTGACTATGAAATTTACTGAAATGAAATGCTTCTAGAAATTGAGGCAAAACAGTTGTAAGCCTACAAATAAGAAAAAGGTTTTTGCCCTAGGAAGCCATGAAATTCAGTAGACTAGTCAAACTGTCTGAAAAATTGCTATTATTCTACTACTAGTTTTATTTCTCAGAATAGGTAAGTTACTCTATTATTGGGCTAAAAATCGATAGCATGGTAAAATTATTGTAGAAAATATAGTAAAAACCAACCAAACAAACTTATAACTTCTTAAAAGAGCATCAAAGTGAACAAGTAACCTAGCAAGTTCTTTATTATAGCTGTATCTTTGTGATGAGACACTGCATAAAGTAATCCCAGCCTCTGTACATCTATCAGAAGTGTTAACTGAAGTCTACCAGTAATGGTCTGATGTAAAAATGTAGAACACCCCTTTAACACTTGTAAGACCTAGTCTGGGTCACTATTTTGCAGTATCCTAAATGTGTGACTTGACACTAACTAATTGCTTATCCTGAGCAACCGTCTCAAGCTCTCTGTGCTTGAACCATCCTACTGTGTATAAGACAGCAGCTTTCCAAATGCAATACATTAGAGAAGTATTAAGACATTTCAAAATTGCATGTAGCTAGACACACAGCTGGAAGTTGCTACTTCAGGGAACGGGAATTACTGCTGGCAATATAACAGGCAACAGTGGTATCCAGCCAGAAATTTAGAGATAGGTGAACATCTCACTACTGAATTCTTGAATCTATCTGCTGGACTAATTGAAAGTTAGCTTACGGAGGAGCAAAAAAGCCACTACCACCCCCCTTCATGGCTGGAAAGTTAGCTTCCCACACTTGCGAGATGGGTGGCACAGATTAAAGACCCAGATTTAAACAGAGAGTAGGGAAATACAATACCCTGGCCAACAGACAACAGATTATTTAGACACTTTGCCAGTTTGGTAGAAAATTCTTCCCTGGCCCTAAAAATAAATGTATCTGTCATAAACTAAAGTGGATATGCTTGAGAAAAATATTCCACTGAATCCCATTTCTGTTCCAGTAGGTGGGTTTATTTTACAAAAACACATTTAGCCCAAGAAAGAAGAAGGAAAAAACAGAAGACAAACAAACAAACAAAAAACCAACCAACCAACAAAAAAAAAAAAATACCACAAAATAAAACAAAACAAAAAAAAAAACCTGACACAACAAAACCCTATGAAAGTTAAAAAGTTTAACTAGCTCTATTCCTATTATTCTACTGATCTCCAACTATAACAAAAAGCATAACTGGCGCTGGGCTGAATATACAGAGACAAAAGACTGAACCATTTGACAACCACTCGTATTCTTGTCCACCCCTTACTTATAACAGGGAATACAAAGATAATTTTTAATTGAGTTGGGAACTTTTTAATAAAAGAAAAAAAAACATTCTGAAAATAAGTGCTAAGCTAAATATTACAAAGAAACCATATAAACATTATATAGAATATGTACAACTTATTTATGTTTAAGCAAATATGTTGAATGATACAGTAAGATTTATACTTCCTGTAGGGTTTTTTTCCACTTAATAGATTTCATTAATTACTAGCAAAGATACCAGTGGTTGTGCCTTGCCATCTACTAGCATAGAGAAAGAAGCATGACAGATCTGGAACTGTGTATTGGGCATGCAACTTTTGTTTTCAATTATAGTACTTTACCAGATCAACACACAGGGAAAGGTCTGTACTTTATGATAAAGAGTAAACACAGTGAACGTTTAACTATGATTATTTCCCTGCCAAGTTATTTTAAAGAGCCTCATTCATGTGCAAAGAGTTTTGTAATGATAAATCTATTTCTTCCACCATAAAAATGGGATTTTTCATTAAATCTATACCAACATTTTTTAGCCCAAGCATATTAAAACAACATCAATGTTTAGAACCTGCATGACTAAAAAAAGTAGTTGATCACAAAGATGTGTCCTTTGAACTGTTTACACTCATGCATCCCAGTGGGACTGTTACTTGTTGAAGGATAACAAATAAATGAAACAGGAAGCTGTTTTAAACTGTTATTGAATGTTGCCTCAAAATTTTCCCTATTTGTTTGCTGCAGAAGTACAGCTTTCACAACAGCACAGTTAAGGCCAGTAGTAAATATTGTCTGTTTTTTCCTGTGCCCATGTGTGCACAGGCATGCAGACATCTAAATGCCATGTTGGCAGAACAAAAATTTTAGTATTAATAACAATAAGCAAAATATAGCTTAGGATTATGTATTGCATTCGCCCTTTGTGCAAGGTACAGGAGCAATATACCAATGTAGTTTAAAAACACCCTGGAAATTACTGCACTTCCATTCTTAGCACGCTAGGTTTTTAGGACAAGAGAAGAAAGCAATCCTTGCAGTGGCCAGCAAGTTCTAGAGATTCAGCTGGTTCAGGTCAATATTGAACAATTCAAGCATTCTTAACTATTCAGTGAGGTCATCTTTTTGTTAATATTTACATTACATCACGTATTCTTCACTTTAATAACAAGAAACCACATTTAATAATAAAATTATTAATAATTATTATTAATAACTGCTAATAATAAGATTCCTATCTAATCATAGAATAAAATCTAAACCTAACAATAAATAATATCTAACACAAGTTAATGTCTTAAAATGGATTTTGAAAATGAGTTAATGAAACAGTGCCAGCAATTTCAGCTGTCAAGGTACCAAATGTGAATACAAAACTAAATACACCAAAAATTCTCCCCACTTAGATCAGCAACAAAACTGGCCCCTGTTACAATTATTATCTTCTCAATTCCAGAAAATGGAGGTACAAAGTGTTACCACTTAGTAATCACCAGGAAATTTTAATTTTCCTAGATATCCTATCTATTTCAAAGTTAGTAAGTTGCAACAACCCCTGGCTATAGCCTTCATATCTCCTGTAAGCCACTGAAATGTAAAAGTCTGGGAATAGATACAAAACCATTAACTAGGTGAAACTAGACATACAAGCACTGAAATTAGAATTAGCTGCACAACAAAAATTAGAATTACTGGGACATCTGAATCAGCACGGACTCTAGAAGATCTTACCAGTGGTCTTAGCTTTTTCATGTGTAATAAGGAATTATCTTTCCCATTTACTTCATATTGTGATAGAATTAATCAGTGAATACAGTCCAAAGCAATAGAAAAAAAAACACTTTTTTTTAACTTATTGTTAAGTTAAAGCAAAGTGAACACAATTTTCAGCTCTATTTTGGTCTCACACGTAAATTGTAAACTTATCCACATCAAAATACAGTTTTGTTAATTGTAAACAGACAGGCAAGATGTACTTGTCTCTCACAAAAATTCCATTTAATGGAACAACAGACACTAAATACATGCAGAACAACAAAAGGGCCATTAGAGAGAAGAAAGGACTGTAGGATTTTAATTTCGACTGGGAAGCCAGCTGGATGAAGAAAGGCTGATAAAACTTCAATCTTGAGAAAAGAAGGCTCAGAGGAGACCTTATCACTATGTTCCAATATTTAAATGGTGGCACCAAAGAAGTTAAGAGATTCCCTTTTTACACAGAGTTACATGGAAAAGACAAGGAGCAATGGGTATTAGTTACTGCTGGGAAGATTCCAACTGGACACAAGAGGAAAACTTTTCCCAGTGAGAACAAGCAATAATTGGAACAATCTCCCCAGGGAAGGGGTGGATTCCCCAACATTGTATTTTCAAGATTCGGCTGGACAGAGTGGTGGGACATCTATTCTAGGTCATGCTTTGCCAAGAAAGGCTGGACCAAATGGTCCTTGAGGTCCCTTCCAACCTGGTATTTTGTGATTCTACACTTCTAGGAGATGCAAGAGAAAACAATCTTGGGAAACACTGTTACTCTTCCAGAGGTCTACATCTCACAGCAATCTGGTATAATGGATAAGAAGGATTAGGTTCTCCAAACTTTACATAAAAATAAATAAGCTAATAATTTGAAGAGTAGAAAAGGGAAACTCCCTGGTACAGAATTCACTGGTTCAGGTAAGCAGACCCACTGTTTCTTAACATTTGTGCAATAGAGCCAATAAATAATTTTCTCTACATTCTTTCATAATTATAAAATAAGAAATTCTGGATCACATAACTTTTCTGCCACTTAAAATCTACAGTGATACTTTTTGCATTAACGTAATTGCTATACAGTGTACTAAATGTGATTCATTTTAATGTTATATCGATATGACTGACCTCATAATAAATATTATGGTCCCTAGTCTTTAAATGTTGAACAGTGGTGCTCAGGTCAATGGCATATTAATATGAGTCAACTACTTTCATGAATTGTTAATTAATTACTTTTGCTGTTTTGCACATTACACTCGTCCTCAAAGAAATAACAATAATGCTTTTTTTTCAAAAAGAGAGAAGAAAAACATATAACTGTTAAGCCAAAGCTAAGTTAAATCCATACTGTTCCAATTGCACGGATGCCAGTAGGAGCCTTTTTAAATATTACTTAATATTTGGATTAACATACTGCTCTGTTTTGAATTATCCCCAGCAAAGGATATTTTGGCTAAGATATAATGCCAAGAATGTTTTGTAGTCAGGTTGAGGCAGCTATAGAATTGACATAAAAATGAGCAAGTTGAGTTCAAGCTCTTGCAGGAGTTTTCAGCATAAGCAGATCTATCTACAGTAGCTAGTCCTCTGTGCATATCTTCAAAACTTGCATTACTGAAAGATAAAATCATATTTACAAGTACAAAGGCTAAAGCGCAGTAGCACTTTTGACCCCGAAGATTATTTTATAATAATAACTATGTATCATACAAACAGAAAAAAAAATAGAGACTGTGCTCCTGTATAAAAAGGACTGCATTCTCTTCTTCGCTGCAGCCTCTCTGAAGTGGTGCAATTCTCTGGGTACAGTGAGGTTATGGTGGACTACAATTCTACAGACTGAAGACTCTGAACTAGGAATCTAACTGTACTTTCTAAAATGAAAAGGTTACCAAGGACAACCACTTTAATTCACGATTTCTTAACAAGCTGAAGTTAACTATTTGGGAGTCAGAAAGCATGAGAATTAAGGTCAGCTTGGCTATAACCAGTACACAGTCGTATATTTCATAAAATCATAGGTTGGAAAATACTAAGATCATGAAATCTAACCGTTAATCTAGCATTGCCAAATCCACCACTAAACCATGTCCCTAAGTACCACACAGAATCATAGAATTGTTTAGGCTGGAAAAGGCCCTTAAAATCACTTCTCTAATCCTGCTGACTATGCTATTTCTGATAGAAGCCAGGATGCTGTTGGCCTTCTTGGCTACCTGAGCACAACCTGGCTCATGTTCAAGCAACTGTTGACCAGCACTCCGTCATGCCTTAAGCCTAGCCAGTAACTCAGAACCACGCAGCCACTCACTAAGTCCCCCTCTTTTTCCCCCTCCCAGCTCCTGGAGGGATGGAGAGGAGAATCGAAAGAATGCAAATCCCACAGGTTGAGATAAGAACAGTCCAGTAACTAAGGTATAATACAAAACTACTACTGCTACTACCAACAATAATAATGATAAGGGAAATAACAAGGGGAGATAATATAAAACTAAAAGGGGAAAAGGAAAACAATAAACACAGCTAATGCAAAACAAAATTGCTCACCAGCCACTGACCGATACCCAGCCTGACCTGAGCAGTGACCTGGCCTTCTGGGTAGCTCCCCCCAGTTTATATACTGGGCATGACGTGTTGTGGTATGGAATACCCCTTTGGCTAGTTGACCCAGGACACACTCCCAGGTCATTTTACACAGGGCAGCTTTCCAGCCGCTCTTCCCAAAGCCTGTAGTGTCGCATGGGGTTGTTGTAGCCAAACTACAGCACCCAGCACTTTGCTTTGTTAAGGCTCACATAGTTGCCCACAGCCCATCCATCCAGCCTGTCCAGATCCCTCTGTAAATCCTTCCTACCCTCAAGCAGATCAACTCTCCCACTAGGGAACTTGGTGGGAATCTGCTAAGTTTGCAGTTGCAAATGGGGGGTGCACTCAATCCCCTCATCCAGGTCATTGATAAATACATTAACAGAACTGGCTCCAGTGCTGAGCCCTGGGCAGCACCACTGGCTGACCAGTGAACTCTACTGACCACAACTCTTCGGGTCCAGTCATTCAGCCAGTTACTATTTACTTTATCCTATTGTCCTAACACGCCTTTTTTTCTTTACTAAAAGCCACAGGACACATGCTATATATTCAGTATCTAGCATTTTCCCAGATTGCTACAAGCGAATTGTTTTTAATGTCTTCATAACCCTGTTCATCATTATTGATGGATGGCTAATACTCTTTTCCTCAAAGGTAGAATTATTAATATGTTTAACCCAGTTTTGGTTACTTTTGCGCTGTTTACTCACAATTCAGGGGAAAAGGCAATTAGTGACAAATCAGCTTCATACTTAGGTGGCCTAACTGAATGCCTAAAAATTTTCAATGTCCATATTTGTTGTTATATTTACTATATAAAGCTTTGTGTTAAAATTGTGCTGTTTTCACATTTTACTGGAATATATCTGTTTGCCTTCCACCATTACCACAATGTTTCTATCAGCACTTCCGTGCTTCAAGATGGTAAGCAGATAAACATGGCTATTCTTCATTTATTTGGAGTATTATTATCTTACAGTATTAGAAGTATGATGACAAAATTCATTTGTATGCAGTGATAAAATTATAAGCATTTTACCATCATCAACCCATTTAAGAAGACTCAAGGTTGCCCATGAAATCTATATGGAAAATTTCTTTTTATTATTTATCTATGCAATTTTAAAATGAATGAAAAAGCTTAAATTAAATTCATATTTTTAGAAATATATGAAACATAGCTCATAGGATGTGCAAAACAGGCAACTACTTGGCTAAACAGTCTCAGAACACCTTATCTCATTCTTACTCAGATGTGGTTAAGTACAATCTTCCTGTGTTGAAAATATTATAATTAAAATATCCACTCATATTGTTGAAGCAAGCATCCCTTCCTGTTTATGTCAGGACTGCAATTTCTCCAGGGTTTCTGAAGATCTCCAGTTTACTCATCATTCCATTTTACCACCCAACTAAGGTAACATCATGGTAACACAGATAGCATCATGATCAGGTATGCACAAGCAACATATTTAACAGAATGACAACTTCCAGAGATATTACATAATTTAGTTCAGCACATACATCTCTGTCATAGTTTCTGGACAAAACAATCAGCGGATAATATACAATTAACTATGTTTATAGGAAGATTTTGGTATCAAGAAATGGGTCAAGATCAATTTTGGACAATGGTGCCGTTTCTCATGAATGGGACCATAACCTATATGTAAAGTTTAGCTTTCTGTAGGAGCTATTTTGAAAACAATCTTAGGGCCTGAGACAGAAACACTTATCTAACAAGACTCAAATTAATTTTGACTTATTCTTCTAACACTGCAAAGTAATGGAATATTTCTGTTTAGACTTTCTGCAAAACAGCTTTTGATTTACAGTAAATTGTAAGTTGAAGAACATTTAAGCAACTCCAAACCAGGGTGTTTAGGAATTCTTGTGAAAATTAACTACAGTGGCCATTACTATTTTGTGAGAATTTATTACTCTACTAAAACATAGGAAGTATTTTACAGGTTTTGAGTTATACTTCTGCTTAATCAAACTAAATGTATTCAATGATTTTTAGAACAAAAACCCACAAAGGTAATGTAGAATGAAAAACTATGAATACTATAAGGTTCTTTCAGAAATTCATTCCTAAGTATCTTATTGTACTATGATTTTTATTTTTTTTTTTAGCTAGGAAACAAGACACATCAGAGAGAGAGAAGAAAGAAAATCTATTCCACTAGCAACACACTATCCAATCACAGCACATCTGCCTTTCTTCTGTGATGACAAGGATGCACAGATGTTTTTTAATATCCATAAACCAATATGCTAACTATAAAACCAAAGGAACACATACAAAATACTGCCAGTATTTCTATTAATTTAAGATAAAAACAAAGATGAAAACAGAATGAATCGGTTTCTTCAAAGAAACTTCTTTCTACTTATAAATCAGAGTACTAAAGAGAAATAAATACATATGTATCCTAGTGATCTAACACCCATCCCAAGCTAGCCCCATCTTGTGTCACTGCCTAAGTCATGCAAATTACACCAGAACTGCCAGTTGACTAAGATTAATGACACTGCGCCAGCTTCTTTGTTTCTCTCTGTGGCCGTTTAGTGTGAAATACTATCCAAAAACATTATCTATCCTCTATTAATCCCACAAATTTGTTCACACCATGCACATTGTTTAGGGCAATTTACAACAGGAACATACTGAGCACAATTGCATTTAATTACTTGGGTTCTAATTACATTCATTAAAGGCTAATAAAATAAATGAAACAGCTTTAAAAGCTTCTGCAAAACACATGGGTCTTGTCTCCTTCATGAAGCATGCTGTAGAGGTTTGATGTGAAACATAGATTTCAATATATATGTCTGCCTATTATGTATCTGTTATATGCACAAAGACATTGAAGGCACATTTATTTATTTATTTTTATATATATATAAACCATATGTACGTCAATTCTGAATGACCCTGAATACTGCTGATATTTACTTATATTACCAGTCATGAAGATGCCAGGCACCCCCAACTACTTTTTAATGCGGTATGTTGAGAAGGAGAAATATCAGTTTTAACATTCCAACCCAGTTCTTTTAACTGTTTCCACCTGTACTACAGCTATCCCCTCATTTTCTCTCATCTTATATCTGCATTACAAAAGATATAAACCGACATCAGAAAGAGTGAAAGACAGCAAGAAGGAGAGAAGAAAAGAGCAGTGAAAACCACATTACTTTATTTGGTACATATTTTTAAAAATATTTTGTTAAGGCTCATTTCTGATATTCATCTGAGGATCTGAATTTTTTCTTAGTAGCTATTTACATTAAAAAAACACATTCTGCACTCTAGGCAGTCTAAATAAATCCCCCACAGTGGTTAAAAATACAGCTTGTTAATAACACAATTTCCTAATTCTTACGTGTCTATGCTATTTCCATTGTGCTTAGAATGCAGTTTATGGTAAAAGACAGAGCCTGGAACATGCTGTTGACAACTGTGCCAGAGAGAATTCAGCACTGGATATTTAGAAAAAGTGCTTATGGTGAGCGCTGTTTGTTACAACTATTCATCTTTCTTGGATCACAGGAAGATGATCTTAGTAATCAGTGAATGAAACAAAGTTCTAGTTAATCATCCTACAAACCTTATACAATGTACATATGTGGTCTTAGCTGAAAATCCCGATTTGGCACAATTGGAAATTTAAAACTACAGTACTATGCATCACAAATATAACAGTAATCAAACGTATCTGCCAACAGTTAAAAAGTATATAAACTTACACACAATTTTGTTTTATGAAGAAATGGAAATAAAAAAAAAAAACAGCCTTGATGATTAACCTCCAAATACTGCAGAATTTTAATAACTGTAAGCGCCATAAAACACTCAAAGATTTGGTGCAGATTCTATGAAGTAAATCAGGTCCATCCAATGTATTTTCCTCTTATAATTTAATAGACATTCTTTGGCTAGCAATTTCTTAATTTAAAAATATTTTAACTATATCTGGGGTTTAGTCCCTCACTGACAAAATAATTACATTTTACCTTAAAATAAAATATAAAACAATTTTTCTCTTTGGAATATGTTTTGCAAGAAGCATGCTGTGTTGGTGCAGCACTTCAGGCAGTTTAACTGAGAGTAATAAAACAACCATGGCTATGTGTATCATTTTAGAAAGTTCACCTTAAAATTATACAACTTTGCCACATACACATCTCAAACTGTTTCTTATTATGATCACAGGATCAATTTCTTTTTCAAACTATTAAAAGAGCAGACGTTTAAAACAAGCACATGAATACCTCATTCAGATATATAAACCCCTCATTCGTGAATCAACATTTGCTTTGGAGAAGGGAGGAGGGGCACCCATCCTGCACAACAAAGCAGCAGCTCGATACAGCTGCCATCTGGCTTCCTCCTGCAGTTCACTTCCCATAGCAAACAAGATCCACAGTTTAAGGAGTGTTGGGGAAGGGAGAGGGGCTGCAGTTTTAACCTTACAGCTTTATGATGGGGCATTTTTCCACTCTATAAAAACCCCTCTTAATATAGGAGAATGGACGGCTCAGGAAATTGTTAGTAGGATAGAAAGTTTTTCACTTCTGTGTTTCTGGTTCAGATCCACATCAGCTTGGTGGTAACCAAATATAACTACCACCTAAAGGCCTTTTTAATGAAATGATTTAGCTGACCTCAGTACAATATCTAGTGAGCAAGCATCCATATCACTAAAAGCAACACCAAATACAATAAACTCTTTCCTCCTCACTGCACAGAAATTGCTTCTCACCAGTAGCAGCTGAGAACATCCTGAACATTAACACATAAACCAAACTATCTTAAGTACAAGAGAAGAAAGAGTGCTAAAAGCACAAAACAGTCACTGAGAGGTCTACCATGTGATATGCTGTTTCTCCTTAAGCTCATGAAACCATAAATTTGTCAACTTTCAGGTTATGTTCTAATGTCTATTGTCCTTACCTTTTCTTGAGTAGAAGTGATAGAAATCTTTGCAGAAAAGAATCCAACAGTTTAGCTTTGCATTTATACTGGAGTGGCTAAAGACTCAAACTGACAGACATAAATTCTCTGTTCTTTTTGTATGTTGTGTAATAGTGTGCATTCACCATTTTGTACATTTACACAAAAGCAGCAGACCCAAAGATTCAGGCCGAGTGCTCTTTTGGTTCTATCACAGATGACTATAACATAAATATATGCTGAAGCAATGATACAAGTGCTGGTTTAAAAAGCAATATAAAACCTAGCAGTTTACTTGTTCCAAACAGTAAGGATTCAAGTCCTTTCCCATTTAATTACCATTAATATCAATGGAAGCCCGAAAAGGTTTCATTGCAATCAACAGTTTTTCCATTCCTTCAGCGGGATCTGACTGTATACACACGAATGCTGAGATACTCAACATAAAATACAGACAGTTCACAGCAGGACAAAATGAAAGAGAATTTATTTTCATATCTAAAAAAAAGCAGCATCCAGTTTATAGTCAAAGTAAAATAAACTTCAAATCAAACATTCACATAGCTGGAAAGGTCAAATGCTGTTCTAATACCATACAATTGAATGGGTAATATCCATTAAGACCGATCAGTGAAAAACACCAACAAAATGAATAAATACAACCCAAAAGCTAATGACCTCAATCCCTGGCAGCCCCTTGACCCTTATTACTACAGCTGCTGGTGTAGGAAAGGATTAAAGGGGGCTAGAAATCATTGGGTTAGCATACAAGGGCTCAGAAATTTGACCTTGCTTACTTACAACACATATCCCCTACTAAAAATGAGTATATGAGGAGAATTAGAAACAGAGCTAGCAAAGGTCAGCTTGAGTGCAGATAAACTAAGAAACAGGAGGCTTGAAAAGCAGAAAGGTTTTATTTCTCCCACAACACTTTGTTGTAACCAAGATGGTCTTAAGGACAGAAGCATGAGTAGGGCAGCTGGCATTACTGAACACGCTAGATAAAATTTTGAGCACACAAAACTTTCTTCATGTCTTAAACAAAACCAGCAGCTTTCAAAGCTAAATGAAAGAACAACTACTCACCATTAGGTACGTACCAACAGGTCCATATGTCATAAGATGTATGAATAATATCCTCATCACCATGACCAGAAAACTGGACTTCCCCACTAATTGCAACCATAAATTCAATAATCATGACACTTTTGTCAAACTGCCTCTGAAATACTCCTATACTAAGATACTTTCCTAGGTATTAAGGTTAACATCAAAGATGATAATCTACAAACTAAAATGCACAGAAAACCACAGACTTAACTCCAGAAACCTGCAACCATCTGAAACACACACACACAAGTAAGACATACTTAGCTGCTATCCCATTCACTCTGAAAAATCTTGTGACCATCCAAAGAAACCACCAACTATATAAAGAAGACTTTTAGTCGAAAAAATACACTTCTATGAAAAGATCATGCTTATTTGAAAGAGATACCCAAGCATTACAGAGGGAATTACAGCTGTCAAATAATACGGTGCTTTGTACCTAAAGAGAAAATCATTAACCAACTATAATAATTTCTAGAAGATGCCACTTTGAAGATGTCTTCCAAGAACCATCTTGGCCTTCTAACAGCCTCTAGCCTCAGAAAACTCACCACCAGAAACATCCTAGGTACAACCCAAAGACACATTCGATTATACAACTGTGCTTTCCGTAATATACATCCAAATACAGCTTATCCCAGTAATCTGCCATCATATAGCTGTGATGTATGTAAAACTAAACAAAAACTACATATCAAATTGATAAAGCTTATAAAGGAAAAAAATACCCATCTGTGAGCATGTCAGTAGTCACTGTGTTTCTGATCTCTCATTCCTTCCTCTCTGATTGGTCACACACTATGCCCCTAGGCTCAGGTAAAACCAACAAAAATCTTTGAAATTTTGGTAAGCAGAACTCATAATTCCACCAGATGCCAAAAATCATGGATGCAAGAGAGTGCTTTTATCGCACATTTTAATCTTTCTTCTCTCCCAGACTCACCTGTACTTCACATGCAACATCTTCTGTAGAGGTAAGTATCTTTGTCTTTCTCTTCTGTTCCCCCCCCCCCCGCCCCAGCCCCATATCAGTCTGTCTCTTCACAAGTACTAATTGCTTTTCTTTTAAAGGTGGTTGAACTGATGTATGTCTGCTATCTCTGAGCACTTGTTCTCAAACTATTATTTTGCTGCTGTTTCTATTTCACACATGGAAGAGAGGCTTGTGTGCCTGCAAGCCTGGCTTTTCCAAATATTCCAGTAGGTCTAATAAAAAATAGTACTTCTATCTACAGACCTCTTGCTGTATTCCTTTAAAGTCAAGTTTTCTGAAAACTAAACTAGAAGTGTGAGACAATTAAAAGGCAAATTATGGCAATTTTCTGTATTTTATAAGATTTTTTTAAGCATAAGCAGTAAGCTTTAAAATGTATCCCTGCAGCTCTGAATCTGAATAACTAACAGTGTTTAACTTTTTTATTGAAACAAAAAAGGTTGGTTTTGCCAAACACATATTCAACTGTTCATGATGAAATAAAAATTAATCTCTAAAGAGGAGTTCAGGATTCATGCACGACAGAGACTTCCGGTTTGAGACAAACATGGGAAGAAGACCAGAGATGTGTTTTCTGTATTTTTCAGTATGAGTTTCTGGCAAAAAGCAAGCCAAATACTACAAAAGAAGTAAACTTTCATGAATCAGTGAACATAAGCATTTACAATAAAATGAGAAAGCTCATTAAACAACAGAGTTTATATTTCCTCGAGGGACAGCGAAGAGTCATGTAGTAAATAAAAAATGTAACAACTTTGAGTAGCTCTCTATGCTTTACCTGTAAAAACATTTAGATTGTACATAATTGTTTGTGGTATTTATAAGACTGTTGAGTGGTGTTTATTTACTGAAATTGAGAAAAAAAAGACTGAAACAAAAGAACGCAGATGTAACAAATGTGAAACCAAGGTGTGTCTCACTAACCTAGAGTTGAAAGAGTCTAGTCTCAAGAGTAACTTACTTAGGTAACCACACCTTTACATAAATTTATGAAACTTTGCAGGGAAAACTATCAGGGTTCTTTGTTGCATCTATTCATAGTTGTAGCATCTCATTCATTTTACAGGTAAAAACATAATTTTTCAGTTCACATTTAAGAATGACCCAGTATAGAACAATGATAATTTGTTCTTTTGGTAACTGCCATTTATTTTATAAAGGTCTTTTCCATGCCTTGTGCTTTATCACCCGTTCATGTTTTCATAGGTAACTGTTGTACCAACTCCCAGTCTTTGTTTTATTCAACTAAGGAAGCTAAGCTCCTAAATTTCCTTGAGGCTCTACCTCACCCTGCTCAGCTGCACCCATCTCAGTTGAACTCGTTATCGAAAGCAGACAATCAGAAATACTCCACAGTATTCCAGGTGATGTTCAGACATATGAAGCTCTTGTACAACAGAATTAATTCTTACCTGTCTTTACTATAAATACATCAGCTCCACAAGAACCTCCAGGTCTTTAAAGTTTGCACTCAAAAAAGTGTAATTTATAGCAAAAATTCTTGTTATACCCACCCCATATTACAGACTTTCATCCTATTTTGTATTACTACATGCTTCAAGATCACCAGAAGTGACTTATTTTTGCATGAAAGCCTATTTCTCATCTGCTCTAACACCTACCACTTTGTTTTTAGCACGTATTTTTGAGCCAATTAATGAAAATGCTAACTTATACAGCCCTGCAAAACATTCCTTGAAGAACATTATTCCTGCACCTACTATTTTTCTTTTCAATAATATTTATGGTGTCCTTAAACATTTTTTAATCTTAATTTATAAATGCCTTCATTACATCACAAATTAAATGTCAGAACATCATAGCCTATACATTTAGTGACAATACACTGAAAAAATGTTAGCCATCACAAATGTGTAACTAGATTCTGATATTAACAACTGTTCCCCAGTCTGTATCTGGGAAGTTAATTTCACATGGTTACACAACTCCTAGTACGGCTTCTCTCTCTAATAATATTTCAGGAATCTGAATGTATCTAATATATCCAAATATATACTATACCCCTGGGTGCTCTTCCAGAAGTGAAGCAGCATTTGCAACTATCTCTAAAAGACAAAAGTAGATATATTCTGTTTTTTAAAAATAGCACACTGACAACAGAATGCTTTTCAAAAACATTACAAAAAGATGTACACCTTGGATTCAGAAGATAGAAAGTTGCATCCCTCTTAACTAGAACACATTTGAAGGAAAACAAATGCATACTCTGGCAAATGTTGCCTCGGTATTAATATCTATTAATGCATGTTCTATTGTAAAGGCCAGAAATACATACACAGGACACCTCTGAGTAGCCTCCAAGTAGGGTAAAGAGCAATACTTTTTTCCCACAAATCAAAATTACAGAAAACAAACCAATTACAAAAAAAAAAAACAAATCAATTACTGTAGTAACAGGACAAGGGGTAACGAGTTAAAACTTAAACAGGGGAAGTTTAGATTGGATATAAGGAGGAAATTCTTTCCTGTTAGGGTGGTGAGGCACTGGAATGGGTTGCCCAGGGAGGTTGTAAATACTCCATCCCTGGCAGTGTTCAAGGCCAGGTTGGATGAAGCCTTGGGTGAGATGGTTTAGTGTGAGGTGTCCCTGGCCATGGCAGGGGGGTTGGAACTTGATGATCTTAAGGTCCTTTCCAACCCTAACTATTCTATGATTCTAAAAACGAGAAGATTCTTCAAGAGCTAATTAATCATTTTTTTCTAATTCCAGTAAAAATCTAACTTGGTAAAAGGCCTAAAAGATTTATAGTTACAGAGTTATTTTTAAAGTAATAAATAATAACAAAAGCAGGAATAAAATATTATACCGCTGCATCAGTAACACAATGCACACAAATGTCAGACAACCTGAAAGCTTAAGTATCAATTTCTAAAGCCTACCAGGTATCTTTTGGATCATTGGCTCTTTGGAGCAAATCCCACAAACATTTTCAGACCAATTCCCATGGGCTGTTAGAATAAAGACCGAGCCTCCACACTTAATCACACAGAACAATGGTACAAGACTCATTTTTTCATTTGATATTAATTCCATATTGAAGGCACAAAAATGAAGAGCTAACTAGCTGTTACTGGATGAATTGGTGTTGAAACACACCAAGATGCACAATTACCCATTTCACTGTTGATTAAACCAAAAGTCTTGAAGAAAAGAAAGAAGTACACAGATATTTCTTCCATGGCTTATTTTTGTTTCTACTGATGCATGGCCAAAAAGTGCGACAACAGGTAAAAAAATTATATAATTTCTCCCCATCTCTCCTCCTCCACTATGGCCAGAAAAGTTCCTTGCTGTTCCTAAGCTGTCTCACTATTTAAGACTTTTGTAGCTTTGTATCAGTTTCAAGCAAGATGAAAGTTTAACCCTTTGGATCTTATGTGACACTACAATGTAGTTAATAAAAATTTGGTTTTGAGTTAACACAATAACACAATTTCTAAAAGATGGCTACATCTACACCCCAAAATTATACTAGAATAAGCTTCCACACTACTGACTTGTAAATCTTTTATTAAATGGAGCATAATATGCTGCTTGTCCTTAATGGACCAGAAAATATATTAACAGTATATACATTTAGCAGCGCTGAACTTACAAAATATAGCAATACTGTACTTAGTAATGGTGAATATTGTTTTATAAACAGCATGCAAATACAGTACTTTGAAGCTAGTTTAGAGATACCCCTATCTGTTAAGATATGGTTTGGATGCAAAACCATTACTCTAAACAAGACAGTACCATACCTGTAATGTCCTACAAACAGTAATTGATAATATTTCCCAATTATAAACTTAATTCTTATGAATGCAGTAAATGAAGATGTGGAAGTGGATGAGATCTCATTTTGGGTAAGACTTTAGTCCTTGTTAAAATGTTATTACTTCAGAGCTGGTTATATATCATTGATATAACCATAAGAGATGTCTTACTTGGGCATTCTTTTTCTTCCTGCCTTCAGCTATGATTTTACAACTTGTGAAAGATTAGATAAAATTGCTAAAGGATTTACAAGAGACTGCAGTATTATTTAGAAGGCAAGTGTCATATTGTTTTTACTAACTCATCAACCAACATAACTCTCATTCAAAAGGCTATATTCTGTTTTATTTTCCTAGTCTATGAAATTATTGATTTGAAGCTAAGTTTATCAGTAAAGATTACTACATGTGATAATGGTGACAGATAAGAGGTAGCGCTAGCCATGAGGATACTGTGTAAGAACACTTCCACTTACAAATAAATGCACATAAGCTATAGCATTATATTCTCCCAAGGTTTGTATGAATCATGCTTTGATTAGGGATTCTATAAATAGATTAAAATAGTAGAGATTGATTTGAAGCAGTTTCCTTTTCATTGTTCTGTCCTTCACTTCAATATGCAGGAAGATTATAATTACTGCATAAAATTTCCTTAACCAAAGTTCTTTTCTGTTGCATTTCACTGTCAAGAACAATGACTGGAATGGGATTAAACAATAAACTGAAAACACACAAATTTGGGATTTGCAATTTTTGGTAAAAAATGTGGGGGTTTTTTCCCAGTGTGCTAGTATTTTTCCCTTCCTAATTTTTTCCAGTTTTGAAATAAAAACTCTATTAGATTAACCTGTACAGTTTTACCACTGTCTGTGGAATCACAGAGCAAAAATAGAATTCAATTTGGCACTTTTTCTGTGTTTTTTTTCATGTTAGAAGTTAGTTTGCAAGTAACCTAAGTTTTGGCATGGAGGTTAATATTAGGACTTCTTAGGGAAGTGTTAACTCTTCAAAAGTATGGCATATAAAAGACATCACCTGTAAACTGAAAGAATAAGTATTACAATAAATTATGAGCCTGAATTATTGCTAGAACTAGAGGACAGTTCTCCAGTTCCCCAAACAATCAATCTGAAATACTTATACAAAATGTTGAAGCTCTAGAACTTAAAAAATTAATCATTAATTTTACAAATAGTCATTCCAGGAATTTTAACCTTTGCCACAAATATTCACCCTTTTCTTCACTGGAAACTTAATTCTTCTCAGGACTGCATAACCAAATTCTTAATCTGTTTATATATTTTCAGTTGCAGCTTAAAAATCAGATTTCACTAAAAAGTTTTGAGATGTTGTTCTTCAATTAGTTTTGACCAAAGCTTTGTAAACTCCATTCCCATTCAGTGACTAACTCACATTTACATCTATGCAGATGGGTACAGAAATCACACATCCACATTCTGAGGTAGTCAGAGGAAGCTACATATCCAATGTTGCTGGATAACCCCTGCAAAGCAAAAGAGAATGCTGACTAACATACTACCATACTAGCACAACAATCTGGATTTCTGGACCTGAGCTGGACTCACATTGAGCTCAAATCAGCTCAAAGCACAGAAAGAGCAGCTCACATTCATTTGTATCATTCTGTATAGATGTACACTTTAAATATGTCTGTGTGATATGGCACAGAAATATTCAAGTGTATTCTGAATTTTATTTTTTTTTTTTTTTTTGAGTCCTGGAAAACACCTAGCTCACCTACAGCAATCAGCTATGTTGAAAAGTATAGAGTGCAGGTACTGAATCAGTTATATACATTCAACTATCTAATGCATGACTACTAACTGTGCCAAGCAGTAGATCTGGTCTATAAGCTTCCCAGTGTAAAGAAAGTTCAACGCACCTTATTACATAGAAGTTTTCCTAAAACTGTACTTTTTCCCCTAAAATTACTGATTTAAAAATTCCTACTGATGAAATTCTGAATTTTACTTAGATACAGTAAATCAAAGACGCATAAGAAGTTAAAGAGTTCTAATCTTTAGAAATTAGGCCTACGTAGTATACCAGAGAAAAGGCAACAGTCAGCTGAGATTCTCCTACACATGAGATATTCCCTGGCTACTCTTCTAATCATATAATCTACTGTCAGAATGCAAGCAGAACTTCCTTGGCAAGTACTCAGAGCCAAACTACCATTAAGCCTACATTTTTCTCCTTAAACAACTGTATTACCAGTTCCCCCAGCACAAAAAAAAAAAAGAAACATTTTGCCTCCACATATTTATGATGTGTAGATAATTATAGATTCACTGACTTCCTGTTACACCAGTACCAGCACTGAACCACTACTTGCCAGACTACAAAGTAATGAGTGCTGAAGTTGCAAAATACGTGTCAAAAGAGCACAATTCAAAAGTTTAAGTTATTCTGAAAGTTCTTTTACAGTTGAACACTGCTTTATGCAGCCAAATAACCCACCTGACATGCATCATTAAATAACATATCCATCCAAGAGCACATCAGTGAAATACAAACAGGCTCTGAAACTTCCACCTTCAGAAGAGAACTGAAAGCCTTTGGTGCTTACATCAAGAATAAAGAGCTGGATCAAAAATGCTGCCCCATTAGTTGTAAGGACTTGCTAACATTAAGTGCGTTTAAACAAAATGTGCTTCCCTGACTTTTACTAAAACCATCTTTCATTGTTCACTGTTTCATTGTTCACTGTTTCATTGTTTCACTGTTACAAGGGGTAACGGGTTAAAACTTAAACAGGGGAAGTTTAGATTGGATATAAGGGGAAATTCTTTCCTGTTGGGGTGGTGAGGCACTGGAATGGGTTGCCCAGGGAGGTTGTGAATGCTCCATCCCTGGCAGTGGCCAAGGCCTTGGGTGATATGATTTAGCGTAAAGTGTCCCTGCCCATGGCAGGGGGGTTGGAACTGGATGATCTTAAGGTCCTTTCCAACCCTAACTATTCTATGATTCTATGATTCTAAATTTTGCAGAATCACAGAATTGTTTAGAACCTCATGAGGTCATTTAGTCCAACCTCCCGCCCTGCTCAGGCAGGTCACCTTGTGCCTGCTGTCCATGATTGTGTCTGGTCAGCTTTTTAATATCCCCACAGAAGACTATGCAACCTCTCTGTACAACCTGTTTCAGTGTTTGATCCCACTCGTAAAAAAGTGTCTACTCCTGTTCAGATGGAATTTCATGTGTTTTAGTTTGTGCCCATTGCCCCCATCTTGTCAGCGCACACAACTAACAGGTTGTGAATAGTCTAGCTCACTCTTGCTCATTCCCTCCAACCATGTACTTAGACATGTTGGTAAGGTCCTCCTGTCTCTCCTCTAGGCTGAAGAGTCCCAGGTCTCTCAGCCTCTTCTTATACACAGATACTCCAGTCCCTTAATCATATTTTGAACCCTGCTCTGGACTTGCTCCAGGAAGTCTGTAGCTTTTCTTGTACTGGGGAACTCAAAACTACAAACAGTACTCCAGATGCAGCCTCATTAGGGCTGAGTAGAGAGGAAAAATCACCTCTCCCAACCTGCAACCATGGTCCTCCTAATGCAGCCCAAGATACTATCCGTCATTTTTACCAAAGGTGCATTGCTGGCTCACAGTCAGAATCCCAACATCCTTCTCAGCAAAGCTGCTTTCAAGACAGCTGTACCCCAGTGTGTGCTAGTACCTGAGGTTATTCCTCCAAGATATAAGACTTCACATTTCCCCTTACTGAACTTCACAAGAAACTCAATTACTTTAAATTACATTTAGTAATTCAGAGACAGCACAGGAATGATCAGATGGACTACCAGATTTCAACCTCTACAAAAACTTCAAGAAATTTCAAATAAGCAAATCTGTTTCTAGTTGGATAAACTTCAAAATTATATATTAAGACAGCTTAAACATTTTTTTTTATGACATGCACATGACTTACGCAACATTTGTCGAAAACACACTAGCACAAGTAAATATTCTTTGTAAAATTCACCACAATATGTTTGCAGTGGTTAATGCCCATGGATCAACTCTGTTTAGTTACTGCTTGTACTGGTCACTAAGTGGAAACATCAGGGCAAGTAGAAACAAGAGAAGACAAAGGCCTCATGATAATTAGCACTCCTCCATCTCTTGTGAGCCATGTAGCAACGTAAAACAAGCAGGGAATTATCACTTTTATCTTGTGAGGTGCCTTTACTAAACAGGTCTAGAAAAATGGAACAGATCATTCTACCTCTTCTGTCCCCTTCAGTTACCTTGCCTAGCTTCAGAGACACCAGATGTTGCCTGGGATAATTATTTGGGGGTTTTTCTGGTACTCTTCTCTGACAGGCCTAATTTTTAATTTTACACTCTTTCTCCTGTTTAACTTTCTCCTTTTATCAAACAACACCTGGTAGTTACACAGGACAGCACTGTGAGCACATGATTAGAGAACTAAAAGCAAAATTTTAACAACCATAATGGTAAAATAACAAGATATTTATTGATATTTCACATTTCAAATATTCTTCCAATTTTTTTAAAATATTTAACATAATGTAAATGGCAAACAATAACCAGACCTATAACTCAGATAAAATTTTAAGTTACTTAATGATATTACAGGTTTTTGTTGGTACCTTCTCAAGGTTGGTACCCTTTTATTTTCACAATAACTCTCAAGAACTTTGCAACATGTAATATGTAAATGATAACTTCATGCTATACTATTTATGTATTTATTCCTAAAAACCCATAGAAGAAATCTTTCATTAATGTAATATTTAATACATAGCATACAACCTACCAATATCAGTTAATCAAGCTATAGTGAAACTAAGTGATAAAAATAAAAGTAAACAAGTTCAAATCAGGCTACTGCTCAGCAAAAATAATTAACCACAAAGAATTTAGCAAAAATCTGTACTTCTGGATGACTTTCAATGAAGGTTTAAAGATATTTTGGGGTACCATTTTGCTCTAAAAAGATGTCCTCTAATTCAATCACAGGTGCTAAATTATAAGCAGCAATTAATTAATGAAATACCTACAATGTATGTTATTCAAGAAATGAGGCTAAATGACCATAATGGCTTTCCTTCTGGCCTCAAATCAGGAAGAAGATATAACTGTATTAGCAAACTGGATTGTATTTTAAACCCATTTTGCATGTGACTGAAACAGAAGAGTTAGGCTTTATACATCTAACACAAATACTATCAAATATAGTGTTTAGAATATTAGAACACTAAATATGGAAACAGTAAGCTCATTTTCAGAACTACTTTTTTTCTTAAATGGCATTACCTAACAAGCTATTTTATAGTTTTGAGCAATCTCGTCAATTTGCCATGAATGACACTAAGTATATTAAACCCATGCAACATGGCAGTAGTCTTTAAGTTACCCTTAGGGACTACTTAACCTCCTGTTTTACTTTTTCCAGATCAAAGCAATGGTAAGGATAATCAAGAGAGGGCATATATGTCATAACTATGTAAAGGTCAACAAGGCTTAAACACATTGGGTTCTACTCATAAATATTTGACTAATAGCATATTTTTCATCTTTAAAACCCAAGATTGGCACTTTGGTAGGCAGCAAATTATTCTGACTGAACAGCTAAAAACACATGGTTCCTGAGTTTAATCTCTCCAGGTATGTGCTTGAATGCCAATGTCAAATATCAAGGAGTGGTAAGAAGTCTTCTATTACCATTCCTTACATTATAAAGGTAACCAACTGCATCAATGTGAGTTGCACAATGTACCCAATTTTGAACTTGCTTATATCACCTTCACTCCAATTAAATGATTTTGGAGTCACATCAAAGCACCTGAGAACCTGGTCCTATACATCTCTTATTACTAACCAAGTGGCAACTTCATTTTGTTTACAGGGCAGAAAAGGCAAACTAGTTTTATTACAGGTGACTGAGTTCAGGCCTGCCTAAGTTTAGACAACCTACATTGCCCTTTTGGATATCTTTGAAGCAAATGGGTTTAGTGTTACTGTACACATTTGTAGAATTCAAATACACTCAAAACCTTTTTTCCCCCTCACAAAAAAAAAAAAGCAGCACTATTACCTAAGGAATCTTTTTTTTTTTAATAATAATAAAAAACAATTTGATGTGCAAAGAAGTCATTAGCGGCTACTATTAATATTCTCCTCACTAAAAAAAGAGGAAGGTGGGGGGAGCACCAACAACAATTTCATACATTTATGTATTTTCCAGGCTGCTGGATAAGGCAGGGTGTTTTTCCCCCAGTTCATATGGCTTGAGTTAGATTTAAAAACAGCTCCCAGAGGAGGTTGATAAATGGATTAAAGTGGAACATAAATTCTCTATGTCACCCAGTCCCTTAAACCTTGATGTCAGTAACATGCCTAATCATTCCATTATTATAAACGTCAAATATGTTTTACATGTGTTAAAAAGAGTGAATGGGTATAAGAAGAAATGGAACACTCAAGAAACTGTAATGCTATTATAAACCTCCATGCAAAAAATACCTAAAATATTACCATGTTCACCCATTAATTAAAGTATTTCAGATTCTTGTCTTATAATTTGTAAACTGTAAGGTACATCAGTGTGTCCATTGTGTTATGCATACTTTACTTTCCCTTAATGGTGCTGCTTCTATGAGCTAGCATAACTGAAGAGCATAAATTTTTTCAGTGGTTAATTTGAGAAACAGTACACATGAATCTTGCTTAAATATGAGGTTTTATATACTCAGCAAAATGAAAAGCCTCAGCTGAAGCAGTGTTGCAAAATCTCTTAAGATATTGCAAAGTATAGACAGAAAAACAAAAAAATTACAACCCTTTCAGAAAAATGACTTACAAGAAAGACTGAAAGAACTGGGCTTGCTTACACTACTAAACAAAAACAGTAGTGGATCAGCACTGTAATGATCCTGAAACAAGTAAAAATGACAGTGATTTACTATTCTCCCCTTTCTTCAAAGTATACAGAGGAAAGCAAGTTGTTTTATTTGCAGGAGTCTTGGAATTAAATACTAGAAACAAGCCTTCCAAATACAAGCAAAGTAAAATACAGGAACATGTTACCAATGGAGACTATGAAAACCTCAATATGGAAGTGTACACTGACAAATTAGAAATACTTAGGTATGAGATAGTGAAGTACTTGATACTGTATACTTGATACCAGATCAGTCAAAGATCTGGTTGACTACATAATCTTTTGAGGTTACCTGCATTACACACTTTATGATTCTGTGGTATCATTCAAAGAATATTACAACTCTTTAATGGTGAAAATACTCAATATACTCAGTATGTAATGAAAGGTGAGAATCCTTGGGCAATAAAGTACTATGCATTTTAGAAGAAAAAGTGAGAGACATCTCAGCTATTCAGTTTAAATCCCTGAATAAAAGGTGACAATTGAAATTTTACTAAAAAAAAAAAAATTAAATAATTCAAATTTCCCCAAAATTGTTACATGCTTAAGAGTTCCATTTTGTTGTACAACCTTGATTCAGTCCTTCTGTTTACCTGTATTACAAAACAGTTTTCAAAATTTCTGATCTTCCCACCTTTGCCTCACTTGCATAGAAAATTTCACACCCCTTCAGTACTACATTTTAAACTTTAAATTCAAAATTTAGCTTCATTTATTCTTTACTACATGCTGTCCATGTCATACATACCAAGAATAATCTTATCACCATAGCAGCTTATTGCATCAGCACTAGCATGAAGATACATATTAGCAAATATATTTCAAAAGCTCTCTCGTGTCTATTTTTGAATACGTTTGTGTACGTGTGTATATATATTTTTTTCCATTCAGATGTATGTATGAAAGAAATTAAGTTTGAAAGATTTAGACTTGAACTGTCCACTGCTTTGGGCTCTCCAGTGTAATATGCCTACGACCCGATTTTTCAGAGTACTGTGTTTAGCAGTACTCTGTACATCAAAGGTAAAACTTCCATTAAATTCAGTTCTATTAACAAAGCTTACCATTTAGTGCTGTGAGGCTCTCAAACATAAATCCTTGGCAAAACATATTCAGGATAATCATACTGCTTACTGATTGGCACCTAATTTAGATGCCTAATTTGTGAGGTTAATTCTCCAAGGCTCTGTTACCACTGACAGAAAGAGGTAGCCCTGCTGTCTCTGGCTATGCATACCTATTTCCTCCCATGCGCTGGCACCAACATTCATAAGGCTGTTCAGTGAGCTGGAGTCACAAGTTGACTTACCTGAAAAATAATACTGGTGCGGGGAGAAAGGAGTTTTGCATGACAAGTTATCAGGTGGATCAGCTGATCTGCCTGGCCATGCATGCATACAATCAGCCATATTACTCTGAAACTGGCCAAAGCAGATTGGGATGACCTCTTTAGCCAGCAGCTTATGGCACCTACGTAATTAAATTAGATGCCTGGCACAGAGTTACATGCATGTTGTGTCAAAAAAAAAGCCACATAGAAAGAAAATTCAATCAAATGATGTCTGAGTTTACACAAGAAGTCTGTAACAGAACCAAGGAGAGAATCAGTATTTCCTGGGCAGCAGTTATATTATCTTTACACTTCAATTTTCTGTCTACACTTCCTGCTTCCTTCACTCAGTACATATTTCAAATGAGGCAAAGGTCCTACAGAAAACAACGTAATTCATCACACAACTGCAGGGTTTTCTCTGTACAATGAATAAAGCCAAAATCTCTCAGGGAAAAAGCAGTAATTAATGGTACTTTAACACACAGAGACAAAAAGGGGAAATTAACTTTAAATAATTGAATTTGAAACCAGAAAGGTATTTTCATATAGGTTTCTGTATCTGACTACTGAAAGCTTAAAAAGGCAAATTCAAACGCCAGAAATTTCATCATGTGAAATTACAGTGGAATCAAGCGGCAGGGTCAGAACACTTAGGGCATGTCTTACCATCTTAGTCATAGAAATTGATTTTTAAATAACATCATTTTCAAAAATCTTTTAGAGCTTGTTACAGAAAATACATAAACATGCAGCTTAGCACCATAAAAGTGGCAGAAGTCCATTAAAATTGATGGACTTACAATTGCCCACAGACCAGGCTCTGCGCATATAAAGCAGTGTTTTCAAAACACTGTGAATGCAGACTTTTTTTTTTTTAATTATTTCAACAAGCAAATAAGTATTTTAAAGAAAGATATATTGGGTACACTAACAGTACAGAAAACTAGATTAATTTGCCTCAATGACTTCTGCAATTACGAGGAAAAAAATCTGAAGACACGGAAGGAAAACTATGCCTGCCTGACTTCTTTAATTGGTATTCTGGTATGTATAATCATTCTATTGCTGTCTTGTTCTTCACACTTTTGTGGTATCGAGCAATCCCATGAACACTTTCAGGGAAAAAAAAAGAAACTCATGGTGACTTATTATCATGTGAATTAGCAAAACAGTTAATGTCTAACAGTGATGCAGACCAATTGTTCCATTTTTTATTTGTTTAATACATATGGAGATATCGTAGTTTGTTTCATAATACAATCTCTTTCAGACAGTACATTAAAACCTATGGATATAAATTAGATCATAAATTGAGGGTTCTCCTTGTTTATGAGGTAACTACTGTACCCTGTGGAGGTGTTTATTAGACCTGTTACAGACACATGTGCTACAAATGCCAAATAAGAAGAGCTGAGTTTCACCAAAAAAAAAGTTCTCCATACAAGCGTCTAAATCAACAGATTAGAACACATATATGACTGCTGGCAGTCTTTGCATTAATTTTGTTACAGAAAGCAACACTGATCAAAGATTGTGTCTATGAAGAAACAGGGTGGTAAAATAAAACAGCAGCTGTTAAGGTCATAAAAATCAAATCAAAATTAGCACTTTGTCCATGAATTGATTCCTCATAATATCATACTATAATTACCTACTCTTCTGTGGAGAATAATGAATGATATTTTAACTCTAAACTTGGCTTAAATCACACTATGCAATCACCTTCTTAAGGTAATGTGAGACATCTAGTAATGGCACAGTTAAACTACCAACTAACACAACAAAAAAAACAGACCAAGGGTTCGTTAACTACTGTCCTACACCAACTGTGGCGAAACTACCTGCAAGGAATGATGGTCATTACTGGAAGTCTTCTACTAGGTGTTTTTCTGTCTCCCTGCCTTTATTTCCCCTCTACAGCTTACATGTGCTCTTCCTTTCCCCCCCCCTTCATTTCTCATTCCCAATCACTTCTTTTTCCTAGTTTCTTTCTCTTTAGCCCTCTTCCTTCTTGGAAGGAAACTTAGTTTATATAATTGATGGACTAGAACCTAACCCCAAGGAAAAATGAAGAGTAGCTGCCGCAGGCAGATACCAATGAATGTAAGTAGAACGCAAGCACATAGCTACTTCCTGAGAAGGCTCCCCCAGCATGCAACCATTTGCAGCTCTGAAACTTCCTGAGCCAAAGGAAATTGAAGATCTTCACACTTTTGTGGGTATTTTCTGATGTATTTAATTAGTTATTTACTGAACTTACTACCGCAACATCTTACAATACACATACACAGCTTAATTACACAGGGTCTGATGTTCTATATAGTAAGATTGTAATGGCAGTTTGATTTCTGGGGGAAAAAAAAGTATTTAATGAACTCTTTCTCCTAGAAGTATCTCATTTTTTTCTCACTGTGCTTTTGAGCATTTTCTTGGAAAAGTTTTGTATTAACTAATTTAGGCAGAGTGGCTTATACTTTGCATAGAGAAGTTCTCATCTGTTTTATGTTTCATCATGCAAAATGCTTCTTTGTGACAAAAAAAAAAAAACAGCAGTTCACATCTCTGAAGGCCGTTACCTCATGACAGCATGGTGTCAGCTCCCCTTCATTTCAGTGAACCTTCATGCTAGAAGGTTATTTACTTTTTTTTTTCCTAAATAACCTGGAAATCTACAAAACCTTGTTCCAGTAGGACAGTCTACAAAATTTATATTCAATATACACATAATACATTGTTGTGGTTTAAAACCAGTCAGGCAGCTTGTTCACTCACTCCTCCCCTTCTTGCCCTCCCCGTACTCTGGGAGGGATGGAGAGCAGAATCAAAAAGAATGCAACTCCCACAGGTTGAGATAAGAACAGTTTAGTAACTAAGGTGTAACACAAACCACTGCTGCTACCACCAATGGTGGTAGCATTTCCTACAAAGGAAATAACAAGGGAAGAGAATACATCTCAGCACCCGCCGACCTGTAACTCGCACCACCCCCCAACCCGACCAAGCACCGACCGATACCTCATCCAACCCTGCAGTCCCAGCCCTTCAACGTAACTCTCCGTTACATCCCTGGCAAAGTGGTATGGAATACCTCTTTGGCTAGCTTGGGTCAGGTGTCCTGTCTCTGCTTCCTCCCAGCTTCCCTCCTCCCTGGCAGAGCATGAGCCTCACAAAGTCCTTGGTCAGACTAAAACATCAGTGTTATCAGCTCTGTTCCCAGGCTGAAAGTCAAAACACAACGCTGCACCAGCTACCAAGAAGGAGAAAAACTGACTGCTACTGCTAAACCTAGGACATACATACATCAGATGTTTGCAGTCTGGTCCATACGCTGGTAACTTCATCCTGCAGTTCTTGTAATCTGTTTCATTTCTGTGCAGTGTAGATGGAAGTGTCATTTGATCTATAAATAAAAAAAATTAAAAAAAAATCAAGAAATATATTAGTAAATGAAGTGAACAGAGATAGAGATTATAGATATGAGCATTATGATTTACTAAAAAAAAAAAAAAAAAACACTTTCTCTGGAAATTATGACACAGCAAAGTCAGCAAACCGCTGTTTGTCACTTTTTTTGTTTTCCCCTAAGAAGCAATATTGATTTTTTCTAAAGGAGCAGTAGTAGTGGTAGTAAAGAAGCATGTAATTTTATTTTTTTTTTTAGATCTATTTCAGAAGTCAAAGTCATAATTCTCATCTTTGGAAAGGTAGAGGAACATGACCCTTTCTACGGCCCAAGAAAATTATACCCTTTAAAGCAGATACCGGATTGAAAGAAACACATCCTTCCTTCCCAAACACATTCTCTCCTGCTACCAAGGATACTATGTGATAGAGCTAAAGACAATAGCCTTTACATTAAATAATGCTTTCCTTCAAAATAATGCTCTTTTTTCAGGTTCATGTGGTTGGCTTTTTTTTTTTTTTTTTGTCTCTGAGTGAGGAATGGAATCTATCATTTGGCTTACCTTCACTGGATTTTCCTTGACTGTGGAACAACTAATGAGTTTCAAACATTTATATTTAGGCCATAGTACTAGAAACAGCTGTTCCCAGAAAGGCTCCTGGTTCCAAACAAAAATCCTCCAAGTGACAAAGGGCTCACTGGGGACTGTCAATCTATTAAAACCCAGTCTCACTCCTAAATGACTAACTCGGCTGACATACCCATGCTATTTGTTTTTACTTTTGCAAAAACTTTGTAGTTTCTGGATAGATTTAAACAAACAAACCCCCAAACACTTAAAATGTGATCCTAAAGCTTTCAAGAGAAACCAAGTGAACAAAACCTAGTATCTATATAAATAAAAATAAAAAAATCACAAACCATTTCTTAAGACTTGAAGCAATTTTCATGGACTAAGTGCCATAAAGCTCTAATCTCCACTAGCTGTACACAGTTCATGAATGAGATTAAACTGAAATTAAAGGGAATATTAGTATTTCTCAGAAAACACATGGTTAATTTTCTTTATAGCCTCTAGTTCTTATATGTTGTTTATAAAGCAGCATACCCCTGTAAAAACATGGAACAGAAACTAAGGCTTGCAGCATACTTACTGATACTTTTAACAGTATTTAATAATATCATTTGCTATCAACTTTGAAGTGAATCCAAACACAAAATTGTACGTTTTTTTCTTTAAACTGCACTGGAGCCACTCTTGGGTACATGTGAAAGGCTACAGACTGCTCGGGCCATGTCGGGATCTGCAGCCCCAACCCCACTATTTCACCAGTTATTTGCTCTTTAAACCGGGGAAACAAACAAAAAAAAAACAACAACAACAACAAAAGTCATTTCCAACTGACTTCTGGAAACGGCCTTGAAAATTATACTCTAAAACTGCAACACGGCGAGGCTTACATCCCCTACCCCGGGCAGCCGCAGCGGGTGCCCACCGCCCACGGCAGCCCGGACCAGCAATGCCCTGTGCCTTCCCGGCGCCTTCCGCCTTCGCAGCGTCAACCCAAGGAACGGCTCGTAGTGCGCAAAGACGCGCATGACACCGGCCATGAGGCACCAGGATCCTCCTCCGCCACAGGCGAGGCAATCCCCGCGTTTCGCGCAGAGAACACCTATCCCTGCCCCAAAGAAACGCCATTTCCGCGGACGGCGATACCACCTTCCCCGCTCCCGCCTGAGCGGCTGCGCAGACCCGAACAGCGCGGGATGGCGGCTTTCCCCGCCCCCCCTCCGGCCGAGCCGCGGGGCGGAGCTCCGGGAAACAGCGGCTGCCGCTGCCTCCGGGTGCTTCGGCCCCGGGCTTGCAGCAAAGGCCTCCCTGGGGTAACCGTGACCCCTCACCCTTTTGTCACTGGCCGTCTGCTTCGCGGTGCCGGCGGCTGCAGCGGCGCAGTTCGTTCCGTTCGTTCCTCCCGGCGCCCTGAGGCTGGGCGGCGCGAAGCATGAAGCTGACCAAAGCTCAGTACGATGAAATAGCGCAGTTCCTGGGGCACGTGCAGCCCACCCGGCAGAGCCTGAGGAAGCTGAAGGAGAAGTTCCCTAGGTAAGTGCTTCCTGCTCTCCGGGGCCGCTGCCCAGCGCGGGGCGGGCCGCTCGGGCTCCGGGTCCCGGCCTGAGAGCTCGCTGCGGGCAGGCAAGGGCTCCGCAGGGGTAGCTCCGCCAGCTCCAGCAGGTGCCCCCAGTTCCAGGCCCCAGACGGTACAAAATCACTTGGACACGCACACGGTCATCGACGGCAAGCTGCAGCTCACTGAAACTGCTGCTGGGAGGACGGTCCTTATCACCTGTGGCCTGTGAAGCTGGAACAAAATAAAGAACGTTTTCCCATCTTCTGCCACATGTCCAAATAAAAGCTCTCAGATCCCTTCATAAGGCATTATGGACACCAAGTAGATCTTACATCAGCGAAGCCTTAAAGTTTAGGCCATTCTTCTATGGCTGAGACAAGGTTGTAATCCAGCCTGTCATACTGTTGCCCCGTGTCTTGGGAAGAAGGGCTTTCCAGACCCATAATTCTTTACATGGTGCTCCTCTCTAGTTGAAATGTGGAAAAGAGGTCATCTTATATGTGAGCGTTCATCCACTTCCTCTCCAGAGCTGCGTTCAGAATTGTCAAAGACATTTGCAAATGACCATAGGCTACTATCAGAAGATGTGCATGACAGAATGTGCTCTCTGCACTGATCTTCATTGCCAGAATTTGCTTACTACCAACCGCAGCAGAGTTAGAGAGGACATGTTACAAGGTTCTCTTTGTTCAGATTTGTTCAGATTCTCTTTGGTCAGATTTGGGTGAGAAACCAGATTGGGTTCTATGGAGAAAGGAGTGGTGCTGTCTTTAAAATAACAGAAATAAGAAAAGTATTTTTTAAAGGGTGGTGCTTACTTTGGAGAGAGAGAGAAAATAAGTAAACCAGAAATTCTTTCCCATGATTCCTGAGTGAGCATTACTATTCTTACCACAGGTGTGGCTGAGGAAACTGAAGCCATGTGTAACTTGCAGTAAGTGGATGAAAAGCCATTGTGAACTTAGGCTTTTAAATTGTCCAGTGAAATCTCCTTCTTTTCAGGACAGTCTGTAATGTAGTTAAAGATCAAGCTGTTCTAGAGAAGAAATGATGGTAAAGCAATGTAGTTGGGTCAGTGGGTTCATGGAGTCCAGTACTTCTACAACTTGGAAGAACTCTTGCTGTGACAGCCTATGTCTAAGGAGCTTAGATTTGGCTTTATCACTTTAGTACTAATGAAATGAGAATTTGTGTATATGTATGTGTGAGTGTGTGCATGCACACACATGTGCTTAGTCTCTTTTTCTAGTCTCCTTATAAAGCTGTCTTGAAAGATTAGAATTTGGGTTCATTTGCCAGGTCAGTTACTGTGTGTAGAAACCTGCTTCCAAGATATACAGAGATATGTGAGTGTCTGTAATAGGGAAAATAAGTCTGTCAGAAAAAGACCAGGCCTTGCCACTGATACATTTTACCTCCTAGTCCATTCCTTTGATGCTGCAACAGATCCATTGACTCTTCGGCTTCAGAACTTGATGACTCCTGTGTGCCGTCTTAAGTGCAAAAGAGGAGGCTTTTTCCATTGTGTGGTCTGTAACTGTGGAGCAAGTTTCTTTTAATCTGGAGCCTGTGTCATTCAGTTCTAGCATGAGAAGGATCTGATTGGACTTTTGGCTGCTTTTTTTCTTTATGAAAACCAAAATCAGACAAGCCAAACCCTCATCCCACCCACCCCAATTTCTGATTCAATCTTTTTAAGAAAATATTTCAGAATCTGCCGTGGCACTTGCAAGGTGATGAAGGTGTCCATAACCGGTTTATCATTATTATATGGAAATGGTTGCTGATTCAAACTGGAAAGCACTAACATCTGTAATAGCTGCTTTCCACCTTGCACTTTCAATCTTTCCCTGGGAAGGATCAGTATTCCACTGGTAATGCAATACATAAATTCACAGTTTTCAAGTATTTCTGGTTCCTACTGCCTCATAGATCTTGACAGTCTTTAGATTTCTGCATTAATCTGCTCAGGTTTTTTTCTGATACTGTTTTACCTGTTGGTTCCTTCCTTGGTCTGTTGTGTTTCTTGAAGAGTCACAGCTTATGCTCTTTATTTGTATTAAGTATCCTTCACATTTTGTTATGGGCCTGCTCTTGCTCTGCAGTTTCTCCCTAAGAGTAATTTGTAATTTGTTTAAAACAATTGCCACAATTTAGTGTATATAGGTATGCTGTACGGTGACTGCCACCATGACCTGTGAATCTAAATAATTTTTAACAGGGTAGTTTGTTCTTTACTATATTATCGAACTATTTCAGGAGGTGAGGTTATTGCTTCAAAAGGTTATTGCCATATGACTTACTAATGTCAAGTAGTCAAAATTAGGCTGCTTTTAATACTGTTTTCTAAGTATCTTTATACAAGCATTGAGACCTTTTTTTTTTTTCACAATTCTGTAACATTGCAGACAACATGGTTTAGTCTGCTTTGCTTAAAACAGAGTTATTTTGCAAAAATGCAAATTCAGGAATCAAATCACTGGTTTGGTGGTGTTGGTATTTTTTTTCCATTGATACTGCACTTTGTATTCCATGTGTGGCCGTTACCAGTGTATTTATTCTTAAGGTGTTTGTTACATGCTTAGCAGTTGTCTTCTGGTGTGTTCATGTTTAACAGTAGGATTTTTGGATGACCTGAGGATTATCTAAATGTAATTTTGAGCACTAAGCACGATAAATCAGTGCCAGTATTGGATGATTAATGTATAGTTCCTTTGAGCTTCTTAACGTGTATTCTACTGGCCCAATAATTCTGTATATTGTGTTGTGCTCTTCTAAAGTGTACCACGTTTCTGCTTTGTTTCTCACCAGAATTTATCTACTTGTTAATAATTTGTGTTTATCCTTGTAATTTCTGTCTTCTGCTTTCTTTAGCCATGTGCTTATGTTCTTCTGTGATACTGTTCTTCTCAATGAGACCTAGTGTCTAAATTGGATTACCCATTGTAGAAAGTGTAGGGTAATGCAGGAAATGCTGCAAGAAAGTTACAATCTCTTAATTTTCAGTGCTTTTCTACTAGTCCAATTTCCCTTCCAGTACCCTCACTTTCATTCCTGTGAAAGAATCTTTTTTTTTTTTTTGAGCCTTTCTCAGTGCAACGTGTGTTTTTTAGAGAGTTTCAAAGTACTAGGATTTTAAAGTATTAGAATTTATAGCAGCTGCTCTGTGCAGGTTCATGGATATACTGCCCAATTTTGTTCCTTCTGTGAAAGCTTCCTTCCTAGTGAGCAGGAAGAGCTTTTTTGACAGCAGAAAGGCAAGGGAAGATAGCGTAACTGTGAGAGAATAACTTTTTTTTTATTATTATTTCCTTCTTCCTTTTTTCTTTTCCCAGTACTCAAGAGAAAAACAATTCATATTGATATACTTGATATTTGAGAATGGGTATTTGGTTTTAACATCTGTAACTTCATGTTAGATTAGTGGAATGTGCAGTCTTTGTTCCCAGAGCATATTAGGTGATGCATGTTCCTCTACATTCATGACCTGTCTTCTTCACTACTTCATATCACTGAGGTTATCCAGCAGTACTGATAAGCCTAAAGTGGTTGCAGTGGGAAACTTCTTTTTATTTCTTTCCAGTTCTGTATTCTGGCACCTGCTCCTAATGTAGCCTGGAGATTGAGTCAAGGTGGAAGGAGAATTCTCTGTCCTCTGCTCTAGTGCTCCTTAGAGCTGCTGTACCCAGAAAGGAGGACTGTCAGTGAAGCTCAAGAGCAGAGGGCAGCTGGCTGTCTATGCGGCTTTCAGAGCTCTAAGATCAGGACTTAAGCATAGGTGTATTAGGTAAATCTTATCTATAAGCAGGCAACCTGCTGGTGTGTGACACATTAGTTGTGCTCTGTGCTGCATGGAAAGGCTCTTATCATAGCAAAACTGACATAATTTTTCTAACTTCTGCTCTCCCTGCTCTTCTGAATAATTGGTTAATTCTTCTGGAAAACAGAGGAGGTAGCCTGTTTTTTCTTTACTCTGCAAACACTGTTACAGTAAATCTCATTTAGCAAGTTTTGTGTCTGTGCGTGCTAGAAACATTTCTTTTACAAAGAAACACAGTATAAAGGCACATTTCAAGTTCCCTCTAATTTTCTATATGTTCTCACTACTTAGCAATGGAATAGATTCATGCTCTGGCTATATAAACCACCTCATTGATTTTGGTAGGCCAGCTCATGAGAGAAAAGAAAGTGGACATTACTTAGGAGATGCAGAGATTTGGAGGGAGGTGCTTAATGGCCACTGGTGGCTTTCCACTCTATTTTGAAGTGGCAAATACTCTGAATTTGTGTTCTATGTTTAAATATTGTGGGACATATAGCTTAAGCAATTATGAGAATGGTAGATTTTTAAAGATTTGTATTTAATTTTTCTTTTATGTTAGACTTTAAACGAAGTTTTACACTACTGTATGTTTTTGTCTATTATATGTAGCAAAAGCCTAGTATTATTTAAAATTTGTTATGTACTTAAAGCTGCATTTAACCTCACAGGTAAACAGATTGATAATAGCTGAGAAAGAAGGCTTGGCTCATTATTTAAAAAATAAAATTTTTCAGAAATTCACTACAATAAAATGTAGCATATTCAAAATCACCTTAAAATGAAATAAAAATTCACTATACAAAGTAGTTATATGAGCTGTGAACTGATATTGTTCCCTTTGGAAAGATGTTCTTGCAGTTTGAACCTTTGCTAGGAAATCTGCAGTATTACGGCTTTGATAAGATAAACCAGAGGGTGGTAGAGGTTTTCTCTTTTCACTTAAAAGCCAGTGAACAAGCCTGAATGAACTTGTAACTGGTGGGATTTGGTATGTCTTGTTAAAAAACTGTTTGCTTATGCTGTGACTCTAAATAGGAAGGGTACTAATCCTCTCCTGTAATACAAGGTATTGTGTGACAGAAATTAACTAAATCAGTATATAACTCAGGAGAACTTTGTCTCCTCCATTATTCATTAGGTTAAACATAAGTTACTGATTTAAAAGCGAGCTATTGAGAGCAGTGGAAGCTTTCAAAGTAGAATGTGAAAAAGTATTTTTGCTCACTGGGGGCTCTGCAATACTATCAGACAGGATTTAAGCAGAAAATTCTTCTGTTGGCACATGTAAGTTCTACGTCTTCAGGACACAGGTTCCTTCTGGATTTGTTTGAAAAGAGATGGAGGGGTTTTTTCAGTTGTTTGCATGTTATCTTTTAACTAAAAAGAAGAAGACTTGTTAAGCACATGTCAACATGAAAGTTAATTTTGAGGGAAGTCCACTGTAATTTTCCATTATGATTTTTCCAAGTGTAATCATCCTCTTCCTTGCAAGCATTCCCATATATGTTGTCTATCCTAGCAAAATACAAAGTTATTTTAAAGGCTAGTCTTGAAATTCCACTTGAAATGTCCAACTAAATGGTTGTACTTTCTGAATATTTTTCTGAATGCTGGTGAGTCTCTACCTTCTCTCTTAACCTTTTCCCCTTCCAGTGGGGAAATGCTACCATAGAATCATAGAATAGTTAGGGTTGGAAAGGACCTTAAGATCATCTAGTTCCAACCCCCCTGCCGTGGGCAGGGACACCTTACACTAAATCGTATCACCCAAGACCTTGTCCAACCTGGTCTTGAACACTGCCAGGGATGGAGCATTCACAACCTCCCTGGGCAACCTATTCCAGTGCCTCACCACCCTAACAGGGAAGAATTTCCTTCTTATATCCAATCTAAACTTCCCCTGTTTAAGTTTTAACCCGTTACCCCTTGTGTACAGTTCATTTTATAAAGAAAAAACAATCACACAGAACAGGACATACTAAACTTGTGAGATTCATTTTGGCTGAGTAAAGGGAAAGGCTTTTTGGCCTTGAAGAATTTATACAAATCACTCAGAAACCAATCCTGTATCTTCTTAAGATTCGATGGTGAAACACAATGTTTGGGGGAACCTTTTAAAGCAGGTGTGGAAACTAGTTCCCTATAATTTGAAAGTTCATTATGAGTCTATTGTAGTTGTGTGCTAGGTGCTCTTGTTTAATACATAAGAAAATAAAGAGAGAAAGAAAGATAAAAGAAAAATACAAAGATAAAAGGTAAAAATAAAGGGTAGGAAAAAGATTTAAAAAATTAAAAGGAGAAAAATACAGATGAGGGAAAGGAGAGAAAAGTGAGAGAAAAGCAAGAGGAAAGAGGAGTGGGAAAGGGAGAAAAAAAGAAAAATTTAAAAAGCAAAATAGAACAGGAAAGAAAAAAAGAAAAATAAGTGAAAGAAAAAAGAGAGGGAAAGAAGGAGAGGAATTAAGAGGGAAAAAAAAAGATAAAATCCTTTTATATGTCAAATCTGGGGCAGTTGTCTTGGTCACAGTGTGCATTCATGAAGCTTAGTTCGGTTGTACTTTTTGCCACTTCACAAATTCCATGGTTGTGATAATCAGCAGTAGGATAGCAATATAAGTCTTGTGGCATTTTTTTTTTTTTTTATTTCATTCTAAAGCAAGCTTGATGTCATCAGACAGTCCAACATATGTGTGTAGATTTAAGGGCTAGATTATGGTGGTTGTTAAGGAAGGATGAAGTGGAAGTTTTAACTCTGACCATATGTGCATTTTAATTGACTTGTGGATTTTAGGATACCATTATATTCATGTTGCTTGTACTTAAGGACAATGATGATAAAAATGGTAATTCTTGGTTGTATTTCAGAATCAGTTCCATACTGCATCATTCTTCTGAAGCCTGCAAACAAGTCTAGGGTAGAGTTTTATGAGCCTAGAGGAGGATTTGCTACATCAGAGGGGAAAATATTTTATTCATGCATTGTTTTTTGGACAATCATATTCTGGGCTATATTACAATGGCACGATAAATCGCTGAATACACTGTCTGCTGAATATGACCTCACCATGAAAAATTTGATGCATTAGTGTAGGAAAGGTTGGAATATATCAACCTTAGCTGACAAGGGACTTTGAATTTTGACCTAACACAGATGACCGTTGTGTGCAATAAAAGTGAGTTTAATCTCCAGGTCAAGATTGAGGTGAATGGTACGGCAGTGTGGATTGGCTTGCACTGACTATGGCTGTATCACATCTAGAAAGCAAAGAAATCCAAGGTCTTTGCATTTCAAAGTACCAAATGCTTGTTTACCTAAAGTTTACTTATATCTGTTATACCACCTTCAGAAACTGTGCTGTACTGTAGACAGCTAACTCTTCAGCAGCTGTGGACTAATTCATTTGAAGCTCAATGTTTCTGAATAAGCATGAGGTACGTATATTCTACTCCTATCATTGAATAGGTAAACTAAAAAAAATTCCTCCTCTAGCATGTAGATGAAAGACTGTCAAGGATATTGCCTTGCTATGAAAAGGGCAAAGTCTAGAAGCTTTATTTCTTTGACAGCTAACCTGTCTTTGGAACATCGGAAGTTTATTTCTAAGTGGCTTATGCTTTTAGGAAGAACACAATTAAGAGAGCTCTGATACGATTCACTAGGCAAATACAAAGAAAAAGGGTCCTTTTGAGCACTCTCTTGCTGTAAAAGGTATTTGATCAAAGAAGCTAAGTTACAAAATGTTTTGGAGGTTGTCTAGGTTACATAATAAAGATGTATAGATGAATTTAAATAAAAGATTGTCGTGTTTTATAGTAGTCACAAACAAAATCTGTCTTTTTAACTGGCTGGTGTTCCAGAAGTGCTGTTCTGCTAACATACTAATGGTGCATGCCCTGAATGCTTTACACAGATAAGAGTGGTAGCAGTGGTACTGTGGGAAGGAGGGAGTTCTCTTTAAATCAGCCAGGAAAAAAAAAGAAGTTTTGAGACTAATAGAAAGAACCTCTACTCCTTTAATAGAGCCTGCAAAATATATTCTCCAGGACTGATCAGCTCTGAAGGCTCTAGAGGTTTGATGATTGGAATGGCAGGAAATCACGCTTTCAGGACATAACGGATTGACTAGGCCATCCATCATTTGTTAGCATGCGCTGAAACACTGGGTTTGTGTGCAGAGGTCTGTGATTTAGTAAATACTTGGGAGATGAATAGAGCTTACACACAAGGGAAGATATTGCTGTCCTTCAGTAGCCTTAGACACAGATCCCTGCTGAGAAGGCCGTCTGACAGCAGCTCATCAGTAACTGGCCTGTCACAGTCAGTGATGCCCACCAGCCATCCCCAGTATATTAAATGCATTTTTAATATCTGCTTCAGTAGATTTAATGAAGAAAATTTAGTTTCCATACTCTGATCACTGCTTCCTCGAGTGTTTTAAAGCATGGAGTGAAGCACTTCCAAGAAAGGAACTGTCCTGATACCTGGAGGAGTTGATTGAAAATGAAACAGAATGCAAGCAGGAGTGTTATTATCCAAACAGCTTCCTTAAAGCAAAACAAAAATGTTTGGGAAAAGCAGTGATCTCCTTAGAAACAATTGACCCTCCCGCAGAGGGATCTTATGGAGCAGGCTGTACAGCAGCAGAGATGCAGTGCTGCAAAAGGTGTGTGCACAGTGGTTCTGTTCAGTGTGGCTGGCCTTGCCAAAAGATTTTAACTGCATTTCCTACACTTTCAGATGTCAGTACTTGAATCAGGTCATCATTGTGTCTGGCTTTCCAAGTTCTGAGAAGAGGAAAGTAGCTATGAATGGAAGAAATGGAGTAGATGACATTTTTAATAACTAACGTAGCTTTTGGTGTTTTGGTTTTGGCGTTTTTTTGTGCGGGATGTAGTTGGTGAAAATCATTGTAGCATTCTGTGGAATTATTTAAACTGATATGGGGAAGAAACAATAAGACACAGTGGAAAATAAAACTTGCTGCTTTTTTTTTTTTTTTTTTTACTTAGCAGGCTCATCACAAATTATTCAGTAGTGATATTGTAAGGATTGTATGGAATTATTTTTTAACTTTGTAGGAAATAAGATCATTTACTGTCTATGTATATAGATAAACTTCATAGTTGTTTGAATTTCCTGGGAACTTTCAAAGGAAACTTCTGTTTACATAAAGTCAAATGTTTGTTTTCATTTTGTAACGAGATTCAGTGCTTGTAATATTTACTTCAAGACAGCAAGACAAGCAACTTGATCTTGTTTTAAACATCTACTTGAAACATTCACTTCTTGAGCTTTTTCTTCCCTCAGGAATCCATTCTGTGTTCACAGAAGAGAAAGCAAGTGCTGAATGAGACCTATAAATTTGATTATGTGTCAAAACAGTAATGTATTAAATACATATTATAAAAATTTAAGATGTGTCCTAAACACTTACATTTTTATAACACATGACAATATTAAATAATACATTTTCTTGTTAGCATCTGTTTGCTGTCACTGTTGGCAGGACCTGTGATTTATTACTTAAATTAATGACTACAACCATTTTGGTCCTGATGTGTGCCCCATAGCTTACCACATTACTTTATAAAATAACTTATATTCTTCTGTGAGAGTGATTTTTTCAATTGTTTATACAAGTTCCTGGTGAAAATGCCTTATCTATTTGCAACATGAAAGTCTCAGAAGCTAGCATTGTACTTCAAACTGAGTGAAATAATGGTAAAGATAAATTTCTGGAAGAATATGGAATGCAGTAACTGATCCTACTAAAACTGACTTCTAAGACAAGCCTGATAGAGTATTGTTTCAAAAAAAAGCCAACAGCATTGGAAGAGGAGTGAAAAAATACCACTCAGTTTTCTTCAGATCCAGTGATGCTTAAAAGCCTTGTTCATTTGTTTGTTTGACTAATTGGTACCATACAAGTAGATTTCAAACTCCTATTGGCATGGTAAGATTTCATGCTCTATCCTTACTTTTCAGTTTGTATTTCATGGAGTCCTTGTCCATGGACTTCAAATGAAGAATTCAAAGTGAATGAACTTCTTGTCAGCAGGCTTAAATTTGCCAAATAGGAATCTCTGCCTGTTGTGGGAAAAATGTTTTTGACTTCTGAACCACTTAGGTTAAAAACTTCAGTTCTGTCAGCAGCTAAAGCATTTTCATCTGTCTTACTGTTTCTTTTCATACATGTTTTTTGTTTTTTTTTGGGGGGGCTTTTTTAATTCTAGTGTTTGCAACATTTTGAATGTGATAGTGATATGTACGAGATATATTATCACTTCCAGTGCACACTGCAGGATACCCAGTAGCCTGATTGATAGTGACAGTCTCATTGCTTTACGCTGGAGAATTCTTAAACTTCAGTCCCCTGCTTTATCCTCCTCATGTGAATAGCGTATTTAAGTGTTACTGTCCATGTAAAATGTCATAAGTTCAGGATGTGGTGCTGAAGAGGACTTTATTGTTTGGGTGCATGTCCTCTGTTTGCATATCTATATCTAGGCCTGCATGGTCTCAGAAGCATTTGATAGCATTGATTCCCAGATACCTCCAGAAGCTTCAGTACTGAGTAAAATGTCCTAAGGTAGCACACATTCTTCTTCCACAGAAAGGAGAATATTGTCAAATCTTTTGAGTAAGAAGCGTGTGATAGCAAAGGTAGCCTCTTGCGTAATGCAGCCTGTCCAAAACTTTTTCAAAGCCAACATGAAAACTATGACCAAAATGGACATAATGCTGCTGTGACTGAATAATAAAGGGTCTTTTGGAGTTCCTTTTTGTGTATTGAGAAACCAGACAATAATAAAGACACCATGTATCTCTGTTTCCATTTGTAGTTGGCTAGGAGATGGCAAAACTTACCATCAGTCCACTCTTGATACTGGTATTGTCCATTTTTTTATTGCAGTTCTTCTGTGGAATGCAGATATGCATTATGAGGCTACAAGTGGTGCAAAGTACAATAACTGGAGAGTGAGTGCAAGTTCCTGCAGATTAAACGGCTCTTGAACATAAGCCATTTCCAGCATTAATATAAAATGCAGGTTGTCAGTGCTGTTGTCCTTCAGTTTTCAAAACACCTGAACAATACGTCTTCCTAGAGAATTGCATTGTCTTGGGTACACAAAATATTAAAAGATAACTCGTAAGCTAGATTTCTGGTTCTTACAGGGTTTGAAAAGGAATTTTTTTTTTTTAACAATTGGCAGGTACTCCTATAGGCCAAGCAAATTCCATTCTAAATACAGTATTTAATGACTCATTGCAATAAGTTATCTGACACAGGAATATATTCTTCTTTATCCTATTATTAGAAAGAGAGGAATTTAATTATTGACCAAAAAAAAGAAATCAGACTACATTGTTTATCTCATTTGTATTGTGTTACTTTGACATCAATGGTCTGAAAAAGGAAAACGGTCCTTATGGAATAAATGCATGGCTTCAGTCTAAAAATTTTTCTAGCCATATCTATCTGTTTGGTACATCCTTTGAATTTGCAGCAGTTTTTCTCAAACAAATCCCATTGGTTGCCCAACACCTATTATCCACAAGTTTCCTGCTTACATGTTTTGTTTTAATTAACTGTTCAGACACAGACCTCACCTGTGATTAGCAATCATTCTTACAAATTACTACTTCTGTGGGTTTGGGGTTTCTGGATTGAGAATTTTTCTGATGTATCTGAGTATAGATGCTTGCCATTCCAACGTTTTACATCTCAGTAATTAAAAAATGTTATTCAAATGTGTCAGGTATGGTGTAGAAATTAATATATTTTTATGTGGACAGGTCTGGGGTGGTCAACATGTATCACATGTTAATCGTTTGCTTTAGTTTATTTTGTAATTCTCAACTCTTTAGCCTCTTTATCAATGATACATATATTTCTCTCTCAGTGGAACTTTGCATTGGTGGATCAGAATGTTTACTGAATTAATCAGTTAAAATTATTAAAATATGCAGTGGAAAGCAATGTGCTTAGCTAATGTGCTTCTGATACTAAATGCAAGTAAAAGGATATGCAGACATGGAGTCATTTGTTATATTTTAGTATATGAAGCAATAGCTGTGTAAACTTTAACCTCGTAATTTTGCAAGTTCCACTTTATCATGTAGCTGTAAAAGGTAATCAAAATAAATCATGGAAGATGAAGAAATATTTTCTAGGGCTTTCTGTGTGCTTTCAGAAGTGGCACTTGATCCATGAAATTTTAGTAAGCATATTAAATAATACAATATGATGTGCGACATGTCAGGTCTGATATATTATTTTGTATAGGACATTTATACAACATATGGTGAGCTGCTATGTGAACAGCTCAATGACTAAATTATGTTAATCTTCCTTGCCATATTTACTTTTCATTTTAAAAAAACAGCATTTTCAAATTTTTATTTTACTTTTTTGATCATGGGTAGGTATAAGAAAGGTGTAGGTCATCTCCGAGAAGCTGTGACAGTGATCCAAGGTTCCTCAGCTGTGCAGTGTACATAACACAGATGTTGGGAGAGTCATCTGTCAGCTATGCCTCTCCTATGGAGTTAAAGTTCTAGGGGGAAAAGAATTCGACACAGTGCTGTCACTGTTACATTTTCACAATAGAAGAGCATGCAAATATTCAGCCTCCTGCTTAGCAGTAGTGCCCTGTCTAATGTCTGTGCTGGTTAGAATAAAAAAATAGTGGGTGCATCTAGGGCTCATAGATCTGACAAAGGTCATGCTATGCTGGGTATTTGAATTGGAAATTGTCTGGACTTAGATTTTATAAAGCTCCCACAGTTGTCGGGGAAAATTTCAGCAGGGTTTTGTCCCTGGAGAGGCCTCTTAGGCCCTTTTCTGTCCTATGAATGAATTTAGATGTGAGAGTTTCTCCTGCCTTAAAACTGTTAAGTTCATTTTGCATACATCCCCAGAGAGAAAAACTGGCAGATGCTTTTGTCTTGGAAGTGTTTAAAAGAAAACTGCAGAACAGGAACAAGGGAGAGAAGGGGCCTTGTGTTGAGTCCCAGAACATTTTGGAAATGGCCAATATGCAGTTTTCATCAGTACTAAGGCGGGGCGCAATATGGTGCCTGTAGCTCACTAGGGAATATGAATGTTGATTAAGCATACTCCCAGGCTTTGAAATCCTGAAAGCAGTGTCAGAATAATGGATGTTGAGCAAATGTCAAACATTTGTTAATTTCTCTGTTATTTGGAGTTTATCTACCATGATCAATCAAATAAACTAGTGCTTCTCTGTTGTGGCATGTGTCATTGATATGGTGATTAGGTGGCTAGAGAGGCCTTCTGGCCTTTTTTTCTTTTTTTGTTTTTGTTTTATTTTGGTTTGTTTGTTTGTTTGTTTTTAATCCAGGTAACAGATCACATATGAGCAGTCATAACTTTAAATTCAAGATTTGCTTGTGGTTGGTTTAGTGGAAAGTGGTACATTAACAAAATACTTAAGCGTACTGAAGACAGAGTATCTTCATAGCATATCTGCTGTGCTAAAAATAACATTCATGCCATTTTTTCAGTTTTGATCCTTAAAGATTTACTGTTGTGGGGAAAGAAATTACTTCTAAATGAAAATCGGTAGAAGAAGCTTTTACTTGTTCTTAAAAGAAGTTTGAAAACAAAGGTTGTCCACCCTAAATTAGTATTAATTTATGGCTTAGCTCCCTTCTACCCTCCAATTCTTTTGTTTTTTATAAACTAGGTCTTGACATCCTTATTTTTGATTGGGAGACATGTTCAGATGCCTTTAGTTAAAAGCAAAGTGGGTGACTGACTTTTTTATAAGAGAGTGTGTATTCTCATTAAAAAATACATTGTATATAACAAACATCATATGACATTGTTAGTTACTGACTGACATACAGAAATGTAAATCATACAGTTCAGAATGGTTTTTTCCCTTCTCAATTTCCACTTTACTTATGTCCTAATTCTGCTAATTTGCCACTCTTAGGTAACATACAAAGACCTGATATTTAAATGTGAAGAATAAATTAAAAATCTGAATGAGAGAAAGGCTGTGTGGCCTTTGCTGCTTTACTGTAATGTATAAAGACTTTAAAAATGGGAGAGGATAGGTTTGGGATGTTTTGTGTGAGGCCTTTTTGAAAACTGCCTGAAGGATGTCAAATTTCACTGAATTCTAGTGAAGTTTAGTTACCCTTTTCTCATGTTTTTTGTTTTCTGGTTTTTGTTTTGTTTGGTTTTTTTTTGTTGTTGTTGTTTGTTTTTGTTGTTTTTTTCTTTTTTGTGAAGTTCAGTCCTTACGTGCTTAATGTAAAGACATCAGTGTATATTTTTATTACGTTTTTGAGAATTCCCAGAAATGTAAGGAGTGCCAGTGAGTCATGATGCATGTTGTGGTCATCTTCAGTTTATTTTAACATAGAACAAATGTTTGATGTTTCCTTCCTCGGCTTCACATTTATTTACCAAGGCCTATGGGCCCATCTACCAAGACTGGTCACATTTTGGTGCTTAATAAATGTGATGCTATGTGGTGAACCTATTGATCTGTTTACTGGAGATGATTCTGTTCATTTAGTGCATGGAATAAGAGTTCTTCTGGAAACCCAACCTTTTCTGTGGCACAGCAGGAAGCAAAGTGTGTAACCATTGTACGTATTTGCAGAGCAGAGCAAAGAACACCAAAAAATAAATCCTCTGGAAAGAGAAAGAAGGGAAAGGAAAATCCTGTTAGTAGGAGTGGAAAAGAACATCAGAGAAGTTTAAGGATAGGATAATATAATATTGTGATCACCTCTTGTCAGATGCTCCCTTCGTAGTGGCTGCCAGTTGTAGGTAGACAGCTTTGTAAAAAAGGAATGCTGGAAGACCACTGGTAAAAGGGAACAGCTGTGTTTCCTTCTTAGTGTGTTTCTGCCATCTTGCCATGAGGAAGTAAGTAGTGGAATTAAATTAGTTTATTCCCTCTATGCCACAGTAGTCTGGGGCTGAAAATGTACAAATTTAGCGATATAGGTACTGCTCTGTCAGCTAAGTAGATAGACAAGAATAGACAACTTTTAGATGATAAACACAGTTTAGGGCCTTAGACTGAAAATCGCAAGGGGACTACATATAAACAGATTCATTTCTTGCCTTAAATCTGTATCATTCCCAACACTGGAATTTACTTAAAACTACTTTTATGTATCATCCACCTTTGATAGAGCTAAAATGATATCCTGTATGGGGAACATTAATAAGATCATGATTTGTTTAAAGAATTAACAATTTTGATTGGATTACTGGAAGCTTTTTTGATTTAAGGTGTTCACTTTTTTATCCTGGTGATAGCTATGCAACAGTGTGTGTGCTTGACATGTGATGCATGCGGATGCTAAATATAGTAGCAGCATGAGGCAAGTGTCATTAACAGTAATTTATGTAATGAAAGCCACCTGGCTGTCTTTGTAATTAATTGCTTGTAAATAATAAATTTAAATATAGTTTATAGTTTTCTAAATTTGATTATATATTTTTAGGAACAAATTGTTTAAGGGTGGGGATTTATTAGGTTTCAAACTGGCACAGATATTATTTTTACATGCAGGCTAATTTTTTAATGTAAAATGATCAGTCTGATTAGCTTTGAATTGCCATTCATCCATTAAAATATTTTTCTAAAATTAAATGTAAACATCTAGTTTATACAGGACAATATAGGTTTGAGGACAAAAAATACAAAGTAGAATGATTTTCCTCTTCCTCCACAATCAGGAAATGTAATATTGGAGTCTGGAAAATTTCTCTTGACAAGGTATTCTATAATCTGATCCTTTGCTTGGGGGTTAAAGGAAGTAGCACAATAAAGTTACTCAAGCAAAATGAGGAAGATGGACACAAAATGCATATATCAAATATTTCTTTCTAGTTATAGCCTACTAAGTGAATATTTTTTTCAGTGTATGGACCTTGGCCCTATAAAGAGGGAAGATGGGAAATGTGAAGGATAAATCCCTGTTTTTAATTTTAGCTTCTTTACACAGCTGTCAACAGATAACAACTTTTGTGTATTTTTTTGTCTTAATGGTTCAACTTTTAATCTAAAAGTTGTACTTAGTGGTACTAAGAGGAAGAGTTCAAACTTGCAAACGTGTTTTTAGCTTGGAGTGGTTGAGGACAAGGACATAGTAAATCATCTGCTTATGTTAGTCTCAAAGTTTGCTTTTTATTTAATTTTCTGTGAAATATTATTTTGTAGAGTTAAAGAAGAAAATACCAGGAAGTGGAGATGTGGAGACAACTACTAAGGTTAATCAGGTGTATGTGGGAGGCAAATCCTGTTTGACTCCAGCCAATTTCTTTCATCAATGGACTCCCTGACTAGATGGTCAAAGGGTACCAGAGAAGTTCTGGTATGGGTAAGGTGAAAATAGTCAATAGACATTGAAGACTGAGGTTAAAATACTTGAGAGTTTTAATTTCATGGTTTAGCTCTGACATCGTGTTCTTTAAGTCTGTATTGTGAATATATTTTGGTTTTGTATTACATCTGAAAATATTTTCCAGCTTGAAAATTGAACCTTACAAAATAGTTTTATATTTTTATGGAAGAGACTTTACTTAAAACATTTGTGAAAGAGTATTTAATTACAAAGGTCTCTGTGTGGACTTGGCATTTAAGTAGGTTTCAAACATTCATGCAACAAGCACTGTGCTGTTTTACTCTGGAAAGAAGAAAGTATCAGAACAGTATCTCAGGCAAATTATTATCTATTTTCTGTACTTGCTTACTGAGATAGTAAGACCAAAAAAGTGTTTTCATTTGGAAATACTACTCTTCAGTTCTTGTGTTTTCAGAGTTCCATTTTTATCCATAATATATGACAATGTTTATTTTATCACTTTTAAAACATAATGTTGTTCTCATTATAAGCATACATATATGAATGGAAAAATAGCGTCTTTATTCCGATTTCTTTTTCATTTTGGAGGCTTGATCAGAAGTACTTTGCAACCGTTTGAACATGGCATATTTTGGGTTACACTTTTAACTACTTGTTACTACTATTGAAAGTTAAATTTTTGTCATGTGGGTGAAAGAAGGTGTAACTTATCTCTGCGAAGAGCTAGCATTATTTTGTGATCATTGCCTGTATTGATAATTCGTATTCACCTCTGCGTTTTATTTTTTCCACATCTGATATGGATTGTTCATAGTCTGCAGTTGTTTGAAAATATGTTGGCCATTACAACAGACACAAAAAAAAAATAGGTGTCTACAGGAAGAACTGGTACCCTGTTCTTAAAGGAACTTCTAAGTCTTTCTAAATGAAAAATCAAACAGTATCTAATACTGGCAATTTTCCTCTGTCTGCTGCTAGAACTTATTGGCCAACTAGGTCAGACATTATTAAAGTTCAAGTGGCCCAGTGGGAAAAGTAATGGTCTTATGCTACTATGAATTTTAAATGCTGCCATTTCTATGTATTGCACCATCATCTGTTCTCGCACATCACTCTAAATTGTATAAAAGTTGTGGGACCAACCAGTGTCAAGGTCATAGAGGTGATGACTCTTCGCAAGTAGCCATCTCGGAGCTTTCTCATACAGTTATTCTCATAACCCTAGCTATAGGCAGCAAAGTTGTATGCACATGCCTTCATTTAACCTTTTTATTATCATTGGGGAGTATAAGCCCGCATTACGGGATGACTTTTTTACTTGAACTCTTTACTTTGGTTTTTATTTTTGATCCTACCAAAGGTATGAAATCGACTTTGAGGCAAAGACAATTTTTAGTAAGTGGTACATATTTAAATCTTTTGCATTGAGCTGTTGTACTGTTTACTTGAACTGGATATGAGAGAATTTCTACATTGATTAGTGCTATAGTTCTCCAAATGAACTTGAACTTTATCTTGATTTTAAATATGATGATACTAAGTCTGAAATGAGCATATTAGCAGGTGCTTCTTTTTTAATATATATTAAAAAGCTGGATTTTTATAATATTAATATATTTATAATGGGAGTCTTTTCCCAGCAGCACTGTGTTGACTTGGTAGTTTTCAAAGTAGTAGCTACTTCAATGTTTTCATTGTTTGGAAGGGTTCATATGTAAAGAAAATAAAACTGGTTTTGTAACCCAGACTTGAACTGGTGTAGCTGGAAAGCTGTAATGTTGGAAGACAGCCATTTTGCAGAAGCTACTGTGTTGTAGCTAAAGACTTAGGTACTTTTATATCACATAGTTATTCCAAACTCCTATTCAAACATATATATTCACACACACATATATAGGCACATATATTGATTTAGCTTAAATTGGTAATTCACTGACTTCTGATAAATCTGTGTTAATTTTGTGAGTGATAAAGTAGAAACGTTTACAGAGACAATAATCTGCTTTTTGAGAATTTTCATGCAGAGAAGTGACCACAACCATACTAAAACTTTAGGTGAGATTGTAATATTAAAAGCTGCAGTAAAGAGAGGCTAAAACCATAGCTATTCTAGATGTCAGTGAGGCTTCCTCCCTCGTTCCATGTCTTTCAGTGCTTGGATGCATGTAAGCCAAGCGGTTCTCAAGCTTTGATACTTGTGGGCTACACTCTGCAGTTCTGGGAGGCCACAGAGGTTTTACACATCTGGGCATGTGTTGCACATAAGTGTGGACTGATTAGTATATGATAAGCAGTATAGAAACATTGTTTTCTTTAGGAGTCCCTGTGCCAGTGTTTGTAGTACAGAAGATGAGAATTAAAAGGCTGTTTGGGTTTCTTTCAGGTTTTTGAAAATGTAACAAGACATGTATTTAGGCACACATTCTAGAGTCTCAGGATAGCTGTGAGGAGGATTCCCTTTCCACCCCCAGACATTTAAATTCATCAAATACATGTATTTCTTTTCTCACATAGATTCTTAATCCAGCATAGAAGGACTATGTAAGTCTAGCCCTTTTGTTCTAAAGCTCAGTATTACATTAGGTAAAATATTTTAAAAGTTATTGTACATGGAAAGGGGAAGTTTTTTTCCAATTATTAGAAATGAGAGACTCTTACCTGCTTCAGAACATTTCATGAAGGGATCTGGCTAGCACTTCTGCTTTGGAATTTCACACTTAACAGCTTTTGAATTTTGGAAACACAGCTCCTGCCCCCCACCCCATTTTTTAACCAATATATTTATACTCTTAATGAGATGGGATGTTCCATTTTGTGGAAGGGATAATTCCCTTCTCTACAAAGCAATGTTCTTTGTAGATTTCATTTGCTGAAAAAAGAAAAAAGTCAAGGCTATTCGATATATGTATATATATATATATAAATATATATATTATATATATCTGTCTTATGATGGACTTTGATTTCCCCCTGTTTGTCTCCACTTGTGTAGATAGTTACTGGGTTAAATACTGCAATTCATATTTACTGTTAGGTTTTTTTGTTTTGGATTGGTTTTTGGTTGGTTTTGATTGGTTGGTATTTTTTAACAGATCTTTCTAGATACTCTTCCTTTGTTCCATGGTAAAATACATGAAATGTAAAGCTGAATTTTTAGTCTTTCTATTTTAGGCAAAAAGTGTGGAGTTAAAGATGAGGGAAACACAGCTCCTTTTAAAATTAATAGATGAAACAAGTGGAAACTTGGTCTTGTACCTAAAATTTTACATTTTCAATAATCTCAGAAAATAAAGTAGAAAAGCGTAAGTTTCATCTCATCCCTAAAGAATTAATAAGAATTATAAGAATTATTTATCAGCCAGGGCTGATAATATAGTATTTGCAGAAGTTGTCATGTCTGGATTTTCTCCTGCTGAAGCAGTAGTAAAAAGCAAGTATTAAGTTGGACAGCACCCCAAATCTTGACTAGATCTGCAAGCCTGCTTTGCTGAGAAGGTGATCCTGTCCATTTAAATTATTTTTGTCCTTACTAGCTACTTCTTGACCTGAGTTTTGTATCAGCTCTAGTTATGAAGCACTGGTCTGCATCAGCATATTATCTGTTACTAGTTTATTTATGAGTACTCATTGCAAAACAAAACATTTCTGATATACTCACCAGGGATAATAGCATCCTCTACTGAATTCTGAGATTCATTCGAAGAGAATGGTCTAAATTTTATTCTTACATGTGAAATTACCAAAAGATATATTCTTTTTCCAGCACCAGACATGCAGTTCTCTTTTTAGCTTGATTGATCTTGTGACTGTTCTTAGAGGTGATTTCTCTTATCTCTTGTTCTGGTCTGACTTGGACATCCCATTTTAAATGCGGGATTTGTATATTATTGGTATCTTTGATATGAGTAATACTTTCTTATGTTAGGCAAATTTTTATATCTTTATTTCATTTGGAACCAGGAAATGATATTTCATTTTTTAAAATTAGAAGCTCTTTTCTTAAAAAAAAAAAATAAATGGTGGTTTGTAGCAGATCTTAGATTTCAGTTTTCTGCCTAAATACAGTTATGTATTGACAAGGACACAAAGTGCCACCAACATGAACACAGAGTAACAAAAGGCAAATTGTTCCATTATGGATGTTGGTGTACAAGAAAAAGAGGATATCTAAAGAGCGAGGCTGGTTGCTTTGAACAGAGCTCTGAGGGTAGTGTCCATTACCATCTGGAACTGCCGAAGAAAATGTTTCCATGAAAGTGGCCTTCTATAGAACTTGAGGAAGGGTGCTTGTTTTCCTAGAAAACAGATTTAGTTCTACAAGATGGATAACAGTTAATTTATTAATTATTTAAACTAGGTAGTACTTGAAATTATGAGTTGGGATGGCATTGTTTGTTTCTGAAAATCAGCAGATCTGTACCGTGGCTTTACAGTTGGTTCCTGACAAAAGAGGTTGTTCGACACAAACATGCCTATATCCATAGCCTTTCAGTAAGGTATGAGGCTTACTACAAAGTTTATTCCATGAGAAACAATAATGCAACACTGAAATGTTATTTTGATTAAAAGATATTTTCACTGTTATGTTTGTTTTCCTGGATATTTCAGCTATATTAATTTGTCTGCTCATTTGCTGCCTTGAAATCCTGTATAGCGTAAGAGGATGAACGAAGCCCTAGGAATTTTGCTGCTCCTGTAGAAGTAATGATAACTTACACAGCAGTATCCCTGCTGTCAGTATCAGCAGTTGTGATCATGCTGTTTTATAATGCAAATGCATGTTCATGACTTCTGTCCCTGCTCCAAGTACACTTTTTCAGCGCTCTTTGAAAACATGTTTCAGGTTTCTGTCAGTGACATCTTGTAATAGATGTTCCAGTTGTGTTTTGAGGAGCTATTTTATTTTTCCAGGAAGTTGTGGCAATGGAATTGTGGCAAGGAAATGCTGGGTGACAGATAAGTGGTTTTGGTGTTTAAGAGAGGAACTGTGTTAACCAGAAAAGAACATGGGAGCAGCCATGTGATGGTTAAATCCTCTTTTCCTGGGACAGGGGAAAGATATTCTGGTAATAAGGCTTGAAATTCTTTGACTGATATTAGAGAAATAATTCTGTTTGTCACAGTTGTTGTGGTTTTGTACTGCAATCCAGTATATATCCAACTTGTTCAGTTGGGCTGATTTATTTTTTTTATTTTTTTTTAGTGTTCATGGTAGGTCCTAAATGACCTGAACAGTTGAAAACATAGGAGAGGAGTGTCGGACGAAGCTGAAGTAGAAGGGCAAAATCCAAGGACACCAAGGGAACAAATAGAATGGACAAGAGTCAGGAGTGAGAAGAGAGGGATAAAGGTCTTGATTCTTTTTGATATGTCAGTGGGTATAATAGGATAATGGTACAATAGGTATAGTAATCATGCTGGGAATAGCCTAAAAATGCAAAAATTGGTATGTCAGTGGAAGAGAACTTGAACCAGAAATCCATTTAAATGCTATCTTGTTTTGTTTTGGGGTTTTCCACATCTTTTCTCTAAATTCAGTTCTACCATTATGACCATGTAAATCTGCCAGATCATAATAGTTACGTGGAGAGCCATTAGGGGGCCATATGTACCCACCTTATTTATAGCCTGCAAGGTTGTTTTAAATCAATTTGAAATACCTTAGCTTTGCGTATGCATATAGCCTGTGTAAGTATATAATCTTAATTTTTTTCCTTTGTTCACCTTCTAATGATTGCATACGCATGTTTAAAGTTGCCATAATTGGATGGTGCACCTTTTAGGGAGGCATTGTGTTACATAACTCTTGGCCTTTGTGTCCAATGATGTATATTTAAGCATATTTAAATTCTTGATTACATTGTAATTCTTTTTTCTGTAATCCATTATTTTCATAAGTCTGTATACTAGTTTATTTTACTATAATTTTCTTACAGTTTTAGTATTGGGTCAACACATACTCAGACTGAACATTCTCATGTGTAATATACCAGAGATCAAGGCTCAGCTTACTGCTCTCACACAGATGTTGTGCTGGACAGAAAAGCCCAAAATACAATATTACGGCAAAGATACTCTAAGTGCAAATATGGGTAATAATAAACTCTTCATACAGCAGTACATTAATCTAGTCACTTTTTTCCTAATACTTCAACTGGTTGGTTTAGAGGTAACACTTCATATTCTGCTGCAGACATACTGTCTGTTTAAACCTGAACAAACCATTTAGTCATTCTTGCAAATGGGAGTAATGCTTCCTTATCTTAGATTAGTTATTTCTGAGGCATAGAAATTGCAAGGAGAAGGACCATTTGAGTATAGAGAGAACATTTACATTTAATGTAAATATGATGTGATATGGGTGTTAAATTCACATGCAAGAAATCTGACAAAAGAGTAAGACTTTAGGCATTGCTGAATCTTTGCACTGCCTATGTTCAAAGATGTACTAGCCTTAGTAGGTAAGTTCATGAAATGAAAAATGTTAATTATTCATAATGCTTTGCTGTACCATAAAACTCGATTTATTGAGACTATAATTTGTTCAAGTTGCATGTAGTAGGAAAATATATCAGGAGTAATTAATTGTATTCAGGATGTGATGAGGTATATATATCCACAGAGAACAATTGAAAACAGTAGTGATGTGGTATTGATTGCCTTTCAGAGAAAAAAAAAAATCTTGTCCCATTTCTAAATGTTAACAATTCAGAGAGAAAAATTCCCACTTGGGAAGAATGCTTTCCAGGTTGCTTCATTGCCAGGTGTTTGACATTGAGTGGAGCCTTAGATGAATGAAGCTTATGGCAGCTTTTGGAAATGACCGACTCCAGGGAATGTTGGCTTCCTGCTGTGAAAGTTTCTATTTTCAAAGCACATCAGTTTCAGTGGGAATGTTCCAGTGGTCCCATATGCTACTTCTGACAGAGGGGGAAGTTTTTAACCTGAATATGAGACAGCTACTGAAGACCTTCCCTTGCTGCTAACAGAATGAATTTCAATATGTTGCCAATGAACAAGCAGCATGTTCCCAACTGCTGATGGAATTTATCTCCATCAATTATTAACGGAAATTTTGATTTGTTTTCCTTTCTGCCTGTTACCTTTTAGCTTTTCTACCTGCTCCTGTTAGAACTTTGTGGGTTCTGAAGCTGAAAAAGGAATCACCCAAACAATATGCTTGTTTGCTTTAAAACTGTTGCTGTATTTTCCTCCCCTCCCTCATACGCTCTCTCCTTGACCTAGCAGCAGGAAGCCTTTGTCTGAGGTGTTCATCTGGAACAACTTTTCCACACTTGTTTTCATGTTCTGTTAGATTACAGGGCAGCAGGCCTACCTTTGAAGCTCCCTTCTCTTTTGTTTCTTTGCAGTGCACTCCAGTAATTAACTTTGTCCTTCTTTTATTTGTTCCAGTCAATCGCAGTCCACTCTGCTGAGCATCTTCTCCCAGGAGTACCAGGTTAGAAGTTTTCTCCTTTGTGAGGGTTGACAGGTGCCTAATTGAATGATGAATGTCCCTTTATTTCTTTGTAATTGAACTGCCAGCTTTCTGATTGGTTTGGAGGATGTTCCTTTTTCCACATCAAGCACCGCCTGAGTCTCAGTGGATGGCTGCCAAGCCTACCCATCCATCTGTCTAATAACATCTAGCCTTTGCTTATTTGGTGGACCTGTAATAAATTATGCTAAACCATTATTATTCTGACAATAATAATTTCCCTGTGTTGCATGGTTCCATGTGCTAAATGTTTGCTGACTTGCACTGTCAGTGCTGCTTTCCATTGCTGACAGAGATGATGATAAATGACCATTGCCGGAGTGGCAGAAGGCAAGAGAGGCAGAAAATGGAGTCATTTATCATGAGATGACAGGTGTCAGTCAAGTGGCAAGTCTCTATGGAATTACTTTTTGTAGTTTTTCAAATAAGTTGTTTTTAAGCAATGTTCTTCCTGGTTAAAAATGCCAATTGAATTGTAAAACTGGAGTGCACCAGGCTTAGATGGAATTGAATTGAGGAAAAATTAATACAAAGGTTGAAAGAGAGAACAAGTTTTTCTTTGCCCTCTGCAGCCTTCAATAAACTTATTTAGATTCAATTATTGTGACCTTACTGGCTTTTACATATATGGTACATTGCAGTACAGTCTGAAGACGTTCAATTCAATAGGTAGATTGAATGTCATTTCTGTACAGAATCTAAAAACAGGGTTTAGTTTATATGTCAAAGTGTAGCCAAGGAACATGTGCCTGGACAGTCATGATTTTTGTATTTTGATCTGTGACACATTTGTAAGACTCCTTGTTTTTTTCATTTTTCTAGAAACAAATCAAAAGAACACATGCCAAGCATCACACTGCTGAAGCTGTTGAAACTTACTACCAAAGGTATCACCTTGCCACCCCAGTCAGGAGTATTATCATAACTAGTATTTGTTATGGCAATTATGAGTAAATTAGCTTATTAGCTTATGAAGCTGATTATGAGGATTACAAAACAGTTCCCCTAAAATTGTTTTCAGTGAAAATGCACAAATTTTCCTGTGCTTGGTCACTGATTAAGAAAGTGTTTGCTTCTTTGGCTCGAAGTCAGGGTAAGCAAATATGTTTTACAGAGTATACGATAGCATTTATTGTATGTTGCCTATGTTTGTAATTATAGGGCTTCTGTGTCAAGAATAACATTGAGGATAACTTCCTCACAGCCAGGGAGATTGTTCTGTTACAGTTGCTTGTACTTTTAAAAGATTTGTGTTAGGTTACAAAAAGTTACATATTCATGTATTGCCAGTGAAAGAACTAATTTTTAGATCACTCCTGTTTTATCAACAGAAATGTCAGAAATAGCTATTAAGGGAGGATGAAAACCTTTTTGTCGCTTTACAATATTTTACAATTGTATGCATCTTAAGCTAATAAATTGTATTTGCTACACCTTATAGTTTGTCTGTTTCTTCTATAGGCTTTACTAAAAATAGTGCAGTGACATAATTGGGGCATGCAGATAACTGGTTAAGATACACAATTAAAATATTTCCTTGTAGACTGACGTATCAGCTTGTATGGCAACTGAGTTGATAACTGTGATTATACATGTCTGATATTTATGCTTAATATTAATGTGTATGAATCAGGAACATATACAAAAAGCCTTCATTTGTGAAAATTAACTGTGCTTCCACAGAGCCATATATTTAAAACTAAGCAGAGCTTCATTTTAGTAGACGCTGATTTAGAATATCTAGTGTGAATTGTGCTGTTCTGGGGTTTTGATTTTCTTTTTCTAGTGGCTGTACCGTTCTGTAAAAATATGTACTGGATCATATTGCACTTCTCCTGTGCTGTTTAGGAAGAACATTGGTATGATTAAGTTTGGCTCACATCAGGTAGAAGGATTTGGTCTTCTGTCCCCTTGTGCACTGTCTGAAGTATGATAGTAGTACATAATTAATGCATTATGTATGAAGCTATATGGTGGTGGTAGGGAAGATCATTCTTTATGCCATTTCTGGGTATTTCACATTGCAAATGTATTAACATGGCCAAATAAAATGCACGTTTTAAAATCAGAGATGTTCTGGTTAGTAGTTAGAAAACTCATCTCAATCCTGTTTTAGTAGATTTATTGTATAGTATGTTTCATAAGCTACAAGGGCAGACTGCTTGAGTCAGAAGCCAGTTTGAAATGCTTCAAGCATAAACATGGCAAACATGTCTTCTCGACTTCTCTTTTGTGGCATCCATTTTACTGCTCCAGTCTGTGTGTATGCTCTTTCATATTCTCACCAACATAGAAGCAGATTATTGTGCTCCCATTGCTTTCCTGGGTTGGAAACGATCAGTTTTTGCATGTATCCATTTCAGGTGGCCCCCATTGGGAGCAAGTAGAAGTACAGCTGAGTGGAGTAGTTTCTGCTGCTCTATTGAGACTTATAAGTCTTAAACTTAGGAAAACACAAAGGCAAATTACAGGAAAGATCAGCAGGCTTTTCAGAATAGCATTGTCCTCAGCCTGTGAGAGCTGTTAGGCCATTATGGAGTTGCCAGTCGCATTAGAATTATCTGACAGAAAAATACTCCATTGTTACCTGTAGCTTTGCTATTTAATCAACTGAATGCATGGTTTAGAGCATTAATGTCAAGTAAACCTTCCTGGGTAGGTATTTTGTTTATGATGTCTCCTTTTTTTGTTTCTGTAATAAATTTTTAAAGTTTAAATATATACAAAGTATCTTGCTTTGTGGACTTTTTTTGTGTAGAAATTAAATAGGTTGCAGCAAAAAGCTTTTATAATTTCCTTCATTCTTTAATAAGCTTCAGAATACCTTGCAAACAAAAAGCCCTCTAATGCTCTGTGAAGAGGTTTATGTAAAGGTGTTATACCCATTCCATGTAAGGATAAAATTATAAAGAATTTTAATGTCTGTGACTAATGAGCAGAAGAGTGGCTTCTGATGGATAGATAATGACAGAGCTGGAAAGGCTGTGGCCTTCTAATGATGTCAGTAATGATAAGCTATACGAATACAGATAGGATAAATGAACAGATTCAAATACTGGTAACTACTGTTCTTTTCCACATAGCTGCAAAGCACAGTGGCTTGTGATAATGTAGCTTCTTCCCACCAACTCCTGAGAACAGGTTTTAGTCACTACTGAAATACACACATCAAACAGTAAAAGTTACAGACAGTGAGGAAGGCAATATTGTTATGAAGCAATGGTCAGAAATACCATGTGAATCCATATCGGTGTAATACCCTTAACCAGAAACATTAAGCCTTTGCCACTGATAGGATAATGACTTTCTATCACCCTTTATTGGATCCTAAATATTTAATTTTTTTTTCTTTGGAATATTCATTTGATTGTTAGATTCTGATTTAACTAAAGTAAGCCTTTAGTATTTAAACTACTGCCCAGTTGATAAAATCTGGATTTCATAGAATCATAGAATCGTTAGGGTTGGAAAGGACCGTAAGATCATCTAGTTGATTTGAGAATTTATGTTTTTGTGCATAGAAAGGAATTGAATAAGATAGGTAGTGAGCCATCATAGTTGAAGGTCATGTGGAACCCTAAATCTTTGCTGTGAATAATAAAGTTTTATTTGTCTGTGATGCATCTTTTCCAGAGTACAAATATCATTTATTTGTATGTCATTAAGCCAATTTTTTAAAAAAATTTCTTCATTTATTGTGTTTCTTACTTAATCGAGATTGATATATCTTGCAGATGAATAGGAGGCAACCCTGGAGAGTTAGTGAGTGTTTTAAATATTTTTTTTCTTAAAAAATTTCCAGTTAAATACTCTGTACTGGGGCATTTTCCCCCAAATGAAAGAGGTTCACAAGGGATACTGATATGTATGAACTGGTGTTTTCCTGCCACTGCAGAATTACCTGGCTTTATCTTGTCTAGGTACCTGAATGGGGTGATGAAAAATGCAGCTGCCCCTGTATTACTGGAGCTGGCCAATGAGGTAATCATCTGTACTTTTTTCTTTAATCTTCTAGTGTAAAACCTGAGGGGCATATCTGTAGTGACTTTAGAGAGAAAGGTAATTAACCTAAAAAAAAAAAAAAAAGGTTCCAAGGCACATTAGACATTTAGAATGGTTCCCCAGTCTGTTAGTACTTACAATAATTAGACAAAAAGCCCCATTTATTAATAAATCAGTTAACATAATTAGTCTTAACTTCAAGGCGAATGCATAAGAAATTCTGAATTTGTATTTTGTTGGAAATTTCAGACAGATCGTAGGTCTTTAATGCAGAAACTTACTAAACATTCCCACATTGATTAAATGGAATTTTATCAGTTTTACTTGTATTTGATTTCTTGGGGGGTTTTTTAATAACAAAACCCATCTAAGATTTATTTTTTTTAATGATAGGAAGCTTTAAAGAGTTCATTTTCCTGACTGCATTCTCCGTTTATTTCTGTTCGTACAGATTAGAGGATGGCTAATGAGAACTGTTTAATATAAAGCAATTAAGCAGAATAAATTCCTCAATATAGCCATTTCCTAGAAAAGCTGGAATGTAAAAAGTTCAGTACAGTTGTCATTAAAGCCTTGACATATTTATTGATGCTGTTTATTAACTAGAATATTAATCTGTCTTGGGATGCAATGTCTTCTTTGAATTAAAAACTGCTATCTAAAGCACTACCTTAAAGAAGATGTAAAAAGTTTGAAAGAGTGGCAGTGAGCCTCCTAGAAAAATAAAATTGATAAAATATCTACCCCTTAAACTCTAAAATATTTATTTACAATAATAATGACAATGCAATAGCTGATAGTCCTTGTAACTGCTTATGCAACTCTCAAAGGAATAGAATGAAATGTATGCTGGTTTGTGTTGCATTTTAATAGAAAATGAAAGAAGGAGGCAGAAAATGAGTGTTTGCATCAAAAATGATATGGCACTACAAACATTAAGTGTTGCAATAGCAGCAAGTTCTACATGTTACATTAGTAAGAAAGAATGGTTTCTCCCTCATGTACATTGCTTCAGCCAGCAAATGTACGATTACCTATCAATTACTGGAAGCTTTTAATGGTCTGTGAAGTGTCCACATATCCTGATCATACAGTTAGCGTAGAATAAAGAATTTATATCATATTAGTGGTAATGTGTAGCTTCTTCCCATTTGTGGAAAAGACAAGTCTTAAACTACTGAGAGTAGAATGTACATTACATAAATAAGTACAATCTTATTAAGAATTTAGGTAAACAACCCAATTCATGATATATTGCACCCATATTATATAGGAACCATCATAAAAATCTTTCAAGCACAAACAAATATGTCTGTTACTGGGTTTTGTATATTTTTCCTATTGATTTATAGATGATGCATATAATTTCTGACTCTAGTGAGCATATCTTTGTTTATATTACACTAATGTATTTTTGAAATTCAGATCAAAGATATCTGCAGTTCAGAAATAAATAAAAGCTAAATCTAAAAGAAACAGGAGATATATAAAGAACTTATCTGCTTCTGATTTCATAGTAGCAGGTATATAAGAAAGGCAATGCATTTTGTGACTGCTGCCTAATGCATTAGGGAAATATGGCAATAACCAGCACCAAATTACTGCTTCCAAACAATCAAGCTGCCATTTTTATATGATAGTTAATATTTAAATGACATACTCTTGCGTCTGCTGACAATTGATGTAATGGTAATACTTTATGAGTCAATATATATTTAATCAGTGGAAACTGTAAAAATTGATGAGAAATATATAACATAGGTGCATTACAGTGTGTAGAAGCTCTGTTAAATAGGAAAAGCTCCATATTATTTTTGGGTGTTTTTTTCTGAGGGATTGTGAAACTACTTTTAATTTTTTTTAATTATAATTTTATTTGCCAGCTTCTTATTGTATATGTAGTGCAAAAGGGCTAAAATCTCATTTTTGTTAGATAGGAATAACAAAATTAGTCACTGTTCTCTTCATACAAATATTTTCAAGTGAGATTTGAAGCACTATGAATTTTACTTACATGCTAAATTCTGACATGAAGCATGATGGCCCTATTTCAAAGAAAGATGGACACATGATTAATATGAAAATTAGGG